>NW_026067969.1:6157643-6169742 GCF_014885135.2 Alexandromys fortis
TTCTTTCTTTCTTTCTTCCTTTCTTCCTTTCTTTCATTTTGAGACTGGGTTTCTCTGTGTAGCCCTGGCTGCCCTGGGACTCGCCTTGTAGATGGGACTGGCCTAGAACTCTCTGAGATCCTCCTGTCTCTGCCTCCCAAGTGCTGGGATTAAAGGTATGTGCCACTACCACCTGGCACATTTATTTCTTATGTTTATAGGTGTTTTGTTTGCATATCTGTCTGCCTGTGCATCATTTACATGCACATAGAGACCAGAAAAGGCTATCAGATCCCTTGGGACTAGAGTTCAGATAGTTGTGGGAACTGGGAACAGAACTCAGGTCCTCTGGGTTCTTAGCCACTGAGCCGTCTTCTCAGCCTGAAATTTTGCATTTTAGAATTGATCTAGAGAATACTGAGCCTTCTTGGTCAGGAGGAATGGCTCAGAAACAAAGCCATCCTCTGGTTCCTGTGCCTCCAGATCTTTCCATGGTCTCTGTGGAGATCAAACCCACTGTTACAGTTTGGTGACTGAGGACTCCTGATTGAATCCCAGCCCTTCCAGCATTGGTGGACTCAATAGTCCACACCTGAACGAACAAGAAGGTCCCCCTTCCCTGTCCATAGCCACATCTAGGGATGAAGCTTACACTCCCCCATTTTCTACAAAATGACTCAGATTACAGAGGTTTTGTGGGGGGGGGGAGAGGAGAGGGAAAGGGGGAAATTTTGGGAAGGACCCACCAGGAGAGACCATACAGGCTAGAGAAAGAGGAAGGGAGAGGGAGGAGCTGTCTGCCTTCAGTTGTCTCTGGCCCTAGTCACATCCCATTTCTTTCTTTTCCTTTTCTTTTCTTTTTTCTTTTTTGGTTTTATTTTGAAATTCTGTAGTTTTGGAATCTGTCTTGGAACAAACTCTTGTAGACCAGGCTGGCCTGGAACTCACAGAGCTCCACCTGCCTCTGCCTCCCGAGTGATGGGATTAAAGGTGTGCGCCACCAGCACCCAGCCTGACACTTCCTGTTTCTTGGCTTCTCAGCATCCATGTCATGTCTAGAGTCACAGCTAGTGTGTCCTGGATACCCCAGCTCCTTCTCCCCTCTGCACTTGCCAAGCACGGAAGACTTCAGAAGAGTACTCAGTCTGGTGGGGGAGGCAGTTAAGAGCAAGCTGCCTTTGTCATCCCCAACCAGGAGGACGCAGTCTTCCTGTGGGCTTCATGTGTCAGGAAGCCAGTCACCCTGTTTCCACTTCTTCCTAATGTCCCCTGCCAGTGCCATCCTCCAAGAAGCCTTCCCAACACCCCCACTAGAACCGTGTCCTGCTGTGCTCTGGTGGCTGACCAGCGCCATTCCAAACACTCCTGGGGCTGGCTCTGCACTGGCATCTGTCCACCCTTGCAGACGTTGTCCCCTCAGTGGTCGGTGATAGGGCAATGTTGTTTTCGGAGTGCCACTTTTTGGTAGGAAGACTTGAGTCTTGGCCTGGACCTGCTTTTGTGTTTTTGGGGGGCAGCAGCTTCACCTCCCATGGGTCTGTCCATAACTGGAAAGACAGTGAAGCCTGTTCCCGAACCCCAGATCTAGAGTTCTGCATGGGCTCAGCCTATACAAACCCATTTCCTTGTTGACTACACAATGACATGCTATTTTATTTCATAATGTATGTTAACGTGAATTTGGGTGCACATGCCGTGATGTGAAGGGCCAAGAGCAACGTTCAGAATTTGGCCTTCTCCAGCCACTGTAGGTTCTGGGGACTGACCTCAGATTGTTAGGCTCCTGTTGCAAGCCTTCATCCACTAAACCATTTTGTTGGCCCTTCCCACTGTGCGTGTGTGTATGTATGTGTGTGTGTGTGTGTGTATGGTACAGGTATCCATGTTGGAATGTGGGTGGCTGCATACGTGTGTGCGTATGTGTTCATGTGCATGTGGAGGTTCAATGCTGACATTAGAAGTCTTCTTTGGTCACTGTCCAGCTTATTCATTTCAGAAAGGTCTCACGTGAACACGGTGCCCAAGGATTGGCTCATCTAGCAGCCAACTTGCTCTAAGGACCCTTGTCTCTGTCATGCCCACCTGGCATTTACATGGACAGGAAGGATCTGAATGCCATCACAGCAAGTGCTTTGACCCTAACCATCTCTTCATCCTCCTGACGAATGACTCTTAGCACATAAGCTAAACCAATGCCAGCCCTTCCTAGACCCTCTCCCACCAAACAGCTACTTCCTCACTGAATATGAGGACAAAAGGAACACTCATTTCCCACCAGACTCCACCAAAGCCACCAAGTCCACACTGTAAGGGAAACTGAAGCCCGGAGAGGGAAAGGAACTTGCTGGGGGCCACACAGTGTGGGCCTTCAGGGACCCCAGGCCCCCCGAAGAAGCATTCGGCACTTCCCTTTCAGGGCCAGTCTGCTGCTCAGGCCCCAGGGCCTCAGGACTGACTCATCCAGCTGTGCTCTTGCTCTCTCGCCCACGACAGCTGTCCTGGCTGATGTGCTGCTGAGCATTCTGAAGGTCCCCAAGACGGCCTGGCGATGAGTCAGGATCCGCAGTGAGTCGCAAGCCGCAGAAACCCAAGCATGATGGCATAAAGAGGAGACACAAAGCCTCGCAGGAGGCCGGCGGAGCTGGGCGGCCTCTCCAGATGCCCTTCTGGCTTCTCTAGCACGTGGCTCTCGCACTGGCACAAAGTGGCTACCTCCACCAGACCAAAAAAACTGTGTGTGTGTCTCGGGGGATGGGGGAGGGACACAGCTTTCTAGGCAAGTTAATTTTTCGTTGTTTTTTGGTCGTTTGTTTTGTTTTTGAAGACATGGTTTTATTATGTAGCTCTGGCTGTCCTGGAACTTGCTCTGTAGACCAGGCTGGCCTTGATTTCATAGAATTCTACCTGCCTTTGTCTCCCAAGTGTAGGAATTAAAGGCATGTACCATCACCACCGAGTGAGGCAAGTCTTTTTTTTTTTTAATCAGAAAGACATTTGATTGGCTATTCACAACAATGATGTCATCTCATAGTCAGAATTTCATCCGGAGGTCTGGCTAGCTGCAAAGGAGTCTGGGCGGTGAATGTTTTTTATCTGGGCACATCATCTGGGGAAAGGAGTTGGGGATGGAATGACAACCCAGTGACAGGCAGGGTTTTCTACCTGTGTCATTGGTCTTGGCTGGCTGCCTTGGGGTCTTCTAGCTGGGAGGTAACGTGGGAAGACCCTGGTCAGTGCCATGCCGTTTGCCAAGGCTTAGAGTCAGTGTCTGTACACCGTACAGCACCTGGGATACACAGGGGGCTCAGTATCTGTGGGGACTTGGGAGGTGTCTCCAAGTCCTAGCATCCCCCAGGTACTTACCAGAAACCATGGGACTTCTGGTGGCTTATCCAGGACTCTCAGCTGTAGCTGGGTTTGGGTGACCGTGCTGACTAGTTCCTCCTTCGGGGTTACCAGCCTTTTTCTGTCTCGCAGGGATTCATAGATGCACACAGCTTCGTCTCTCCATGCATTCCCAGTCCCTTGTCTCCTCTGCAGAGATGCTGATTGCGCCTCGCTGAGGACCTGGCTGCTCTCCAGTGCCCTATGCCTCCTGTCCATGTCCTGGCTGCTCATAGTCTGCATGGCAGCCCCAGGGACAGTTGGTCCAACCCACAGTCAACAGGCACACAGTCTGCATCATTTTCCCATGGACCCAGAGATTTCACGTGGCAGATGTGGGACTTGAACCTTTGCTCGTCCATTTCCATAATAACGACCACTGCGCAGGCCAGTGGATACCACTTTTCCTTTACAGGTTAGTGGTCAGTCACTCGCTGGGCTAATGGCCGTGTTGAAACCTGGAGAACTCAGAGACACAGAGGCAGACTGGCTAGGGAGAGGGCAGGAGTTGGTAGCCGGTGTCGGGTGGCACACGGCACCTTTAGCAGGCAGAAGACTGCAGTCTGGCTCAGCCCTAAGGCCATTGGTGATACTGCCTGGACCCCCGAGGTCCCTGATTCCTCTGGTGCTTGAAGCCCGTCTGTCCCGGCATGGGACCCTGTCAGAGCAGTCTGGACCCCTTGTTCTTTTTCTGTGAAACAGAGAGCTTGGCCAACACTCTCTATGGTCAGCTCTGTCACAGTGACTCAAAACACCTTGGAGAGTGACCCCTGAGGTCAACTGCCTGCCGCTGGCAAGGGGTCCAATCTGTGAAGTGCTGTGGAGAAAAGAATATCTGTGGGCTGGGGGCTGCAGTGGACCCAAGGAGGGGCTGGGGAGGAGCCAACACCTGACTGACAGGTGGGCAATGAGGATGCCCTGAGCTGGGGCGAGAGCCACCCCCTCTGCTGATTTCAGGGGACGCACTTCTCTGACTGATAGGATTTTCATGCAGGGGGCCGAGGAAAGGATGAGAGAGGGGGATGTTCCCCTCCTTTTAGATTGACTTTATTTCTGTCTTGTTTTGTTTTGAGACAGAGTCTCACCAAATAGTTCTGCCTGGAAGTCACTAGGTAGACCAGGCTGCTGTCAAACTTGAAAGACCTGCCTTCCTTTACCTCCAGAGTTCTGGGAATTAAAAGAGTGCCCCGCATGCCTGTGGGGGAGGGTGCATGTGCATATGTGTTCATGTATGTGCATGTATGTATTGCAGAGGCACAAGAATCCTTGTGTATGCAAGAGTCAGAGGTCCATGTCAGGGGTATTTCTCAGTTTCTCACCTCCTTTATTATTTTCCTTTTTGAGACAGGGTTTCACTGTGTAGCCCTGGCTCTTCTGGAACTAGCTCTTGTAGACCAGGCCGGGCTCCAATTCACAGAGATGTACCTGCCTCTGCCTCCCAAGTGCTGGGATTAGAGACATGTGCTACCACCACCAGTTTATTCTTTAATTTTTAATTTAGAAACCTTTATTTTTATTTCTATTAGCATTTATAAACAATGTGTATGTGAGCATGGCTCCCACGTGTCATGGAGCATGTGCTGTGGTCAGGGACCTGCTCTCACCACTTTACCTGCTGAGCTGAGCTGCTGCCCAAGCTCATGCCCTGAGACAGGGGCTCTCATTGAACTCGGAGCACAGCCATTCATCCTGGCAGGCTGCCCGATGAGCCCAGGGACCCACCTGTCTCCACCCTGCCTGTGCTGGGGTTTACAGACCCCCTCCTCCCCGCCCAGCATGCTCAGCTTGTCTGTGGGGTTGGAGTCCATCTCAGGCCCTCACGTTTGCAGGATATGTGATTTACCAGGTCCAGTCAGCGCCTTCTAGGGTGGGGAAACAGACCAATCCTTACAGGAACCCCTGCTATTCCTTCACTCCTCAGGCATGTTGATGGTCCCGGCACTGACTGTGGAGCGGGAAACAGGAAGACAGTCCTGCTGTCTCGAAGTCTAACCTGGAGATGAGTGACAAGAAGCAGAAGAAGCCATTGGCCACCCAGCAGTAGGTGTGGCAAGTGAAGGACAGGCTCCTAGAATCAGGGGTGCTGCCCACAGCTGCTCCTGCCTGGGCATCAGAGTGTGGAATGTGAGGGGTTTCCACCTCCCCAGCGGAAGTGGCAGGGCGATCCCAAGAGAATGACACTGATCGGTCCACAGATGAACTAATCAGCAACCTCTACTGAGTGCCTATGGGTGCCCTGGGCCAGGGCTACAGAGGCGGAATTCAGCTGAGGACTTTTGTCCTCTGTGCAGCCCACATCCGGTGCCATAGGAAAAGGAGGGAAGAAGTACCGGGGAAGCGTCAGGGAGTCATTGGGGAGCAGTGAAAATAAGCAGGACTGTGGGGTCCCGGAGCCCCGAGGGCTCTCTATACTGTGCACCAGGACTTTCTGCGGTTGAGGATTTAAGCTGAGGCCCCAAAGAGAAGGATCTACAAATGTGCAGAGACCTCGGCTGGGGCAGGAATGAGTTCAGAGAGTGGCCCCGGGACAGCAATAGGCTCTGAGTTAGTAGCCACCGCTCAGGAAGGCTGAGGGTCGCTAGCATTGTTCCTTAAACAGATAAACAGATGGAGATCTCGCCTAAGTCAACAGTGAGCCCGGAATGGGTGCTCAGAGCTAAGGATGGCTTGTTGGTGTTGCCAGGCGTGTTGACTCTGTCTTCCCTTCTCAGGGTCTTCAAGTGTGGCGGCCTCACCCCTTCACATTGGCTGCCTCTGGGTCTCAATGCAGCTGGTGCTCCTTCGGGTCTCATGTTCAAGTCCAGGCAAAAGCAAAAGGTGGAAGGGCAAAGGTTTCACGACTTTTTCTTTGCCAGACACCGCCTCTTTATTCAGAATGAGAACTGCTTCCCAGAGAGTGCTGATTTATCCTCCCGGCTGGAAGTGGGTTCCATGGCTACCACAGTCTCCAGAAGATACTGAAGAATCAGTTTCTAGAGCAGAGGAAGAAAGGAAAGGAGGGAGGGCTTGGGATGCTTTGTTGGTCCACAGTGTTGGTCATAGGCTTGCAAGACCTCTTGGAGAGAAGGTTTTGGTGAAGTCAAGGGTCAGAAACATAAGGAGCAGGAAGGATTTGGCTATAAAAGTAGGCTTTCTCCTGACAGTGGTGGAGTACATTTAATCCCAGCACTGGGAGGCAGAGTTAGGCAGATCTCTGTGAGTTCAAGGCCAGCCTGGTCTACAAGAGCTAGTTCCAGGACAGCTAGTTACACAGAGAAACCCTGTCTCAAAAAACAAAACAAATAAAACCAAACCAAACCAAACAAAAAAAACAAAAACCAAAACCAAAAAAACAAAGTGGGCTTCCTCTGGTGGGGGGACAAGGGACGGGGACAAGGGACGTGTGGGTGACTGTTGCAGGGTGTGACAGGGTCCTGGTGCACAGTATAGAGAGCCCTCGGGGCTCCAGGACCCCACAGTCCTGCTTATTTTCACTGCTCCCCAATGACTCCCTGACGCTTCCCCGGTACTTCTTCCCTCCTTTTCCTATGGCACCGGATGTGGGCTGCACAGAGGACAAAAGTCCTATGCTGGAGCTCTGCTATTTAAAACCAAGAACCTGTGACCTATCGCTGAGGAGGACTTGGTCCATGCGCCCCTCAGGGCCTTTCTAGAGAAGGCCTCCCAGTCTCAGGTGACACCCAGCAATGGCCCACAGAGGTCTCCTGGGAGTATGGCATGGTACCAGGACATGAACAGGTACCCCCTGCCTGCAAAAGTCCATTCACATCTGCTGTATTTAGGATTTTGGTCCAAAATGCCCTGCCAGTAGGTCTGTGAGACTCTTCCGAGTCTTCTGATAGGGAGGCCAGCTGGGGTAGGGAAGGCGGCCACCTGAGCATGGCTGTATCCCCAGCAGACCTGACAGCACCCACACTGTACCAGGAAGAGGCCATGTGTCCAGCCCTTGCTGGCCCACACATCTGCCTGTCTGCTTGGCTGAGGCCCACATTCCTGGAGGTGAGGTGAGGGTCGTGGAGATCCTATGTCGTGAACTTTGTTTTTTTCCCCCATGATCACAGCCCCCAGCTGTGATCTCACTGACTTAGGACTCTGGGCATGAGCTATGTTTGCCCCCATCCTCTCCTTATTAGGCACTGTGGTCATCAGGTTGGGTGATGTTTTGGGAAGTCTCTGTTCTTGGGGGAGACTCAGCCTCTGGAGCTGCCTCCTTGGGCCAACTTTCTCTGATGCCTTGTGTGACTTTGGGCAAATCCCGTCTTCTCTCTGTATCAATTTTTTTTTTTTTATGCTGCTAAAGATCCAGTCTAGGGCTTCATGCCTGCTAAGCAGTTACTTACCACCGAGTTGTTCTCTCTCTCTCATTCTTGAGACAAGGTCTTGCTGCACAGCCCAGGCTGGTTTTAATCTGTGGCTCCTCTTGCCTGGCTTCCTGAGTTCTGGAACTATAGGCCTGTGCTCTGCTATAGTCTTGATGGTGTATGTGTGTGTGAGTGCATGTGTGTGTTTGTGTGTGTGTGTATCTACTTTTAGGTCTGTAATGTGTTCAGGATGAGACCATAGGAAGTTGTTGTCTTTCCTCAACCTTTATTTATTATTTTTAAAATATTTTTAGCATGGATTCTGCATGAATTTATGTGCATCAGGTGACTGCAGGAGCTGGTGGAATTGAGATGAGGGTGTTAGATTCCCCTGGAACTGGAGTTTCAGGCAGCTGAGAACCACCATGTGGGAACCGAACCTCTGTATTCTAGAGAGCAGCGAGTGCTCGTAACTGCTGAGCCGTCCGCCAGCCTCCTTCTACCTTTAAGTTTTGAGGCAGAGTCTCTCGCAGGATCTGAAGCTCATCTATTCAGAGCGGATGCTGGCTAATGAGCTTCGGACCCTGTCTCCACCTTCCCCCAGCTGGAGTTACAAACATCAGTGTGATGGCATTTTTATATTAGTTTCTTTACGTTTATCGGGAGGAAGAGGCCTGTGCATGTCATGGAACATGTGTGGAGGTCAGAGGACACTTATGGGACTCAGTTCACTCCTTCTACCATGTGGATTCCGGGGATCAAACTCAGGTCTTCAGGCTCGGCAACAGGGGCTTTTGCTGGCTGTACTGTCTTGCTTTGGAATCCAGACAAAGAAGTACCTGGCTTTTTCCATGAGGTCTGGGGATCCACACTCAGGTCCTCATGGTTGCTTGGCAGGTAACTTTACTGGCTTGCATCGTCTCAGCCCTAGTTGGGATTCTGTGTAGCTGGCCTTCTTGAGCCACCAGCCCCCAAACTATGACACAGAGACGTAATTAATTATGAATTCTTGGCCTTAGCTTAGGTTTGTTTCTAGCTATTTTTTTTAACTCAAATTAGCCCATTTCTATTAATTTATGTGTTTATCTCATCGTGTACTGTTCATTCTTCTTTCCCTCTTCTTCTGTGTCTGTCTGTCTGTCTGGCTTCTGTCTGGATAACTGGCTCCTCTTTTCTCTCTGCCTGCCAACCTCGCCTGTCCGTCCTCTGCCTAGCTATTGGCCATTCAGCTTTTTCTTAGACCAGTCAGGTACCTTAGGCAGGCAAGTTGAAGCAGCAACACATGTTTACATAGTTAAACAAATGCAGCCTAAACAAAAGCACCACCTCTTTACAGAGCTAAACTAATATTCTGCAACAATCCCGAGTGTCTCTCCGGGTCCCTCATGCCCACAGCTTCATCTCTATCCCTGACACTATTTTTGACATCCCTGACACTAGGTTTGGGGACCTAGTGGAAAGGAGTCAAGGTCCCTGGGGGTGTGCCCTTGAGGGGATCATGGGAGTTCTTCCTCTTTCTCTGTTTCCTGCCTGTTACAAGGTGGATAGTATGGCCTTCCTCTAGGGGAAAAGAACCTTGGACCAAAACCTGTAAAATTCTGTGGGAGGGCCAACAAAATTGCTTAAGAGCCAGAGCTCCATCTCTGGAGCCCACAGACAGGTGGGAGGAGAGAACCAGAGAACCAAGTCTCTTCCAACGTTCATATGTGGTACCATGGCATATTGGCCCACACATGCAGGGGGTCTTTGTCCTGCCAGCCAGCTCCCTAACCATGACACAGAGACTTATTAGTAATTATGAAAGCTTGGCCAATAGCTTAGA
Source organism: Alexandromys fortis (assembly GCF_014885135.2). Taxonomy (NCBI): domain Eukaryota; kingdom Metazoa; phylum Chordata; class Mammalia; order Rodentia; family Cricetidae; genus Alexandromys; species Alexandromys fortis. The sequence continues at coordinate 6,167,130 of NW_026067969.1, forward strand.
TTTGTTTCTAACTAGCTCTTATAACTTAAATTAATCCATTTTTTAAATTTACCTGCTGGCACATGGCTCATGGCTTGTTTCCTCATTTCCTACATGTCATGCTTCTCCCGTGTCTCCTCGTGACTCTGCCTTCTTCTTCCCAGCATCCTCTGTGCCAGCAAATGCTGCCTAGCTATTGGCTGTTCAGCTTTTTTTGTTTGTTTGTTTGTTTTGGTACCTGGAGGGACAGCCGTGGGTGCTGGGAACCGAACTCTTATATTTTTGGTTGTGATCCTAGCCTTTAACAGCTGAGCCATCCCTCCAGGCCCCCCACCGTTCAGCTTTCTATTAAACTAATCTGAGAGACACATCTTCACAGTGTACAAAAGGATTATTCCACAACATACACACATACACTACATACCACACATACACACTATACATTACACCCATACACACTACACACTACCACACTATACATTACACCACACACGCTACATCCCACAATACACACTATACATTACACTACACACACTGCACTACACAACATTACGCTCCAGACTATACACCGCACGCACACACACACATGCACTAGCATGCACACACCACACACACACACACACACACACAATACAGCCCCATACTATATACTACACACACACTACACCACACATACACACTACATCCCCACACTATACACCACATGCACACACGTACACATTTAGGGCTGGCAAGATGGCCGAGCAGGTAAAGACTGTTGCTTTGCCATCGAGCCTGACTTCCTGGAACCCACATGGTGGAAGAAGAGAACTCCAGAGAGTTGTCTTTTGTTCTCCATGATTTCCAGGCCCTCTGTCTAAGCGAGGTCTGTCTTGGCTAGCAGAAAGACCACTTCACCTTCTGTGTAACTCCACTAATTCCCATTGCACCCACACAGTAAGGAAGTGTGGCAGGTAGCGGCCCCAGCAGTTGTGTATAGCAAAGACAGGACAGTGACTTTCCTCCTCTTTCCAGAGAGCAGCTCCTGGCCCGACACAGCAGGTGCTCCGTAAACCTGAGTGCTGCTTCTCACTGTCACTGGGGAGCGATGCTGGGAGAGGCTGCCCAGTGAAACAGCCCAGAGCCCAGGCTGCACCCCCACCCCCCGGAACTACAGTCCCCAGGAGTCCCTGAGGGTCCAGAGCGCAGGGACCTGGGAGTTGTAGTTCAACGCCGCTGGGAATGGGCGTGGCGGGGGCGTGCTTGGCTGCGGGAGCGTCACTGGGATGCGGGGTGGAGCGGCCAGGTCCTAGTCTTATTGGTCTCCTGGGGATGCTCACCACCGCGGTCCCTACTGATTGACCCTGGTGACCTGGGGATCCTGGACAACTCCACTCGCACACGCCTGATTTGGGGCTGCGGTCCCTTTAAGGGGCGAGGCTGGGAGTGTCCCACCCTTGACTGCTCCACCTCAGGGCGTGTCCCACGTGGCGTTTTTGAAACCCGGGTCACTCTGAGACCTTTCTTGTCTAGGTTCGACCCCCCTTTCCCAACACTGCTTGCCCCCCTGTGCATCTGGCCCTTCGGGGCACAAGGGCTTGAGATAGGATTGTCAGGAGGGGACCACAGAGTTCTAGTTGACCCCAATAGATTAGAGAGGTGGCCGGCCTGACTGAGGCTGAGGGTGTATACCAGAGGACTGGCATCCAGATTGGGCTGGCTGGGTGAGGTCAGGAGCAGGAGGGGGAAGTGTGGAAGACTCACGTGGATGGATGTTCTGGGGCTTTGGGGGAACCAGAAGAATCTTGCCATCTTGGAGATGGCTGGGAAAGGCCAGTGAGCTGGAAGCAGACCCAGGACAAGCGAGGCTGTGTTGGAGTCTAGTCCAGGTGACTGTGATGTACGGGGTCCTCCTTGACAAGGAGTCAGGGGCATCTGAATCTAGCCTGGAATCGTGCTTCACAGCCTGCATTGTCATTGGGGCGGGCACTTCTGGGGGCAAGCTTGGAGGACTACCACCTGCTACTTTGGGGTTGTCTGCGGAATCAGGAGGCAAGAAATAGGGGATGAGTAGTGGGCTCGGCATCCCTACCTCTTGCCAGGGAAACGGAGACCCTCATGAATTTCTGCTGAGTGAGTCTCTCAGAGAGCCTCTCCCAGACAGACCCCAGCTGTCAGGAACTTGACATAAAAAGAAAGTAGGGGAAGGTCATTCCCCAACCTTCCTTCACCCCTAGATGTGGCAGAGATAGGCAGTCAGGCTGGAGGCCCAGAAGTGAGAGCTGCAAGGTGGAACTTGGGCTCTGATGGGCTGACTGTGCTGGGTGTTCCTGATCTGGCCCTGCAGGCTGCAGACCCTGAAGGACACACTGGCTGGCTCTGGTCACCCTGGAGAGACAGGCAGCCTGGGCCCTAGAGCTATATAGCCTTGGCAGATCTTCCAAGTGTCTCCCAACTCTGCCTGGAACCTACGCTCTCTGTCCTTTCATGCCCTGAGGATTCTCATATTCTGGCTTTTTAATCTTTGGGTTTTTTTCAAGACAGATTTTTTCTTTTTTCTTTCTTTTTTTTAATTTATTTAACTTTATTTTCTTTCTTCCTTTCTTTCTTTATTAAAGATTTCTGTCTCTTCCCCACCGCCGCCTCCCCTCTCCC
>NW_026067969.1:6171407-6215937 GCF_014885135.2 Alexandromys fortis
TGTAGCCCTGGCTGTCCTGAAACTCACTGTGCGTAGACAAAACTCACAGAGATCCACCTGCCTCTGCCTCCTGAGTGCTGGAATTAAAGGTGTGTTCCACCATTGCATGACCATTTTTTTTTTGTTTGTTTTTTCGAGACAGGGTTTTTCTGTAGCTTTGGAGCCTGACCTGGAACTAGCTCTTGTAGACCAGGCTGGCCTCGAACTCACAGAGATCCGCCTGCCTCTGCCTCCCAAGTGCTGGGATTAAAGGCGTGCGCCACCACCGCCTGGCCTGCATGACCATTAAAAAAAAAAGAATTATTAAAAAAAAATTGTGCGTGTGTGTGTGTGTGTGTGCGCGCGCGCGCGTGCATGAGTGTGTGTGAGGCAGGTCCCTGCAGAGGTGGGAGTCAGACCTCCTGGAGCTTGAGTTACAGGCAGTTATGAGCTACCCAGTGTGGGCTGGGAACCAAACTGGGCTTCTCTGCAAGAGCTACAAATTCTCTTAACACCTGAGCCATCTCTCTGGCTCCTGCTTTCCAAACTCTCAGGAAAGCCCAGCAGAACAGAAGGAAGTTCTTCCCAGTCCTGTGTTGGCCCTGGTGAGTGGAACGCCATATTAGCGTGACATCATTACCTGGGTGGTAGGCCTGGCCCCCATGATGGTTTGTCTTTGATGAAAAAAAAAAGCAGTGCACATATCAAATAAGTCAAATGTCCTTTAATTAAAATGCAGGTCACACTGCAGCAAGGTGGGGTGTCACTTCTGCATGAAGATGATGAATCACACAGAAGTTGGATGCTGGAGATGCTTCTGTCCCATGGGTGGTTATGCCACACTTGACAGGGACAGAAGAGAGGGGGGTAAGTGGTCCAGGGGAGGGTGGGAGTCATACTGGTGTTTACTGAAATCTTGTCCCTGCTGGTGCCAGCTCCTGAGAGCCTGGCACTACCTCTACTGTCTCCCACCACATTCCTTAGGTTTCAGAGTAGATGTTCTAGAAACCAAATGATTGCCCAGGTGCTGGCTGCTAGTCTTGGGAGACCGTGAGTTGTCCAAGGAGCCCCAGGGATGCTGGGAACACTGACTCTGAAGTTGTTTTGTGTTCAGAGCCAAAGCAGGCTCCTTTCCCAGGTCCCAGCCCAACTCCAAATGGCAGAGTCCTTTCTCAGAGCCCCAGATCCTTGTTGGTGAAGTAGGGCTGAAGCGGGCCCTGCTGTGGGCTGTATGTGGTGTGCACAGGGCACACATGTGTTGGGGTGTGCACAGGCTATGTACACATGTGTTGGGGTGTGCACAGGCTGTGCACACATGTGTTGGGGTGTGCACAGACTGCACACATGTGTTGGGCAGCTGCTATGACACTGCCCTTCCATCCAGAACTGGAGGCTGCTCAGAGCCAGGGATCTGTGGTGTGGCTTGGGGTGCAGGGAAGATGGTAGGCTTTCTCCTCAGGAAGGTCAGGGGTGTGTGGCCAGTCTGGGCAAACAGGCCCTAGGTAATCTGCTCAGTCTCTGATTCTCCTGGAGCCCTCCACCCTGGGGCAGCCAGAAGCTGAGCCCTGCAGGCTGACTCCATGGGATGTGCACCTGCCTGCTTCCTCTCGGGATGGATTCCTAGGAGGTGTCTATGTCTAGTTTTCCCCTCTGGCCAAAGCAGTGGGGGTATTTTCCTCCAAACCTGTCAGGACAGCACCCTCCTGTGCCTCCAGGCTCTGGCTCTTGGGTCCCTATCATTTTCCCTTAGAAATGAGCAGGACATCCTGGTCTGGCAACTCTGGTCAAAGAGGCTTAGGAGCCAGCGTCCTGCCCCCAGGCAGGCCAATGACGTGGACCCTCTTAGTGCATGGCCTCCTGGACCCAGCCTTGCCTGAGCCAGTCTGGCCTTCTTTGCTCGGGACAGTTTAGATTTGGGTTTCTGTATTTCCGACTAACACAGAGATTATGCTTCCCCATTTTGTCCGTCTGTCCTCACTGAACATGGCTCTGTGGCAGCTGCCATATACAGACTGGCCCCAGCCTCAAATGTCTTTGATTCGGGACAGGAGCAGCTGAGGTAAGGACTTTAAGTGGCTGTTTGGGGGACAGAAAATACAGGTAGCTTTTGTGGAGGAGGTGACCTTTGTGGGGGTGGGGCCTTGAGGCATAGGTAGGATTTTTGGATTTGAGAATCAGGGAGAGCACCCTTGAGAGCAAAAAGAGTAAGCAAGGTAGGAGGGGCAAGTGGGAACATTTGAGTTTGGGGCCAGCGGAGCCAGGGCTGGGCGTGGTGGGCTCTTGAGTAAGCAGTAGTTGTAGTCCTGAGTGCGACTGAGCCATGCGCACTGTGGAGCCTGCACTGTTCACCTGTGGGCATCACCTCCCTCTGTAGACACTCACCCCTCCTGGTGTGGGCATCACCACCCTCTGTAGAAGATGAGAACGGAGGCCCAGAGAGGAGCCACGTCTGTCTAGGCCTTGCTTGTGTACACTTTCATTCGTCTGTATCTGGGCAGACGCAGTGTGTGTGGCCATCAGAGGACAACCTGTGTGAGCCGTTCTCTTTCTCCTGTGTGGATTTTGGGAACTAAACTCAGGTTGTTAGGCTCGACAGCGAGTGCCTTTACCTGTTGAGCCATCTGCTGGCCACCTGTCCAGGATTTGCTGAGTGGCCCCATACCCGCCCCTCTCAGCACCCCTCTGAGATCTCAGCCTCTTAGGCACCGTAGGTTCTGGGCAACCCTGTATCTTCATCTTGGAAGGAGGAGGGCATTGCTGAAGGAACTTTGGGTGTGTCTGGCGTGCGGAGACCTGGAGTTTGCTAGAGGAGGTAGCAGATCTGGATCTGGAGTGGCAGCCCTGAAGGCAACTCCTGTTTCTCTGCCCTTCTTCCACTGCCGTCACCTGCTTCCTGCCTTTGCTACGACTGCCAGAGCCATGGGACTTCGGAGGGTTATGTTGGCCTGGGTGCCTCTGCAGCTGAAGTCTTCAGTGGCACCCTGTTGCTCTTAGGTGAAGCCTGAACCCTTCCTGTGGGCCTACACCTTTCTGTTCTCTGGCTCTCTGGAAGTAGAGCCTTTTCTCAGGGGTCCTTCCTTTTTGTCCAGTGGTCTGTCTAGCCTTGCTCTCTCCCAAGCCCCTCCTGTACCTGTTCAGCTCACAACCATTTCCCCCTGCAGTTTCTTGGGGGATGTGCCTAGCTCTATACTTGAACTCGGGCCTCTTGGGGTCCCTTTAGGCCAGCTTGGCCTTTGTTTAGAGGGCTCCCGTGGTGTGGGAGCTGGTCTGGTTTCTGAAGAGATTCCCTCACCACTGAAGACTCTGCCTTCCTTCCCACTAGTTAGAAAAACAAAGAGGGACGACATCCCAGGAATTTGCCTGTAGCTCCTCTTCTTATCAAGACAGAGGTGACTCTCTGGCTTCTGCTGGCCTGTTGGGCTACCTAGGGCTGTCAGGGGAGGCTGCAGAGTTCAGAGGAGACTGCAGGGAAGGGCGGGGGCGGGGTGGGAGCAGAGGCTGGCTTTCTGGTGGGGTGGCTGGGCTGGCATGGAGGGATTGCCTGGAAAACTTGGTATTACCAGGCAAGTACCTTCACAAATATAATGTCACACCCATGTCCTGCCCCAGGTGGTCTGGGAGATTAGCAGGTGTGATTTCAGGTGAGGAAGCACAGGGATTCCTGGCTCAGGTTCTCACTTGGAAAAAGTGGCCACTAGAGCAGCTTACAGAGACCCAAACCTCCTGGTCCTGGCAGCTTGCTCACCAGTCCTGTTCATCCACTGGTCATAGCAGGTTGGTCACCAGAGTGGAGACATGAAAGCATTCGGGTACCCCCTGTCTGTCATGCACAAGCTGTCACACTGGGATCAGAAGTGTCCCCAGAAGGAAAGCTGCTCTGTTGGAGGCTTAGTCCCCAATGCAGCAGTGCTCAGAGAGGAAGCCCTCGAGTGATGATGGGGTCATGGGGGCTGTGATCTCAATAAAGGGTTAATACATCCATGGAACCCTTAGCTTTGTGGGATACGGGAAATGGATCTTTGCAGTTGTGTTGGTTAGTTTATGCTAGCTTGTCACACACAAGTCAGTGGAGAAAATGCCTTCAGAAGACCTGAACATTCCTCCCCAAGTTGCTTTTGGTTATGGTGTTTTGTCATAGCAATAGGAACCTAAGACAATTGGGTTGGCCCATGGGTGTGTGTGTGTTTGGGATTTTTTTCTTCAGTTTTGTTTTGTTTTTTTGTTTTTGAGACAGCATCTCTCTACAGAGCCCTGGCTATTCTGGAACTCTCTACATATCCTAGGCTGGCATTGAACTCACAGAGATCTGCCTGCTTCTACCTCTCAAGTGCTGGGATTAAAGGCATGTGTCACCACCTCCAGCCTAGATTGTCTTTTTTAAGTAAATTGATGTGGGAAGGACTCAGTCCACGGTGGGTGGCACCATTCCCTAGACAGAGGGTCCTGAACTAAAGTAGAGAAACCCAGCTGAACAGAGCAGGCAACATGCAGGCGTTTCTCTCTGCTCCTGTGACGGGAAGTCGTTTGAAGCTGGCTTTTCATCGGGGCATTTTTATCAGTGCCAGAAACGACACTCTCTTTGCAGGGAGGCCAGTGGCTGAGCGGCTCCTCACCTGGACCCACTGATGTGTGAGTGGCTGCAGTGTGGAGATAATGGGTTCTGTTGTGTCCCCGTCTACTGACCGGAATATTTTAGAAACGAGTTACCTGCCTGGATATCGGGTGATGCCTGATCGTCTTGCTGCTTTTCCAGCAGGGGAGGAAGCTGAGGTTCCCAGGCAGTGTGTGACTTGAGTTCTGGGTTACAAAGCTAAGGCTCAGATGGGTTCTCGCTGGAAAGAGCTAGAATCATGATGCTTACAGGGTGTTGCCTGCAGTCTGGGGACAGAGGGCAGGCAGCTGACGGGGCTGATGTTGAGTGGCAGACCTGACCTTCTCCTCCCAGTCCTTGCCGAACGCTTTACCCGGGGCACAAGTTTGCTTTTGTCTCCATCTTGGCTCAGGTGGGGTCTTCACGCAGGACTCGGGCACAGACACATCATCCCACGAAGGGTGTTCTCTCCTCATTCCAGCTGTTTCTTTCCCATGCTTTCTCTCAGACACCAGAGCCTTCCTGTGAGTGGCAGCATCCTTGGTAGACAGGGCACTGCTGTCGAGCCCTGCCCATTTTCTTGATTGTGAACTCGATGGAAGTCCTCTGCTCCTTCAGAAGCACGGTCTTGGGGTAGCGATGTGGCTCAGTGGGAGGAGGTACTGATGGAAGGAAAGTCTCCACCCTTGCCACTTGTCTGTTCACCTCCAAAGCGCACAGTGGCTGGACAGATTAACTACACCCTGCTTTTTAATGTGAGTGCTGGGGACCCCATCTCAGGCCCTCCTGCCGTTGTGACAGTCTGCCAGCCCCAGGGTTACTCAATTGCTTCCATGCCTTGTTTTGTGCCCCGCCCAAAGTTCTGTTCTGGACGTGAGTTTTCCTGAGGTCTAGTTGACAGATCGTAGATTTCAAGTGTGTGTTTCATGAACTGATTTTTTTTTTCTTTTTCTTTTTTAAGACAGTCTCTCTGTGTAGCCCTGACTGTCCTGGAACTAGCTCTGTTGACCAGGCTGGCGTCAGACTCACAGAGATCCTCCTGCTTCTGCCTCCCAAGTGCTGGGATTAAAGGCCTGCGCCACTGCCGCCCGGTAGTGAACTGATTACTTATGGGGCATCAGTGATGTGTCTGCATGTCTGGTGACCGTGGGAGACTGGTGAGAACCCAGTGGCAGTCACCCTGAGCAGCTACCTGCGACCTTGTGCAGGAACCCAGGTTCTCAACCATGACCCCTTGTGGATATGTGGTTCCCCCTCCCTCGTATTTAAACAGTATTTCTGTGGAGGGGCAGCTGGTTTTGGCTACATACCCCCTCTGCAGCCTCACTCTTGAGTACTGGAGTGACAGGTGTGAGCCAGTATTTTGTTGACAGGCAGACCCGGTCGTTGCTCCAACTGCATTGTGGGTAGGGGTCATCGCAACTTAGAACACGTCTGGTCAGGATAAGGAATAGGCTTCTGCCACCTGCTCTCAGAAAGCTGAGGGCCCCAAGGGAGAGGCTCCTGGAGCTGGTCTCCACCTGCTCAAGGGATCTGGAGTTAGTAGAGCCCTCACAGAACACAGCAGTGTCATGCCAGGAAGAACAGACCTCTGGGAAGAAGAGTGAGGCGAGGCCCTGGGTTGGTGGGGCTGCTTGTTCCACAGAATTAGCATGGCAGCTTAGCCCTGACTAAGCCACACGGAGGCTAACAGTGCTTCTCACACACGCTAGTCTGAGTAAATGAGGTCATGAGTTTTAGCCCAGCGTGGAGCATGACTCAGCCCTGAGACTTCAAAGCCCCTTCCCGCCGCCATCCTGGGGTGTCCTCCCATCATGGGGAGCTCTCTGCTGCACATGCTAACTTGTTTCGTTCTAGAATCTTCCCCATGGTGAAGAGGGCTCTCTTTGGCCCAGTGTAGGATGGGCTCCCCAGTGGGGCTAGAGATTCTTTTTTAAATTTCCATTTTAATGTATGTGTGTTATCCATGTGTGTGCACGTGTGTGTATTATGTACGTGCACGCACACACACATCTGGAGGCCCAAGGCTGATGTCAGGAATCTTCTGTGATGACTTTTGTACTTTATTCTTTGAGGGAGGGATTCTCAAACCCAGAGCTCTGAGAATTACAGGCAGGCGGCTAGGCCCACCTAGCATCTACATGGGAATTTGGGAATCCCAACTGTGATCTTGCATGGCAGGTGCTTTAAGCACTGAGTCATTTCCCTGGGGCCTAGGGTTTCTTAACAACAGGGTACAGACTCTGGAGTCAGATTTGGATCAGAATTCTGGATCCTAGACTCACTGCTGTGTGGCCTTGGGCAAGTGTTCTTACCTCTCTGAGCCTCAGTATCATCTATACTGAGATGGGGAGATAATTAAAGAACAATATCTCGCTCCCAGGATGCTCCAAAGATTAATCTAGAGATGTGCAGGGGTTTCTGCAGGGGAGGCACACAGAGGTGCATGCTGGGGAAAGTCCTGCCACACTTCCTGGTGGACTCCCTACTGCTTTTCTCTGGAGAAGGGTGAGCTCCCTGATTCTACATCCATGATGCACCACATGGGGGAGACGGACACTGGGGGTACTTGTGCTTAAATCACGGTGTGGGGGTAGGAGGTGTGGGAGGAGTGTGGCGTCCTGTAGTGCCACTAGGAAAAGGAAACACCACCTCCACCTCCCCTACCCCCTCACCTCCCATCCCCCACCCGGCTGACTGGCTCCCAGGGCTTTGTGCTGGTCCTCTTAAGGAGTAGCACAGGCAAAGAGATTCAAGTCTAGGGATGCAGCCTGGCTGGCTGGGGTGGCGGGGGGTGGCGGGGGAGTGGCGAGTGGGGGTTGGGGGGGAGGAACAGGAGATGACGCCCCCTCCACCTCTGCTACTTTTACCTCGAGCTAGAGCAAGGTGGCTCCAGCACTAAACACATGCGTCCTGCAGCCCTGCCCATCCACCTCTAATTCCCCAGGCTCCGAGGTGGAAGAGGCAGGACTTGAACCCGGGTCTATGCAGCACCACCAGAAGCTGGCGATGCCTCTGTTGCCAAGGAACGAGGCAGATGCAGAGTTACCATCTGCAAGGGGAGCACACGGATAACCGAGCTGTCACCACTCTCAGAGTCAAGGGGGACAGAAGTGACAGGACCTGAGTCTGTGGAAGGGGGAGGAGCAGCCACGAGGGCGGGCCGGCGAGGGTGTCTGGCACCTGGGGTCCAGGCCAGTCTGTTCTGTAAAGATCGCAGTGCAGCCTGGCCCTGGGGACCCCGCATCAGCATCAATTCTCGGTGCGGGTGAGCTTGCCGGAAGGTGGCCCACGGGGATCCGCCCACGCCTGGTTGGAGTCCCAGCCTTGTCACTCATAAACTATGGCCCGGCAGGGTCGTCTGCCCCCTCAATACGGGCCTTGGTTTCCCCTCGGCTCAGGCCCGCGCCTTCCCGCCTTGCCTTTCCTCCCAGCGAAGCTATTTAAAGTGGTCGTGGTTTGCTTCGTTCTTAAAAAAAAAAAAAATCATTCCCGTACTCAGCCGCATTCCACAAGGCCAGCTGTCACCACTAAAAATGTCTGTCGTGAGACAGCCACCAGTGAGGAGGTGGGAGGAAGCAGGAGGCCCGGATGGGAACGCAGAGCCCTGTGGCTGGAGTTTAAAAAAAATAAACACCCAAACACACACATGCACGCACTCAGAAACAAACAGGGACACTCAATGACACGCACACACATGCACACACACATGCACACACAAAGACACAGGCACACAGATACACACATACACAAAGACAGACATATACACACAGACACACACATGCACGCACAAAGACACAGACGTACACAGATACATACATACAAATACAAAGACACAGACACAGGCACAGGCACAGACACATACACAGGTGCAGACACCGTGCGCGTACACACACACACACACACACACACACACACACACACACACACACACACACGACAAGACTAGGAATGAAAAGAACCCCAGAGAAGGCAGGAGCTGTCTTCTTCTATTAACTGGTGGCCTGCTGGGCAGACCACCACCCAGTAAGCCAGCTTACCTCTGCCTCCCAACTCTACACCCCCAACTCCCTTTCCTGGGGGAACCTGAGGAAGGAATTTACCTGACCTCAGATCAAGGCTACTCTCCCAGCCAGGGGTGGACACAGGGCCTCCCCGGGGAGGGAGGGATCAATGTGGAGAACCAGCTGGAAAAGGAGGCCTTATCACCCACACCTTACAGGAAGGGAAACTGAGGGCCCAGATAGAAGGGGTACCAAGCTTGATGCCACACACTCGTTTTGCTGGTGGGAGCAGGTGAGTCCAGCCTCCCTCTGCTTGGCTGGAAAAAGGTCAGTCACAGAACCACTCAGGGAGCCAGCATGACCTAGCCCAGGGCACAGGAAGCAGAGGGCAAGTTAACTCAGAGAATGTGCTAGAATGCCCCGCGGCTAGGGAAAGACTGTCAGGCTCCTAGGCTTTCTCAGGGTGGCAGGGAACAGGTTCTGGAGAACTCTGGGGGAAGAGAGAAGAGAGGCCAGCTCTCTCTGCCCCACCCCAGCCAAGCTGTTGACCTCTGGGGGGCTGTGGGCTTCTCTGGCCCTGATCTGTTGGGAACTTTTCAGATATGGAGGGCAGGCAAGAACACACACACACACACACACACACACACACACACACACACACACGTCTTCTGGAACTGAAGAAGGAAGTTGCATAAGGAGGAATTCTGTCTCTAGAATCATGTCCTGCCAGGAGTGGTGACTCACGCCTGCAATCGCAGCATTTAAGAGGCAGAGGCAGGAGGATTGATGCAAGTTGGAGGCTGATCTGGTCTACATAGGGAGCTCCAGGCCAGCCACGCCTACAGCATGGGAATTTCTTTCAAAACAAAACAAAATAAGAGACTCACAAAATGTTCTTCTTCTTTTCTTGTGGACCCCACTTGTCTGCATTCCTAGAAAAAGGCCCAGAAAAGTCACCACACTTCAGTCATGGCAAACATCCAGCAATCCCCACCTGCCCTGTGACTTTAACTCTAAGGTTAGAGTCGTCCATGGTTAAATTTGGTCTGAAAATATTAGGTGAAAAGTTCAGGAAGCAACCTGTGAAGCTGAGCTCGCAAGCCCTCTGAGGGATCTGGTCAGATTTCAAGCTGTCCTCTTCGTATCTCCCAGGACTTGAGTCCCCTGGGTGCCTGGTATATCCTGCCGTGTGTGGGTACACAGCATGCCTGTTTGCTGGCCACTTGGTCTCCCTGAGATTAGATGCTCTGGTTCGGTATCCTAGTGTTTTAAGTATCCCTTAGATGACTTCCTGATGCCCCACAGTGCTGTGGGACGATGGTCTTGTAGCCTGTAAAGATCTGTCTGTTGTATTGGTTTAATAAAATGCTGACTGGCCAGTAGCCAGACAGGGAGTATAGGCAGGGCAACCAGAAGAGGAGAATTCTGGGAAGAGGAAAGGCTCAGTTTGCAGTCCTCACAGAGGAAGTCACAGAGGAAGCAAGATGAGAACGCCTCACTGATAAAAGGTACCAAGCCATGTGACTGACATAGACAAGAATAATGGGTTAATTTAAGATGAAAGAATTAGTTAATAAGAAGCCTGAGCTAATAGGCCAACCAGTTTATAATTAATGTAGACCTCTGTGTGTTTCTTTGGGACTGAACGGCTACGGGACTCCAGGAGGGACAGAAACCTCTGTCAACGCCACAGTACTAGGGCAGTGATGTTAGCCACCCAGACATGCCCATGACAGCTGTAGAGTGCACAGGTGGACTTCATCATACATGTGGGCATATGAAACAGTACTGTGTAGGCTGGGGACATGGCTCAGTCCGTAAACTGCTAGGACCTGTGATCCAGTCTCAGCACCAGATAGAAGCTGGGCACAGGAGGGCTGGGGAGATGGCTCAGGGGTTAAGAGCGCCTGCTGTTCCTGCAAAGGACCTCAGTGTAGTTCCCGGCACCTGCATGGTGGCTCACAGCTGTCTGTATATCTCTAGTCACAGAAGATCAGATTCCCTCTTTTGGCTTCTGAGGGCACCACATCTGTTTGCATGCACACTCAAATACACATGCAAGAAAAATAAAGAAATCCTTAGAACAAATGCTAGGCATGTAACCCCAGTGCTGGCAAGGGGGGTAGGAGGAACACTCCATGGGCTGCTGGACAGTGAACCCTGAATTCATGAGCTTCAGGGTCAGTGAGAGACCCTGTCTCAAAAAGAACAAGAATGCTCAGAGTGATTGGGGAAGACACCTCTAGTCTCCACACGCCAGCACACACAGGCACACACAGCACACACAGGCACACACAACACACACGCAGGCCCATGGTGGCCTTGGGACGTTGTTCTCAGTGATGTGACTACGGGACTAGCTACTGCCGCTCTGAGCATCTCCTGTATGCAGCTCCTGGCTGGGGGCTCTGGCCCCTCAAAGGAATGCATCCATCTGGATGGTCTTAGACACTCGTTTCTTTCTTCACTCGACAGACACTTACAGAGCCCCTGTGGGGTGCAGGCTCCGTCCTGGTATAGTACCAGAGAGGCCATGTGTGCAGATTGGTGCTGGGTTTCTCTCTTCCCTCGGGGTTCAGGCTCTCTGACTCAGTGGCAGGATTTAGTGCTCAGCGGTGGGGGCATAGTGACATTTTGGCGGGAAGAGCGCGCACACTGCTCAGTTAAACACACACTTCCTGTGAGAGCAGTTGGGGCGGGCCTGGGTATAAAAACAAAGCAGAATCGCACTACACTTGGCAGGGAGGGCTCTCCTTGGAGGTAGCTTCAAAAATGACTCCGTCCCTCTCCCTTCTCCTCCCCTCCCTCTCCTTACTGGCTTCCCTTTAGTTTTCTTTTTTGTGTGTTCTTGTGTACACACATGTGTGTGTCCGTGTATACACATGCACGCGGAGGCTAGAGGAGGACTGTGGGTGTCTTCGGTCACTCTCCACCATATTTCTTCAGACACGGTCTCTCACCAAACCGAAACACAATGATTCCATTCGTGGAACTCGTGGGCTGCTCAGTAAGCCCCAGGGACCTTTCTGTTTCTGCCTTGGCAGCAGTGGGGTTCCAGGGCTGTGACATCACACCAGGTATTTTATTTGGTGATGAAATTTGAACTCAGATCCCCAGGCCTATGCAGCAGGTGGTTTACGGCCTGTGCCATCTCTCCAGTGCCCCGCCCCTTTGTTTTTGGAGGGTAGCCCAGCTCCCCTGCAGCTCGCAATGCTCCCGGGTCAGCTTTTTTAGCACTGGGCTTCCAAGTATGCACTACCATGCCCAGCAATGTCTATTTATCTCTGCATTTTTTGGTGCATTCACGTGATACAAAGCACAGGGAAGTTAAGAGGCCATGCAGTGCCTCCTTCTGCAGTCTCTTACGCAAGCCCCCAACACTGTCACCACCATTCTAGAAGTTTCTGGAACCATTCTTGGTGTGGACACACTGACTGTAAATATTCCATCTATAAGAAGGAGGCACAGACCGGGTGCCAGGCTGTGCACTGAGGCCTGGCAGGGGAGAGGGAACCACACCGGGCAGTGAGGGTGTGTGTGGGGCCCGGCACTCAGGATGGGCAGCTGAGAGCTAACCAAGTCGGGGATCAGGTGGACTGACAAGCTGGGACCAGACTGTCACAGGATCCCCTTGGTTGCTGAAGTGGGGCAGGGGCGGGTGGTCACTGTGTCCTTGTAACTTCATTGGGTGGCACCTTGTGCGGTGCAGGAACCAGCACGTAGAAGGTTAAATACAGAAGGTCACACAGGCAACAGCTGGAGAGGTGGGAGAGAAAATCAGGGGTATGCCTGGGGCTTTAGCTGTGGACTTGTGCTGGCTAGGTTAATGTCAGCTTGACACAAGCTAGAGCCATTTGCGGAGAGGGAACCTCAACTGAGAAAATGCCCTCACTAGACTGGTCTGTGGGCTAGCCTGGTCTGTGGGCTAGCCTTCAGTGCATTTTCTTGATTGATGATTGAAATGGGAGGGCCCAGCTCCCTGTGAGAGATGCCACCCTGGGCTAGTGGTCTCAGGAGCTATAAGAAAGAAGGCTAAGCAAACCATAGGAGCAAGTCAGTAAACAGCACCCTCCACAGTCTCTGCATCAGCTCCTGGCTCCAGGTTCCTGCCCTGTTTGAATTCCTGCCTTGACTTCCTGACTGTGATTGGTATCTGTAAGCTGAAACAGACCCTTTCCTCCTAAGGCTGTTTTTGCTCATGGTGTTTATCACAGCAATTAGGACAGACCCCTTGTTCTTCTGCCTCACTGATGATTACAGAGCCACCAGGAGAAAGAGAGAGGTGTTTCCTGGGCCACACAGCAGGGAAAAGGTGGAGCAGGACCTGCCACTACAGCTGCTTACCCCAAGCGGGGGGTCACCCACCCAGAAGCACCTCTCACACTAGTTGTGGGGTCATCGGAGCAAATGCAGATTCCTGGGCCCAGCCAGAGCCTCTTTAGGAGGAATGTGGGGACCCACATTTAAACCAAGACACCTGGAACATGAGGTTTCAAGATGACAGGAATGAGAAGCCACCTACTCACTCCCCTTCTGAGCCGTTCTCCCTTGGGTCCCGAGCCCAGCTCTGCCTTGCTGAGGTCTTGGAAAGCCCTCAAGGTGTGAATTGCTTGAATGGGCTTTCTCTTTCCAGCACAGGATCCTGAGGGTAGGTCAGTGTCCCCTGCAGGAGCCCAGCCTCCCTGGCCTCTGCAGAAGTGTGTGCCACACACAACTTGTCACCAGCAGCTATCTCCCACCTCTGCCACCCACCTCAGTCCTCTTTCTTTCAAGGAAAGTGTGTGTTCCAGCCGGCGTAGCAGGTACCACAGGGCACCCTGTCACCTCAGCCTAGCTTCTCCACACATGCTGGGGTCTCTGTCCTGTCTCTAGGTCTCCGAATCTCCACCTGTCCCTAGTCAGGGCCTGCTCTCCCGAACCCTCCTACCCCGCAAGTTTGCAGGAAGTGTCTGACATGGGTTGTCAGGCAATCTTTGGAGCCGGAGTATCCCAGACTTGGACCTCCCTGGTAGTCCAGGCCACTCACACCCCACATGTTCCCTCTCTGCCCCTTTGTGTCTCCTGTGGAATCACAGGTGTAACATCAATTGATTGCAGGTATAGGAAATGGAAGGGGGCCCAGGCAGGAGTGGGGCCAGGGAGAGGTGGAGCCTCTGTCTTTTTAGGGAGCTCCAGGTTAACCTGTGACTGCCGAGAGTGTCACTTGTCACTTCTGCAATTGTGCTCATGATGACACGCTCCCACCCAAATGTTCCCTGGCCTCCCATGCAGGCCCCACACTGAGTGTGAAAACCACACAGTCTGAGACAGTCCTGGTCTCCAGGCTCGTTAGGCAAAGCAGTGGCCAGACAGGACAGGGCCACTGCAGGCTCAGGTAGCCCCCAAGTTCCTTACCTTTCTTTGTAGAGGCAATGACAAAGCACTCAAGTCTGGTCGGAAGGACAGGGGTGGCCCTGGTGCCTGCTACTAGCTTGGTAAAGGTGCTGGGCCTGGGTCATGTTTGTCTGGGCTAGTGGAGGAGGTGGGAGGGGGCTCTGGAGGAGCCGAGGCAGGGAGTAAACTGAGGCAGGCTCAGGGATGCCTGAGCACCTTAGGGAGCCATGGAAGCTGTATGAGAAGGGAGGGATCAGGTAGGGTTGGTGGCTGATCAGATTGGTGGAGAGGCCAGGAGCTGGGGAGTGCCCATGGCCTACCTGGTGCCGGCTGTGTCTCTGGTAGGGGACAGTGGGATAAGGGGATAGGAGGAGAGCCTGTGCCTTAGGGCCAAGCACGCCTACATCTGGCTTGTGGGACCCATCTCCCCTCCTCTCCCGAGCCTTGGAACTTGGGTAGACACCCAGGAGACACAGCAGGAAGAGGTTGGGGGTGCCTGAGGGCCAGCAGCCTCCCTTCTGGTGCTTCCCTAAATCCCCAAGTAAGACAGGTTCTCTTCATCAGGAGAAAGGGCTGCTTTCCAATCTTTGTAGCTGCTTCAGCTGGAATGGAGTAAGACGAGGACTTGGAGGGATAATTGGGCCTTGTCTGAGCAAAGTCGGCTCAGCCCTCTGCTCACCAAGCTGAAGCTATGTCCACCAGCCCCTCCTTCCTTTGTGCTGGGTGCCCCCTCACCCCGGCCTGGCCACTTCCCCTCCTCACAGCTACCATCTTAATTTCATTCATTAAATCTACACATATTTGCTGGGAGCTTCATCCTGCCAGAATTCACGAACTTGGCTTGGGGACACAGCCGTGAGATGGTCCAGTCAGGACTGGACCTATGCATTGGCCTGACCCTGGGTTGTGTGTGTGTGTGTGTGGGGGGGAGGTCGTGTATTCATAGGAGAGCATATGCGTGTGTGTTGGGTGTGTGCACATATCGGCACATCAGGAATCATTCTAGACCACTCTTCCACCTTAGCCACTAACCAGCCTGATCCTGTTTAGATCTGGCAGCTCAGTGTTCTATGGCCATACACCTGACAGGCTATCTCAGTCAAACCAGAGCTCACTGATTATGGCTTGTCTGGCTAGCCAGCTGCTCCTAGCAGACAGGGTGTTCTGGGTGTTCTGTCCCGACCTTCTGAAGCTGGACTTAGAGGTGGCTGTTACGCCTGCCTGGCATTTACAGGGCCTCTGAGTATCTGGGGTCAGAACTTGGCCTTCATGTTTGTGTGGCGAGCATTTTAACCACAGAACCATTTCTTCAGTTCCTTTGGGTACAACTTTTTTTTTCTTCCGGTTCTTCGAGGCAGGGGTTCTCTGCGTAACAGTCCTGGCTGTTCTGGAACTCATTCTGTAGACCAGGTTTGCCTCAAATTCATTGAGATCCATCTGCCTCCGCCTCCCAAGTGCTGGGATTAAAGGTGCGCGCCACTAGGTACAACTTCTTTATTTTATTTTTATTTTTTTAGGACTTGGGATCTCACTATGTAGCCCTGACTAGCCTGGAACTTGCTATGTAGACCAGGCTGGCCTTTAACTCACAGAGGTCCACCTGCCTCTGCCTCCTGAGTAGGGGATTAAAGGTGTGTGCACCAAACCCTGTTGGGTGTGACTTTTTAATATTTGTTATTTGCAAAAGATTTTTCTACACTCTTTTTTTTTTTCTTCCTTCCTTTTCTGAGACAAGGCCTCACATATCCCAAGTTGGTCTCAAATGCCCCTTCCTTACCCTCTACTTCTCAAGCGCGGAGTTTACAGGCACAGACCACCACTCCTGGCCTTTCTACATTAAAAAAGATGGTGGTGGACCTTATATAACCTCTTCAGAGGCCTTCCCACGGGCAGGCGAGGACATCTGGAGAGTTCCACCCCTCCCAGACCCCTTTCTCCTCCCCTTCCACAGCTTGTGGCTTCAGGCTGGGCAGTGTTTGATGAAAGTCAGACTTGTCCACTCTCCTCAGAGCCCTAGACCACTGCAGGAAGTCGCAGGCCTCTGGGATGTTCTGGGAGGATGGATGTGGGAATCTGTGAAAGAAGTCTCTAGGGTGCTGGCTCTACCAGTGACAGGCTCTGCTCTGCCAGCCAGTGTGTGTGTGTGCGTGTGTGTGTATGTATGTGTGATGTGATGTGTGTGTGTGTGTGCATGTTCATGTGTGTATGTGTATGTGTGTGGGTATGGTGTATGTGTGCGGTGTGTGCGTGTGCGTGCATGTGTATGGTGTGGTGTGTGTGTGTGAGGGTGTATGTGTGCATGTGTGTGAGGGTATGGTGTATGTGTGTGCATGTGTGTGTATGTATGTTTGTGTGTGGGGGTATGGTGTATGTGTATGGTGTGTGTGTGTGCATGTACATATGGGATATATGTGTGTGTATGTGTATGGTGTGGTGTGTGTGCATGCATGTTCATGTGTGTGTGTATGTGTGTGGGGTAATGTGTATGCATGTGTGTTCATGTCTGTGCAGAGCTCTGCTGGCCTCCTCTGGTGAGGAGTTTGTGTGACAGAGGATAGAGAAGAGAAAAAGGATCAGGTTATGGAGCTCTGGACAGAGTAAAAGGTGGGGCAAAGGGGTTGTTAGCCCCTGCCATGAAGTGCTTACAGAAGAACTGGGGAGTCTAGGAGGTGATCTTCCTACTGAGGCTTCAGCTTTTGTGCCCCTGTGACCCTGAGGTCTCAGCTGAGAATTTTACTTGCTTATCCTCCCTTCTCTGACTGGAGGGATCACATTCAACCTCTGCAACAGATCAGGCTCGTGATTGCCCCAGGGCCGCAGCATCTGCCATTGCTGTCTTGGAAAGATCTTCCTTGGCTTGCTGCTTGCAGCCATGGGGTCTCAGGTAGGTTGTCATAGTGATCAAGGGACTTGTAATATTTGACAGGCAGCTAGACCCATCCTGGTGGCAGAATGGGAGCTGGGGGTGGCTGTCTTGGCCAGAGACGGGGTGTCTGCTTTGGACAGGTGGCAGTACTGTATCATAACCATGCTAGCCACCCCTGGATCTGCTGAGCCAGTTGGGGAGGATCTCAAGGCTCTGGCTTGTAAGGCCTTGCTGGTTAGGCTGTGATAGAGGCTGACTGGAGCCTCGCCTTAGCTTCAGGCTGGCATTTCTCTTCTGCAGACCTATTGAAAAGCAGATAGAATATTACTCCCACAATGTGGGCTGATGGGGGTGGTGTCATTCCAGTGGGGCATGGGGGTCACTGTGGGTTTTGTGGGAAGAGTGGCTCTGGGGCATGGACAGATATTGGCAGAAGTTTCTGACCTGCAAGCTGCTTCCAAGTAGCTACATAGAGGCTTAATATTAATTATAAATGCTTGGCCAATAGCTCTGGCTTATTACTAGTTAACTCTTACATTTCAGTTAACCCATATTTCTTATCTCTGCTTTGCCACATGCCTTGTATCTTTTCTTAGCACAGTATGCCCATCTTGCTTCTCTCTGTGTCTGCTCGAGTCTTCTCACTCTTCCCTTCTTCCCAGCATTCTCAGTTTGGCTCTCCCACCTAACCTTATTCTGTTCAGCTATTGGCCAGTCAGCTTCTTTATTGAACCAATCATAATGACATGTATTCACACAGTGTAAAGGACTATTCCACATTTCCCCTTTTTTGTCTAATTAAAAAGGAAGGTTTCAACTTTATCATAGTAAAATTATATAGAACAAAACAATCATCAAGTAAGAATTACAGTTATAACATCCAGTTCATTTGCATTTGGCAAATTTAGAGAAAATACTATTTATCTTATCTTTGTGAGTCTAAAGTTTTATAACTAAGTTACCTTTTACATAACTAAGGAAAACTTTAAGTCTAATTATTTAGTTTTCAACTCCATCAAAGACCCAAGAAGGGTGAAATTTTACCTAATGACAGGGACATCTGGCTGCCTGGATAGTTCTTCTGTAATGTTAGGACAGCCATCTTTGGCCCACAAACCCTAACGTATTTGACAGACTTTTCTGAGAAGCAGAGAATTTTGAAAGATGGTCCTACCTTGTCCTGGCAAAGTTTGACAGTTACCTGTTTTGTGTGCTACTGGTTCAGTGAGTCAGTAACTGTCAGCAACTGAGGCAAAGGCAGTTTCTTTGTTCAAATGGCTGCTTTTGCCATAAAGAAAACAAATTCCATACAGAGGTTCTTTGATGCTCATCATCTTTTCTTAAGTAGAATGGTGCTGCCAGGAGCAGATGTGTCTCACTGTCATGAAAGTCTTATGTTATTAAGCATATTAAATGCCATGTTCTGTAGGTCTTTGAAGTGTTTGAAGACCATCTATCTATCTAAATATGTTATGACCTGGAAAATATACCTTACATGACTATAAGTTTGACTGTTATAGATGACCATTAATCTGTATTTATTTTTTCTCTTCTTTTTTAAAGATTTACTTATTTATTATGTATACAAAGTTCTGTCTGCATGTATGCCTGCAGGCCAGAAGAGGGTATGAGATCTCATTATGAATGGTTGTGAGCCTCCATGTGGTTGCTGGATTGAACTCAAGACCTCTGGAAGAGTAGTCAGTGCACTTAACCTCTGAGCCATCTCTCCAGCCCTAATCTTTCTTTCTTGCTTGCTTGTTTGCTTGCTCTGCAGACCAGGCTGGCCTGAAACTCACAGAGATCTCCCTGTCTGCCTCCCAAGTGCTGGGATTAAAGGTGTGTGCCACCATGGCCCGGCTGTATTTCTTGATTATATATTATATTTTTAAATGATTTGCATAACTGTAATACCCTAAATAAGAGTAGAAACATACATACAGTATAGCAAAATTAAATGTAGATCAATAAACCCAAAATAATGTAAAATATTTTGAAATTAATAGTTGTTTTTTGGATTAAATAGATTCAGTAATTGACCCTTTGATCTCATCATTTCTATATTATATTCCTTTTTTTCTTTAGAAAGAGATCTTTGAATTTAACTCTTTTCTTTAGCTTTTTTTTTTTTGACTAAGATCAATAACAACTTGTAACCAACCCCCCTAAACAATGACAAACATCCATAATCCATTGAATAACCAAAACCCACCCTTACCTCATCTTGTGGGAATGTGGGTGTCATTCTCTAGACTACTTCCTGTTTTTTTGTGGTCATTGGCATCTTTGGGGGAACCCTTAGAAAAGCAGGATAGCTGTTAGGTCTTGCCTGGAGTATTCTGTGAGGCTGGAGCATCTCAGTCAGCAGCCTTAGGTGTGCTGGATGCTGGATCGCTTGGGCCATCTGTTTTTATTGGTGTCTGGTCCCTTGTTCTAAAAATATATTAACTTTTAGAGGTAACATTAATACAAGTATAGACTGTGCATTGTACACAAGTCAGCCAGAGATGATTTTTTTGTTTTATGTTTGAGCAGGTAAAATATATGTTCCATGTTCTGTAGGTTTTTTAGATTTATTTCTTTATATCTGTAGCCAGGATTTCCAGGGGTCTTCCTTGATCAATCCTGATTCTTATCTTTAACCTTGGTCAAATCCATAGCCTCTCATTTACTGTGGAAATAAAAGCATAACCTCTTCCCCAAAGTAACATTAATATTGACTTCCATTTTGAAGTCAAGTGTTGAAAGGAGAGGTCGCTTGTTCGTCCCGGCCACCCAGCTACCTTACACCTGAAATAACCACACAGAAACTGTATTAATTAAAACACTGCTTGGCCATTAGCTCTAACTTCTTATTGGCTAACTCTTACATGTTAGTTTAACCCATCTCCATTAATCTGTGTATCACCATGTAGCAGTGGCTTACCGGAGATTCTAACCAGCGTCCATCTCCTGTGGAGGATCTATGGCTTCTCTGACTCTGCTTTCTTCCTCCCAGCATTCAGTTCTGTTTTCTCCGCCTACCTAAGTTCTGCCCTATCAACTAGGCCAAGGCAGTTTCTCTATTCGTTAACCTATGAAAGCAACACACAAACAGAAGGAACTCCTACACCAGTCAAGACATTTTAAAAATATATAGGTTGGTTTAATATAGTGGTTTTCATAATACAATATGCCTTAGTAGCTGTTGTTCCTTCATTAGCAATCAGACAATCTAAAGACAGCACAATAACATACAGAATCCAAACTCTGTGTATTTTCCATTTTTATGTGGCTTATTGTATTTTGTTTTTTTTTATTACTCTATTCCTTTTTTAAAGAACTTTACTTTATTAATTTAAAACTACATTTTAAATCCAAGGCTGTATATATTCTTTCTCTTCTCTCTCCCAAGCCTATATGTATTTTTATATATTTTTAAAAGCACTATAACACATTTAGAGTTTTTTTTTTTCATATAAACCTGTCTTTATTGGATATCTGCAGCATGAGCCTTTAGACTGTTAAGTGGCATGGCTAGGACCTCCACCTCTGTTTGTCAGCTGGCTCCCTCCCACAGGAAGCTGCAGCTGGTGTGAGAGATGGCAGAACTCTGCCATGTGGCTTAACTCGTGGTGCACTGGTGGCTCAAGCCCACAGGCAGTGGACAAGAGATGCATCCTTGTTCTGTAGTGGCACGAGAGGCAGGAGACTAGGAAACTGCTCTTAGCTCTGTCTCTGTGCATCTAGAACACTTTCCAAGCTCTCTCAGGTTTTATGTGGATGTAGTTGCTGAAAATTTGGGCACAATTTTGCTGGCTGAAGGTTATCCCACGAGCTGGATAACTAACTACACAGAGGCTTAATATTAATTATAAATGCTTGGTCAGTAGCTCAGGCTTGTTACTAGCAAACTCTTACAGTTAAATTAACCCGTATTCCTTATCTATGCTTTGCCATGTGGCTTGGTACTTTTTCTCAGTACAGTGTGCCCATCTTGCTTCTCTCTGCTCGAGACTCCTGACTCCTCCCATCTTCTTTCCAGCATTCTGTTTGGCTCTTCCACCTAACCTTATCCTGTCCAGCTGTTGGCCAGTTAGCTTCTCTATTAAACCAACCACAATGACATATATTCATACAGTGTAAATGAATATTCCATAGAGAGTGGCTCTGGGGCACAGACAGACTTTGGGAATAGTGTGTGTGGGGTGAGCTGGAGGCCAACCTGGCTGGTTGGTCTCATGTGAAGAACCTCTGGGGACTCCAACAATTCATAAGGAAGCGTCTCTCCTTTCTTTAGGGCTTCTGGAATTTCTTACCACTTTCCAGCACAGCCAGAGGCCCTGGGGAGCTGAGAGCAGCGTGCCATAGAGAGAGAGAGGCCATCTGCTTGGACAGATGAGGAGGCAGAAGTCAGAGGGCAAGGGATGCCCGTGAGGGGACAGTTGACTGGGACACAGGGTGGACAGGGAGGGGTGGATACACCCTGCTGTTCTGTATGATGGTCTCTGCATGGGAGGAGGAGTCAGACTGTGGGTACCTTGCTCATTCAGAGTAGAGCTGGACAGGGATGCAAAGGCATCTCTGTCACCAATCACAATGTCTGAGGCCACCCAAACACTTCACTGCTGGATAGCGGCCCTTGTGTTGTGGTCTCTCTGTTGTTTCCATAGCCCCACAGCCTCCCCTGGTATTCCCATTTTAGTCGCTTTATTTAATTATGCATATTTTGTGTGTGTGGAGGTATGGGGTGGGTTCACATGCCACAGTGCCCTTGGGGAGGTCAGAGGACTCCGTTTGAGAGTGGGCTCTTTCCCAGCACCACGTGGGTTCTGGGGACTGTACTCGGGCTGTCGGGCTTGGCGACATACCTGCTGAGACAGCAATCCCATTAAAAATTACTTTAATTATTTGAAGTTAAGCGTATGTGTGTGCGTGGTGGGAGTAGGTGCCCGTGTCCGCAGGTGCCCGCCCTGGAGCTAGAGTTACACGCGGTGGTGGGTTGCCGGACACGGGGGGGGGGGCTGGGAAGTGAGCTTGGGTCCTCTGCAAGAGAGCAGTACGGGGGGGGGGGGGGGGGAGTGGGGGCCGGGGGCCCCGGGGGCCGCCCCGGGGCTTGGGTTGCACCGGGGGGGGGGTTGGCGGGCCCGGGGGGGGGGGGCTGGGAAGTGAGCTTGGGTCCTCTGCAAGAGAGCAGTACTTGCTCTTAGCTGCCGAGTCATTTCTCCAGCCCCATCAACACTCCCACTGTAGGTGGTAAGTCGGAGGCGTAGTTCAGCGGACCTGCTCACACTTAAAGTTGGTGAGTAGCAAAGCTGGGATTTCAACTCAGGGATCTGGCTCACAGCGTCCAACCTGCACAGAGAAGCAGCTGCTTCCTTCGCCTCTGGTCCCACAGGGCGAATGTGTTCACGTTGTTGGTTCTCGGGTCTCTCAGAGGAGTCTGTCTGTGCTGTACTGTGTTACCCGAGCTACCGAGCGAGCGATTGTGCTGGCCCCTGTGAGGTGAAATGGAAAAGGGCCGGAGTCTTGCTCACTTCCGCTTTTCTCTACTAAATCAGCTGAGAAAGATGTAGGTGCCAGGTCCCAGCTCCTCCCCTAGCCCTGGGTGAGAGGCTGAGGAGAGGACCCAAGTGATAAAGGAGGGTTTTGGGGTTCCCTCTCAGGACTGGTGAGTCTGACTCTGGGAAGACTGTGTGATGGTCCTGAGGGTGGGAGCCATCATTCTCCTCCCATAGCCCCACCACCAGCATCCTGGGTGGCCTGAACATTGGGGTGGGGGGGGGAATGCAGTCATCCAGGCCAGGGCTCTTGTGCCTGGGAGCCCTCTGTCTTCTTCCTCTCTTCATGTGAATGGCCACTCTGTGCCAGGCACGGTGCTACGCTCTGGGACTTGGGACCAGGCATGGAGGCCTCACACAGCATTGGCTTTTCCTCAATACTAGACCTCAGT
Organism: Alexandromys fortis; assembly: GCF_014885135.2. Taxonomy (NCBI): domain Eukaryota; kingdom Metazoa; phylum Chordata; class Mammalia; order Rodentia; family Cricetidae; genus Alexandromys; species Alexandromys fortis. The sequence continues at coordinate 6,194,153 of NW_026067969.1, forward strand.
CCATGGGAGAAGGTGACTTGAGTACACAGCTCCTAAGATAAATAACCGCCGTGGACAATGTCACTTGGGGCCCTGGTGAGGGAGGGTCACCTTAGAGTCTAAGCCAGTCAGTCACCAACCACCTCTCTTCAGCATCTTCTCTACACCAGCCTGGCTTCAGATTCAATATGGCACCAAGGACAATCTTGAGCGGGGCCTCCTACCTCCACATCCTCACTGCTGGATGCCTCCACACCCAGGTTTTGAGGTAGTGGAGCTTGAACCCGGGACTTTGTGCAGGCTGAGCTAGCCCACCACCGACTGAGCCACACTCTTTGGGGCAAGCCTCAAACAAGGGCAAGCGAGTGTGAGCACACAGACAGCAGCGTTCCATATCAGCGTGTGGCTGAGCCTGCAGGCAGAGGGCTTTGCCCTTTGTTGTTTGTCCTGAGGTCCAGGATGCTGGATGCTGGGAGCCAAGCCTGGGTTCCTGCAAACTCTTGGGCATGCTCTGGGTTCTTCAGCTTGGTGACAGGTCAACTAGAAGCACCCTGAAGATTTAGGGGTATTTTTATCTGAAGTCAAAGGTTTCCTACTCACAAAGAGGAGGAAGGGAGGAGGTAGAGACTCCTGAACAGTAGACAATGGCCAGCAGGAAGGTTGGTCCTGGGGAAAAGTGTGACCTGGGTTTTGATCTCAGGGACCTACGTGATGGAAGGAGAGAGCCAATCCTTGCAAGTTATCCTCTGACCTCCCCATACGCACTGTGGTATGGGCATGCACCCCACCCTGCCACACACATGCACACACAAGTACACATGTGCACACACACATGCACACGCACGCACGCACGCACAAGCACACACACACACGCGCACGTGTTCCATGCTGAAGCATGTGGTGGGAATGGATAGGTGTAGAAGCAAGAGATTCCAGGAAAATCTAAGGGCAGCCACAGCCAGAGGGACCAGCTCTCAGCAGCTCTCTGAAGTGTGGGGTCCTGCCACTGTGGATGAGATGAACAGGGACCTGGCAGCCCTCCATGTTAGGGTCAGTCCCAAGCCAAGGCCTTCTTGGATCCCCTTACTTGCTGGTGAGCAGAGGAACCAGGCTGGGAATTTTTTCTCTATGGCTCCCTGCTGCTGCCATAACACAGCAGTAGCCCCTCAGCGTGGTCTCATCCATCTTCCTGAAGAGGGCTTAGAGGCAGGGCCCTCACCATGTGGATCTGCAGCCCTAGGCTTTGGCCACGGCACTAGGGAGCTATAGATGTATCTTAAGGGAGGATGACATAAGGAATTCCTTTTCTTGTAATGGGATTAGGCTTGTCACATAAAACACAAGACATACAGTTAAGCTGAGATCTCAGATAGACAATGAATACATGTTTTCCCCCAATCCTAACCCTGACCCATGTCTATCTCAATTTCAAAGTGACTAGGTGTCTTATGATTAATCTTATTTTTTTTACATTTATTTATCATGTGTGTATAGTGTTTAATATGTATGGTGTGTATATGTGTGTATATGCAGATACGTAGTATGTGGTCTGTGTGTGTGGTGTTTATGTGTATATGTGTGGTATGGTGTGCAAGTGTCCTATGTATGTGTGTGGTGTGTATATGTTATGTATGCGTATGTTGTTTGGTGAGTGTATGTGTGTGTGGTGTGTATACCACACATATGTATGTGTGTGTGGGAGGGTGTAGGTGTGTGGTGTGGCTTGTGCGCAGTGTGTATATGGTATCATGGATGTGTATGGAGTGTGGTGTGTGAATGTGTATGGCATGTACATGTGTGTATGGTTTGTGGTATATTCACGTGACTATGGGAGTGTGCACATGTGTGTGTGCATCTGAGGAGGCTAGGACAAGAATTTAATTACCCTGGTTATTGATTTCCTCCTGAGACACGTCTTGGCAGACCTCAATGTTTCAGCAAGGTTGCGGGCCAGAGGCTCTGGGTTCCCACTCTTCTCCTCTGCTCAATGCTGGGGTTATGGATATGAACACTCATGACAGCTTCTTGGTGGGTTCTTGGGATTCGAAATCAGAGCAAGTGCTCTTACCCCTGAGCATCTCCTGAGTCCCAACTCTCTGCCAGCCTTGCATGATTGCTGAGCACACAGTGACTCTCCAGGTGTCTGTAGGGAGGTTCTCACAGCGTTCCTTCCTGGCTTGGGAGTCTTTATCTTCCCTTAGCCTGTGCCCAGAAATGGGCCTTGTGGAGGAAGAAATTGAGAAGGGCCCTCTGTAGAGCCAGTTCTGCCCCCTCCCAGTCCCAGAAGCTGGACACATGCCAGCAAAGGCCGATTCTCCATTGGCCATTATGACAAGCAGACCTCCCTCTCTTTTGGAAGGCACATTTACAGTGTAATCCTGTGAATACTGTGTGTGGTCTATGATTGGGACAATGGTCTTGTACCCTGTAAAGATTTGTTACTTGTATTTTAATAAAACACTGATTGGTCAGTAGCCAGGCAGGAAGTATAGGTGGGACAATGAGAACAGGAGAATTCTGGGAAGAGGAAAGGGTCAGTCTGCAGTCATCAGCAAGATCCAGAAGCAAGCATTTATAGTATAAGAGACCACGCCCAAGTGGGCTGGTATCTTAAAGGCTATTGGCCAAAGGAGCTCCCCCAGCATATGGTCTAACCTTGGATTAGTCAGGGTTTTCTAGGGTGACAGACTTATAGAATGAATCCCCCCATGTGTGTGGTGTGTGTGTGTGTGTGTGTGTGTGTGTGTGTGTGTGAGAGAGAGAGAGAGAGAGAGAGAGAGATTGATTTATTAGAATGACTATAGGCTGTGGTCCAGCCAGTCCAACAATAGCTGCCTAAGCATAGAAAGTCCAAGGAGCCAGAAATTGTTCAGCCCAATGGGGCTGGATGTCTCAGCTGGTTCTCAGCACCAGTGAAGGAATGGGCATGTCAGCAAGGTGTAGAGTACAGCTTCCTTCTTCACGTCCATATATGGGCTTCCAGCAGAAAGTGTGGCCCAGATTAAAGGTGTGTCATCCTGCCTCAAGATCTGGATTAGACATGGATCTCCCTGTTTCAAATTAAGCAGACATCCCTCACAGTGTGCCCTTCATTTTGGATTTTAGTTAATTCCAGAGGTAGTCAAATTGACAACCAAGAACAGCATCACGAGCCAGGACTTGCTGCAGTCTGACCCTGACTCTGTTATGTGGGTCTCAGAAGGCCTTCCTGCTTTACAGATATCAAAGCCAAGGGTCATGTGAGGGCAGAGCCTGTGAGGCCCTGGTGGTTTTTTTCTTGTGTGGGATTCTTGGGACTGGCCTCCTTCCTTCATGTAGCATCTTCTCTGGTAAAGGCAGCCTGGGCTGGCAGAGGGGTGGTCCTTGTTCCTGGGAAAGTCCCTGGGTTTGCCTCTCTCAGGCTTAGTGTAAGTTGGCTATACCTGCTGTTCTGCTACCCACCTGTCCCCATTCATCATCCACCCATCTACCTACCCACCCAGCATGCATCCATGCACCCATCCACCATCATGCACCCGTCCATCCAATTGTTTACCTAATTAATTATCTATTCATTGACTCGCTGTCTATTGATCTTTTTACCCACCCTGCTCAGATATCCATCTGCTAACACATCTGATTTCTCATCTGTTCATCCATCCAGGCATCCATATATCCATGCATGCTTGTACACATTCATGCAAGCACACATCCATCCATCTCTTTGCCCACTGACCTATCTATGCATCTATCCATGCATTCATGTATCTATCATTTATCCGTTCATCCATCCTTCTGTGTATCAATCTACTTCTCTAATCATCAAAGCAACTTATGGAAGAAAATTTAATTTTAGCTTATGGTTCCAGAATGATAAGTGTCCATGGGAAGGAGGCATGGCAGCAAAGAGCAGGCGTGGTGGCAGGAGAAGGAAGCTGAGAGATCAGATCTTCTACCACAGACACGAGTCAAAGAGCAAACTAGAAGGGAGGTAGGGCTTTGAACTCTCAACCCCTCAGTGATGTTCTTCCTCCAGCGAGAGGAAGCACAAACAGCATCACCAACTGGAGACCAAGTATTAAAATTCCTGGGCCTAGGGAAGACATTTCTCATTCAAGTCCCCTGTTCATTCATTCACTTATTATCCATCTATATCTATATCTATATCTATATCTATATCTATATCTATATCTATATCTATAATGTATGCATCCATTCTTCCATCCATCCACCCATCCATACACCCATCCATCCACCCATGCATTCATCTGTTTCCCTATCCTACTCAGTTATCCATCTACCTATCCATCTATTCATGCATCCACCTACCCATCCCTATACTCCCCTATCTTATTTAACTATTCACATATCAGCTCATCTATCCATGTACCCACTCATACATCCTCTTCATCCACTAGTCATTCATCTGCCCATATATCTATTCACCTATACATAAATCCATGTATCCATATACTCCCATTTCTAATCACTCACCTACACAGTCATCTATACTTCTGCCCATCTATCCATCCATGCATGAATTCATCCATCCACCCACATGCCCACCCACCCATTCATCCTTCCATCCACCTTCCCACCCATCCATCCATCTATCCATCATTCATCCATCTATCCATCATTCATCCATCCTTCCATCCACCCACCTGCCCAACCATTAATCCTTCCATCCACCCACCTGTCCACCCACCCATCCATCCATCCATCATCCAGCCAGCCAGCCAGCTATTCATCCATTCATCCACCTGCCCATCCATCTGTCCATCCAGCCAATCATCCATCCATCCACCTGCCCATCCATCTTGTCCATCCAGCCATCCATCCACCTGCCCATCCATCCATCCACCTGCCCACCCATCCATCCATCCATCCACCCCTCTGTTCATCTGTCTCCTTTTCTTTAACTAAATTGGTGAGACCTTCTTTATGCTGGGTCATGAGCTGGAAGTGGGGTGTATGAATATGAGCCAAGGCCCATCCCTCTTTAGCAACTCAATGTAGTGCAGGAGTCATCTGTAGAAGCATTGATGGTGATGAGGCCACCTGAGGGGTTATGGGGAAAGGCTCCATTCCCTAGGCTAGGAGTGCAAGGCAGAGGAGAATGACAGATGTCGCACCTGGCCACAGCTTTGGAGAGAACACCCATATTTCTTCACTCTCAGCCTCCTCCAGGCTGGGCCCCTGTTACATGCTTTCCCTGCATGCTCTTTGCATGCTGGAATGTGGCTTTCGTGAGGGGCGTTGGGGAGTCTGTCTCCCTGCTAGCTGTGATATCAGGGTACATGAGTGTAGACAGTGCACACAGCCAGTACCTCCTGTGTTTTTAATGCCCTTGTTTCACTTTACTCTTTCCAACCCAGCCGTCCAGTGCCATGTCCAGGAGGCCCTGATGCCATGCCCTTGGTGGGGCCTGTGAAGGCTGCCATTGGTCCTATTGCATCAAGGAGCTCCATGGACCTCATCACCTATAGTGCTACAGTTCTGTGTCTTCTTCATCCTTTGTGTGCATGTGTTGTTGTGTACACATGCGCATGAAGGCAGGGTCAATGTCCTGTACCTTGTTTAACCCTTTCTCCCCTCTCCTCTCTCTCATGCATGTGCATGTGGAAGTCAGAAGACAACTTGAGTGCTGGTCCTTACCTCTCACCTTGTTTCGACAGGGTCTCTTTGTTTCTCCTGTCTCCCACAGGAGTGCTGATAGTATTTTACAGGTTGCAGATGCATACAGCTTTTGCAGGGGTGCTGGGGATTTGAACTCAAGTCCTAATGCTTGTGTGATAAGCATCTTTCCAGCCAAGCAGTCTCCCAGCTCTTCCATTTTTCCATGCACCTTTCCCCCTCAGTCCTCCCTCTCCCATTCCTTCTGTGAGTTTAGTTTTAGCACAGGATCTCCTATAGCACCATCTGGCATTGAACTTGCAATGTAGCCAAGATTAACCTCGAACTTGGCCCTTCTGCCTCCAGAGTGCTGGGATTGATTACAGGTGTGCACTTGTTTCTTGTGGTGCTTCGGTCATGCTGGGGTGTGTCAGTTACTTGACCTGTTGCCATGACTAAATCTCCAACAAAGGCAACTCAAGGAAGGGTTTATTTGATACTGTCCATCATGGAAGGGAAGGCATGGCGGGCGGCCAGAGCTTGAGGCAGCTATGGTGGGAAGAGGAGGGGTGAACGCTGCTACTTCTCCTTTTCATTCTGTCAGGACCTCCGCCCAAGAAGTGTGGGGCTTCCTGTTTCAGCGCAGCCTAGGCTTCCTCACCAAGCTGTCCAGATGTTTATCTCCCAGGTGACTCTAGACCCTGCCTGGTTCACAGTCAACGCTAGCACTCACACTAGGCAGAGGCTCTCCCACCTCAGCGGCTTCAGCAGCTCTGCCTCTTCCTTATTTGACAGGTAAAAGGAAATGCAGTCTGAATAGTTCCCCTGACAACAGCCGTGCAGTCAGGGACCAAAGAGGCGGAGGAGCTCAGAAGGCCAGCTTCTCAGGACCTACAAGGCAGGAAGTGCGTTCCCAATTCATCTCTAGGAACCTCTGTGATTGAGACTCCAAGAGGTTAAATCCCTCGGCCCAGGCTATCAGGTCCGGAGATACCCCACGTTCCCGTTGCACTTGTGTCCACCAGAGGGGCCATGGGCAGCTTCTCTGACCATGGCCCGGTGACCTGAGAGGTAGTTGATGTGTGTCCTCTTGACGGAAGCAGAGAGGAGCCAGTGACAGCTTCTCTGAAAGCCCCTGCGTCTGTCTGTTACTTGTCTAAGAAGGCCATCTGCTCCAGTGAGGAGATGCAAGCTGCCCTGGCTTGGGTCCCAGGTGGTTGTGTGGCATGGGGCGATGGCCACATGGTTTTAGTGAGCGATTCACTTCTGTTGTGCTGAACTCCTGAAGTTTAGGGGTTCCCTATGCCCACAGCAGAGCCAGCCTAACAGCTAACCCCACTCTCTGCCATTGTCAGGGCTCCACCCTTGCACGGAAAGCTGGGAGAGCAATAACAGCCCCTGTCCTGTGGGGAGCCCCTGGCGCTGTCACTTCCTTCTGAAATGGCTTGGGCTATGCGCGCTGAGCAGAAGTGCACAGCTGCCGGAGACATGATGCCTCAGAGACAAGATGTCTTGTCCAAGCCTGGTTTTCGTCTGTGTTTGAGCTCTGGCCTGATGTGGGGCAGCCCCGCTTCTCTGTGGAGTTTTTCTAAACCTGGCAGAACCTCATGGAGCCTGGACACAGCTGAGGTCCTTCAAGTGAGCACCCTCTGGAGCCAGTCACAGCTACAAAGGCCCAGCTGCTGCTGGCAGGGTGGAGGGACATCTGTGCCTCTCTCTCAGGTGTTTCTGCCAGCTCAGAGGCCAGGTGACACCCTTGGGCCCAGGAAGGTCTGGCTGGCTGCAGCTTGGTATGTGGGGACCTCCCAGCCCATGCTTGTCCTCTCCCACCCGATATCACTCCGTCTCAGGTGCCAGCTCCAGCTGGAATGCCGTCCTGCCCAGCTGCCAGTGAATACTGCCTTCTTCCTTACACCTGACCACAGCCGCACTGCAGGGCTTGAAGCATGTCCCCACTCACTTTCTTCCTTTTTCCTATTGGATTCTGCGTGTGTGTGTGTGTGTGTGTGTGTGTGTGTGTGTGTGTGGTGTGTTTAGTATTTTGTTTTTGAAGTGGGGGTTTCACTGTGTAGCCCAGGCTAGCCCAGAACTCTGGGCAACCCTTCCAAGCACTGGGGATTCAGGTGTGAGGCATCGTGCCTGGCTTAGGGTTCCCTCCTCTACCTCCTCCTCCTCTCCTCCTCCTCCTCTCCTCCATTCCCTTCTTTTCTTTCTTACCTCTGTATCAGTTACATCTTGTTGCTGTGACAAAATGCCTGGCGGTAGGAGCTGGAGGAAGGGAGGCCTCGTTCTAGCTCACAGTTTTAGGGTACAGTCCGTCATGGTGAGAAGGGCCTGGCGGTAGGAGCTGGAGGCAGCTGGTGAGGCGTCCACCATGAGGAAGGAGAGAGGAACACTGGTGCCCAGCTCACTAGCTCCTTCTCATCCAGTCCGGGTCCCCAGCTCATGGGACGGTGCCATTCACTTTATGGGGTGTCTTCCCACTTCAGTTAACCCAATCTATACCCCCATAAGTCTCCCTAGAAGTTTGTCTCCTAGGACTTGGGGTGCCGTGAGATTGACAGTAGTAACTGTCACCCTTGGAAAGCACGCTACACCTGTGCTACATTCCTGCACACCCTGCCATGTTAGCGTGACTCCGGTTACTTGCTTGTGTATCGCATGGTTGACTTGTCCTGTGACAAAGTGGCCTTCATGGACAAGGATGGTGCCATGACCTGGCTTGGCACAAGGGGGCTGCTTTCTGGCTGGTGCATGAACTCAGTAGTGCCCAGTCTGCTGCAGCTGTCTGCTTGCGCTCTGTCCTGGACCCGTCACACACCTGCTACGCTCGGGCTCTTCTCAGGTCACCCTGAGTTCACATGGCCGTCACACACTTAGGGAACTACTGTATAGCTGCTCCTGACTTGGCCGGGTTGCTCTGAAAACAGAGCCAACAATGAGGTCTGTGTGAATGACTGGGAAGACTCTAGGTTTGCATGTGTTTGTGGGGGGTTTGGGGGATTGAGGGAGCAAGAATGGAGAGAAACCTGGGCAAGGGGTTGGTAGTGGGTGGCTGGGGCTCCGTCCAAGCTGGGAGCTCATGAAGTCAGCCCCATCTCTTCCATCATCCCAGCCACCACAGGTCAGGAGAAAGTCCTCTGGAAAAGCAGGCCCTGGGAAAGGCTCCTACGGGACCCTTCTTGCTGTGTGGAGGCCCACAGGGAGGAGGAGCCAGCTTGGGTCCCTGTCCTGCTTGGCTTCCCACTGTGATAAAGACTATAGCCCAAAGCAACTTGGGGAGGAAAAGGTTTACTTGTTTATGTGTTCCACTCACAGACCGACATTAAGGGAAGGTAGGGCAGGAACTCAGAGGGCAGGAACCTGGAGGCAGGAACTGCAGTCAAACAGAGGCCATGGAGGTGTACAGCTGACCAGCCTTTTATCAACACAGGACCACCTGCCCAGGGGTGGCCCCACCCACAGTGGGCTGGGCCTTCTCACATCCATCTACAACCAAGAAAATGCGCCCCAGACTTGCCTACACGAAAGTCTGTTAGAGGCATTTTCTCAGTTGAGGTTTCCTCTTCCCACATGACCCTAGCTTGGATCAAGCTGACAGAACTAACCAGCATAGTCCCCTTCCTGGAGGCAGCCAGGAAAACAGCCAGCAGGCCCCTGGTTTTATAAAGAAGTAAACTGAAGCCCAGAAGCCCAGAGGTCAATAGCTGGGGATGTAGCTGAGTGGGAGAGTATGCCTAGCATGTGCCCAGTCCTGGAGACAGAGACAGAGATAGAGAGACAGGGAGACAGAGAGAGACAGGGAGGGACAGAGACAGAAAAACAGAGAGACACAGAGAGACAGGCAGAGAGAGAGACATGGAGACAGAGAGGCAGACACAGAGAGACAGAGAGATAGAAACAGAGATATAGAGACAGGGAGAGACAGAGAGAGATAGAGACACAGAGAGACAGAGACAGGCAGAGAGAGACATGAAAACAGAGAGAAACAGAGAGATAGAAACAGAGATACAGACAGAAAGACAGACAGACACAGAGAAACAGAGCAAGAGAGACAGACACAGAGAGACAGACAGAGAGACAGACACAGAGAGACAGAGCAAGAGAGACAGACTATGTTAGGTTGATATATTGCTTTGCAGGCGTTCACGCACTCTCAAGATAGAGAATGGATGCTTTCTTCTTTTCAAACTCCTGTGACTCTGAGAGTGGACTGTTGACTCTCACAATGCTAAGGCTACAGTTCCGGATCCAAGGGTCAGGCAGGACCAGGTTACATGCTAGCATGGGATGCCTGGCCCACTGTAGCCTTTCTGTCCCTCTGAGTCAGGTCACTGTCAGAAAGGGGGAGTCATGGCCCTTACCACCCAGAGCTGTCAGGGATGGTCTCAGGAGACAGGGCACAGATTCCTCAAGCTGAGCAAGGGGCTTTTCAGTGGTTCAGTGTCAGGGGGACCCATGTCGGCAAGTGTCCCATTGCTGAGGCTCGAGACTGGCAGTGGGGAGTGCAGAGTGCCCCAGCCCGCATCTTCTCTCATTCTATCCATCTGTGTCTGACCAGGCACGTTACAGATGAACAGTAGGGCCGGCCTCTTGGTCACATAGGTAGTCAAAGTCCTGCTGGTGACAGCCTTGACTGTCAATGACAGGCAGAACCATGGTGGGTGCCCTGTTCTGGCACATAGTGGGTGGTGAACGGAGCAGTCCCTCACTGGAGTCAGGGATCCATCCAGCACCCCTGTGTATTCCATGAGCCATCTAAGCAGCTGCTGGACCTTGAGTCTCACTGGGGAATGCCCACCCCCCATTTCCTGGCTTCTGCCTGTTCTGTCCTGACTCACTTCCAGTCTTTCAGTGCCTCACCATGAACCCCCATCCTGGTGGACCAACAGAGACTGCCTAGCTTCATACCTCCAGGATCCTACAAAGACAGCTGGGGACCTGCATGTACACACACACACACACACACACACACACGCACTCACACATGCGCACGCACACTCACATGCACACGCACGCACACACACGCACGCACACACTTACATGCACACACTCACATGCACACGCACATACACACACTCACATGCATGCGCGCGCGCACGCACACACACACACACACACACACACACACACACACACACACACACACGAACACCCTTCCCAAGGCAAGGGCAGCACCACCCGAACCTGCCAGGGAATGGATGTGATGCAGGGATGCAGCTGCCTGGATTTCATTAATTGGGTCTATAAGGGTTTCTGTTTTCTCCCAGAACATGGATTGATCTAGGTGAGGTAAACAGCACCGCCAAAATTGGGGGGGATGCTGAGGGAAGTGGGGGTAACTGATGAGACTTGACATTTACTCAGAGAGGGGGGAGGGAGGAGGTGAGTCACACAGCGGAGGAGCTTCAGCCCACAGGTTCTGCAGAAGGAGCTGTGTGAGGGAGGCAGGGAGGCGGGCAGGAGGGAGCCAGCAAACCTCTGATCTGGTTTAGCAGACCCCAGGGAGTCCTGGGGGGCTCTCCACATCAGGGGGGTGTCGCTGGGCTTCTTAATGGCTGTGTGCATAACTTTGGAGGTGGGAGTCCTAGAGGAGGTAGGACAGAGCCAATGGTATTCAGTGTGGGACTAAGCATCTCCCTCTCCTCCTCCCTCCCTCTCTTCTCTCATCTTCCTTACTGCTCCTGCCTCTCCTCCCTCTCTCCCTTCTCTCTCTCCCCTTCTCTTTCTCTCTCTCCCCTTCTCTCTCTCTCTCTCTCTCTCTCTCTCTCTCTCTCTCTCTCTCTCAGATCACCTTGCAAGGGAGAGGAAGTGACCTGGTGGGGAGACAGGCAGGAGACATGGGGGGCTTGGTGCCCCATCTTCCTCCTCCAAAAACCCCAGCTCCACAATTTCTGCTCCTGGGTGACTCAGTTTCCCTGCTCAGTGCCACTTGCATTAACATCTGCAGGAGGCATGGTGACAATTGGGGATCCAGGGGAATGTCATGGTTAGTTAGTAGGCATTGTTCCCCGACAACTCTGGCACCTTGTTACCCTTAGCTTTGGTCGCCCGCCACAGCTGGGGAAGTCCTCTCTATCCACTCCTCCAGAGAGTCCGCCAAGTCTGCTGGTGGCTCAGCTCAGAGAGAACTACCTGCCCAGCCTCACTTCCCTTCCTGCGGGGTGTGTGTGTGTGTGTGTGTGTGTGTGTGTGTGTGTGTGTGTGCATCTCTCTACTGCCCTGCCATAGTGTAGCTCATTTCCTATTGGTTAAAATTTGGCTGTCCTGGCTCCCCTGGGGAGGTTCTTCCTCTGGGTACCAGAGATGAGGGTTTTTTTTGGGGGGGGGCTGTTTGTTTGTTTCTAGTTTTCACACCAAACATATCCACCCCCAAAACCTTCATCTGGTCTCATATTCTCTGTGCTACCAGTCTTGGAGCCTGCGACACTGGAACCTGGCCTTTCCCAGGTCCTTCCCTCACTGCAACCTCCCCAAGAGCAGTTCACATCCAGTGTGCCTGCTTGTGCCTCTTCAGGCCTCTGGAGCCGCTCACACCCCAGCCTTGTCCTTTCCTGTGGCCCCACCCAGCACCGGGCTCCCGTGGGGTACTTGTTATACTCTGTAGATTCTGCTTGGTGGCCAGAGGGCCCTCTTAGTGATGACCGCCCAGGTGAAGGGGTGGTTCATTCTGCGACTCCAGGCTTCTGTAATGTCTACTGTCCATCTAATTAGAGTTCCTTGGAGCTGGTGTGGCCACCGGCTGTTTTCAGGGCCTGTTCCTGCTTACCCATGGTGCTCTTGCACACCGTCTCTGAGACAAGCTGAAGTCTGGGTTATTTTCCTTTCTCCTAAGCCCACAGTGTGTTCTGGAATCACTCACTGACTACCAGATTTCGTTCTGTGGTGCAGGGCATAGAACCCCGGATCTCACACATGCTAAGCATGTGCTCTACCCAAGAGCCACACCCGCACCCCCAGAATCATCTTGTGAACGTTCCTGTCTGCTTCCCCTCTCTCTGAGTTCCAATTAAACTCTGTCTTTTCTAGCCTGTCTCTCCTATGCAGCCTCTCCATTTTATGCTTCTGTGAAACACATTTTGGATATTTTGTTTTAAATTTTATCTTTTCCCCAACTTAATATTTTTATTAATTATTTGGGAACTTCATACGATGCATCCTGATCACACTTGCTGACCAGTCCTCCCAGGTCTACCCTCCTACCCTTGTGCTCCCACCTCAAAAAAAAAAACTCCCCAAGTCCAATATGTGTTGTTCATAGACTCACTGGATCATGGTCAAGCTCCCAGTGGCCAGCCCCTTGGAGAAAACTGAGTTCTCCCCCTGCTCCCAGAAGCCAGCAACCGTGAAGAACTAGCTATATACTTCAGCATCTTTATCACAGAGTTTTGTGTGAACTCTTTTGTGTGGTTTATTTGGAGGGGAGGCTGTCACAGAAGCCTTCAATGTCTCTCATTCTCAGGTATGAGTCTGCAGCCATCACTAGCACTGCAAAAGAAGCTTCTTTGTCCATAACAGCCAGCAGCAGCGTGGATCACGGACTTCCACGTGATCACCGGCAGCAGCACGGATTGCAGACATCAACTTGGTTGCCGGAAGCAGCATGGACCACAGGCACCAACGCAGTCGCCGTCCGCAGCGCAGACCGTGGGCATCAACATGGTCTCTGGCGGCAGCACGGACCCCGGGAGCCTTTCGAGGAGACTTAATCCAGAAAATGAACCAAGCTTCCTCTCGGATAGCTTGTTGTTGCTCAGAGTCAGGGTGACAGGGTGGGTGGGCATCGTGTTCAGGGTAGTGGTGGCAATGGGCAGACCAGTGCACGTTCCAAGGCTGCTATACACCACCCTGCCCGCTTACCTGGCTGCCTTGCTAGTACCCTGGGGAACGACCACCGAGTTAGCCCCTCAGCGGGACAGGCGCCTTTGTCCCCCACCACGCATCCAGTTCGGCTTCTCTCTACTATGCGCGCCCTCCTTTGTCCCATCTTTCCCTCCCTCCATCACACATTCATTTAGTAAGATGGTATTACGATCTGCCAAGTGTCACACAGTATTATTTTGTCCAAACACCTTTACATGCAAATACTTATCAAAACACATCATTGATCCGGCTCAAGGTCTCGGAAGCACCATAAATACTGGCATATTGCTGAGACGCACCTCAGATATCCCGTATGTTGCCCAGAGTCAGGGTGGGCAGTGTGCCTAGGGGCAGGACTTGTGTGAGGCCTTCTGCTTTCCTCCCTTAGTGGCGGCAGCAGTGGCAGTGGTGGCTCCATGCCACAGGCCTTACATTTTATCTTGAAAGATTTATTTTATTTTATGCATATGAATGTTTTGTCTAAATGTATGCATGTGTGTGTGTGTGCCTGGTGCCCACCTAGGTCAGGAGAGAGCATCAGATCACTCAGAGCTGGAATTATAGGTCATTGTGAGCTGACATGTGGGTGCTGGGACCTCACCTGGGTCTGCAAGAGCAGCAAGTGCTCTTAACTGTTGGGCCATAAAAAATTTTAAACATTTTAGGGGGTCAGAGGACAATTGTGGGGTCAGTTCTCTCCTTTCACGGTTGTGTGATGTTTTGATCATGTTCTGACAAATGAAGCTTGCTTGGAGTCAGAGGGCAGAGTCAGCCTCTAGCCAACCAAAATTAATCACAGAGGTTTTGGAAGCCTGAGGTTTTGGGACAGTAAGGCGGGCAGAGAGGGATCTGGCTTTCTGTCCAGAGGACAGAATGGAGCAGGTAGAGAGGAATGGTGACTTCTCTGATCGTCCAAGCAAGATTTGGTTGTCAGAACACAATGAAAACATCACACAGCATTTCACTGTGTGAGTTTCAGGGATGGAACTCAGGGGTCCAAGCTGGGCGGCAAGAATCTTTCTTGTATGAGCCCTCTCGCTGGACCTGGCTATTTCCTTTTGACCTATCTTCTTTTAACCTAATTCTTTCTTTGGCTGCATTGATTCCATTCTCCAACCATCCCTAGAATATCTCTTCATCCCTTGTCTTTAACCCTTATTACTCAGAGAGAGCAGAGGGCGGGAGGATGAGTCGTGTGGGGGACCCGCCCACAGATGACACCGGGACAGGAGCGCATTTGGGTTCTGGTGTCTAATCATGAAACTGCAGAGAAGAATGCTTATAGCATTCGTTCTTTGTTAATGCATCCATGGGTCTGTGTCCCATCTGCCTTCAAGGGTCGAGAGCCACACAATGCCACTTAAGAACTCAGGGACCTCTTCTCAGGATGAAGAACCACGGCTCCCTGCAGTCTGTGAAATGGGAGAACCAACGCCTTGGGGACACAGACCCGTGAATGCATCAGTGAAGAACAAACATAAGCATTCTTCTCTGCAGTTTAACGATTAGACACCAGAATCCAAATGTGTACAGCACCATCAACAATGGGTCAGAAATAAAATCTTAGGTGTTTATTTATTTACATATTGACTTATTGTATTGCTGGGGATCAGATGCAGCTACTTGGATATTCTAGGCCAGTGCTCTACCATTGAGCTATAGCCTTGGCCTCTGAAGCCCTTCAGTTTTTTGTGTCTTTGGGTTTCTTCTTCTTCTTCTTCTTCTTCTTCTTCTTCTTCTTCTTCTTCTTCTTCTTCTTCTTCTTCTTCTTCTTCTTCTTCCTCCTCCTCCTCCTCCTCCTTCCTCTTCCTCTTCCTCTTCCTCTTCCTCTTCCTCCTCCTCCTCCTCTTCTTCTTCCTTCTCCTCCTCCTCCTCCTCCTCTCCTCCTCCTCCTTCTTTTTCTTTTTGAGACAAGGTTTCTCTGAGTAGCTCTGGTTGTCCTTGATCTTGCTCTGTAGATCAGGCTGGCCTTGAACTCAGAGATCTACCTGCCTCTGCCTCCCGAGTGCTGGGATTAAAGGTGTGTGCCACCACTGCCTGGTGAATGTCTTCATTTTTCATTTCAATTACTGTTACAATCTTTTATAACACTTCAAAATTATTCTTTTTTATTATTTTTCAAATTTTTGACTTTTATTTTATGACTATTTTGCCTTGCATGTATGTCTGTTTGCTATGTGTGGTCCTGGAAGTCAGAAGGTATCAGCCCCCTGGAACTGGAATTACAGAAGGTTGTGAGCCACTGTGTGGGTACTGGGATAAGGTTTCTCAAGACAGCTCAGGCTGGCCTTGGATGTGCAATCCTTCTGCCTCAGCCTAGAGTGCTGTGGACCATACCTGGCCAATATTTAAACTTTCTGTCATTGTCGTTGTTGTTTTTTTGTTTTTTGTTTTTTTGAGACAGGGTTTCTCTGTGTAGTCCTGGCTGTCCTGGAACTCACTCTGTAGACCAGACTGGCCTCGAGCTCACAGAGATCTGCCTGCCTCTGCCCCCTGAGTGCTGAGATTAAAGGTGTGCACCACCCTACCCAGCCAATATTTTAACTTTTAAGGCTTTCTTTAGCTTGAAGGCTGGTCAGAATAACCCAGCATTGTCACAAGAACTCTGCAGTAACCTGAACAGGAAATACAGCTGCTCTTCCTCTGTGTGAGTCTAAGTAGCCCAATGTCACAGCGTCTTCCGAGGTCCTGGCAGGTCTGCCTCTACAAGTCTGGCTCTGTTCCTCACATGCAGCCATCTT
The DNA here is from genome assembly GCF_014885135.2 of Alexandromys fortis. Lineage (NCBI taxonomy): Eukaryota > Metazoa > Chordata > Mammalia > Rodentia > Cricetidae > Alexandromys > Alexandromys fortis. Next base: position 6,210,331 of record NW_026067969.1, read on the forward strand.
GCCCCATCTTATTTCTGGGTGTAAGCCACTGCTGAGGCTGTCGCAGCCTGGCTGAGGTCTGTTTGCGTCCTTGGCTTGGCGACCACCTCCTCCAGGAAGCCTCCCTGAAAGAAGTCCTCTTTACAAATGTTAGGGGAGGCACAGAGAGGGCACAGCCCAGAGCAACAGAGGTAGAGCCTGGGGAAAGGAGAGGCTGGGAAGCTGGCATGGGCACAGGGTGGTGAGACTGGGCCCAGGCAGAGGTTGTAGACACAGATGGGAAGATTTTGGAAGGAGTCTGAAGTTGATGGATACCTCTGCGGCTGAGAGCAGGGAGGCGCTAGCTGAGTTTCCTCACAGGCTGAGAGGGCTTCCGTGTAGATGAAGGAGGTCTGGAGGGGAAACCAGCTCGGCATCCAGAGTTCCAGTTTGGTCCAAGGCGTCTCTGGGTCCGTGAGTGCGGCTGGGATTGATAGACCAGGCATGATGCAGTAGCCACATACAGGCCCCGGCCTCCAGCTTCAGTGGGTTTGGGAGGCTCTTCTCTGGGGATCCTTTCTGCTTTGGGGGATTAGGAAGACACTGGCTCAGCCTCACCTGTTTATCTCCTTCGCCTTCCACCGCGAGGTGAGCAGGGGCTCCGTTATCGCCTGTCTGGGCACGAGCAGCTTTCCTCACGCCGACCACTCAGTGATGCCATCACTCTGTGGTGAGGGGCCAAGACCCGCCTTGGTTTCCCTGCCTGTTTTCAAATCCAGTCATCTTCCTAGCAGGAGGGGAGAAGATGAACAGTCAGGGCTCACTGTGCTCCCGCGTGCTCAGCCACAGAGCCAGACTCATCTTCCATAATGTGCTCGGGGTAGGATAAGAGGCTCACGGTGTCCCCTGACGTGTCCCTAGTAGTGTTTGCTCCCTTTCTGTGTGCCCACCCTAGGGACAGGAGCTTCCAGAGTAGGACTTTGTCATGCCAAGAGCAGTGCCTGGATAGGAAGCTTCTAGAACCTGCTGTTTCTTTGTGTTTCTAAAAAAAGGGCCACTGGCCATTCTACGAGACAGCCAGTGACAACTAAGTCTTCAAGCAGATCTGCCATCTAAACCCACCACAGTGTAGGAGCCTCTGTGTCACCTCACACGGCTGGTCCCAGGTGAGTCTAACACGGAGTCATGGGGCTTCACTCCTGAAAATTTCCTTGAGCGTTTGGACCTAGCATGTCACCACAATCCCTTAATCAGGAGTTGCAAGACCCCCACTGGAGGCTGAAAGGACCCTGAAGGCTCTCAAAAGTCCCATTAATGAAATTCAGGCCTGGCAGGGAAACAGGAATTTTCCTATTGGCGTTTGCAGGGATGATGGGGCACCCTTGCCCACTGAGAAAGTGCCTTAAAGTATAGAAAATGATTCCTGTGTCATGTGTCCACTTGTACCATGTGTAAGCCTCGGGGACCCTGACCTGACTACCCCTGGCAGGTCTGCCCTGCCCCCTCCCACAGCACTCAGGCAAGCTGGCCTCCTGTCCCGATGTGCTCCCAATAGCCAGATGGTTCCTAACCTTCAGCTTTCAATTCAGACCAGACTTGGCGTCTTAACTATGTCTACTCAGAACCCGTTTTCACCTGAAGGAAGCTCCTACAGCCCCCGGTGTATAAGTCTGTAAAACTGGCATTTAAACCAAACGTTAACTGATACATTTGTAAGGGGATTATTTTAAAAACAATGCTTTGTCCCACACAAGCTTACCATTTGTTAAAGATGAAAGCAAGTTTGAATAGTGATGAGACCGTCAGGTCTGCCTGCTTGTGTCACACAGGGTTAAATGTCCCCTAACTGACGCTGCAGGACAGAAAGTACCTTCAATGCTTTTCAGAGTTGATCAAGACTTTTTAATAAATTTATTTTTATTATTTTGTAATTGTATGCATATGTGTGTGGGGGCATGTGTGTGTCTGCACATGGGAGTGCAGACTCCCGCAGAGGCCAGAAGAGAGCGTCAGATTCTCTTGGAGTTGGAGTTATAGATAGTTGTGAGCCATCCTCTCTATCAGTTAACCTTCTTCCTTCCTTCCTTCCTTCCTTCCTTCCTTCCTTCCTTCCTTCCTTCCTTCCCGCCCCCCCCCCCCTCCCTCCCTCCCTCCCTCCCTCCCCCTCCCTCCCTCCCTCCCTCCCTCCCTCCCTCCCTCCCTCCTCCCACCCTCGGTCTCTTCCTCCCTCCCTTCCTTCTTCCCTCCCTCCCTTCCTTCATAAGACAGGGTTTCTCTGTGTAGCCCTGGCTGTCCTGGAACTCACTATATGGACCAGGCTGGCCTCGAACCCACAGAGATCTATTTCTGGCTCCTGAGTGAGCTACCACACCTGGGTCTGTGTTAAATTTCTGTTGTTGTGTCAAAACAAGCAGCTTACAGAAGGAAGCATTTATTTGGACTTATGGTTCCAAAGGGATGAAAGTCCACCGTGAGACATGGGGGCAGCCAGCAGCCATACTGGCAGGGATAGCTGAGCTCTTACATCGTGAACAAAAAGAAGGAAACAGAGAAAGTGAACTAAGAATGTTCAGGCCACAGTGACACGCCTCCTCTAGCAAGGTCACACCCCCTAGAAGTCATAAACAGCACCACCCACTAGGAATCAAGTATTCAACCATCTGAGCCCATGGGGATGTTCTCAATCAACCACTACCAAAAAACATGCATGCTGGGAAGTGAACCCTGTCCCCCCCCTCTGAGAGTTGTACACACTCCTAGCTGCTGAGCCGTCGCTCCAGTGCCCATTGATCAAGATTTTAATTTTATATTTGTCAGTGCTGAGAACATGGCAAAGCGCCGTGTAAACACTTCGTACAGAACGGCAGAGAAGCACTTAGAGCCGTTTCAGAGACTGCTGGAAATTCTGTCTTAATCCCAAGTCAAAATTCATTTAACCATTTTTAAAAATGAAAGTCAAGCCAGCAGCTCAGTGTTTTGTTTCTAAACCAGGCTCTCTAACAATTACAAGACACAGGTATGCCGATGCACACTGAGAAACGATGGTAGGAAAAAATATAAGTTTTTGTTTTCTGTAATTAAACCATGTTCCTATAAGAGCAGTAAACATGGCAGGAATAGTATAAAACTGCGGCTGACAGCTTCAGAATTGGCTTGAATCTGGGTTGAGGTGTTTCAAGCGGTGATCACTGGCCCATGGTGGCGAGATGCAGGCACAAGGAACCATGTGCCTGTTGTGTGCTCTGTCTGCCTGCTGTGTGTTCAGAACTGGGCTGCAGGGACGTCACACAATACTCCATGACTGCCAACCCCTCGCCTAGAATTCATGACCTGTTGATTTTGAGTTCCTTTTTGGTCATTCTGCATCCAGAAACTTCTACTGTGGCCAAGTTTTTTTTTTTGTGACCTCCCCATTTAATTACAGAACCCCACATGGAGTCACGATGACTGTCTCCCACCGTGGTTCAGAGGCCTCCTCCTTAAAGAGGACAGACCTATTTGAGGTCCAGCCCTCTATCCAATCTTTTCACCCCATCCCAAGCACTTGAAACCCCTTATCTCTCATCCTGTCTTTCTGTTTTCTGCCTCTCTATACAGGAGCCTCTTCCAAAGAGCAGGAACTGGGGAGGTGAATCTGCACTGGGTGCTTCTCAGCTGTTTGGGGATTTGTTCATGAAGCCTTCAGGCTGTCTCTCCATGGGCTGGCGCCCGAGTCACCAGCACCAGCTCTGACTACAAAGTAGAGGCACAGAAAGGGCAGCTTGTTCCCCTGCTCCCACCAGAGAACCCAGGGACCCAGGTTTCTGTTGTGCAGGGCACCACTTGGCAATACACTCCTGATGCTTTAAAAAGTATTTAGGAGCCTGGAAATAGGGCTCACTGCTATCCTCGGTCCTTGTCTGAGGCCCCTTGGAGCCCCTGTCCAGAGATAACTGCTTTAGGGAAAACCAAAGGACTAGCCACCATTGGTCGAGAGTCTGCAGGGTAGGCAGGGGCAGCAGGGACCAGAGCAGACCTCCCAGCGTTCTAGAGCCCAGGTGGAGGGAGTCCTGGCTCTCCAATTGGGCAGAAAGAGGGGGGGGATATGTTGGAGTGTCAGGAGCAATCAGAGCCCTAGGTTCAGGCCTTAGGATTTTTGTCAACCAGACCCAAACCAGGGTCATCTGGGAAGTGGGAACCTCAGCTGAGAAAATGCATCCCTCCCCCCAAGATTGATCTGTTCATAAGACAGTCTACGGTGCATTTTCTTGATTTAAAAAGGATGTGGGTGGGTCCAGATCTCTGCTATGGCGCCACCCCTGGGCATGTGGTCCTGGGTGATTTACCAGAGTAGACTGAGCAAGTCATGAGGAGCAGGCCAGTAAGCAGCACTCCTCCATGGCCTCTGCATCAACCTCCAGGTTCCTGTCCTGACTTCCCTCTACATGGGCTGTGGTGGAGAGGAAATAAACCCTCTCCTCCCCAAGTTGCTTTTGGTCGTGGTGTTTATCACAGCAACAGAAACCAAACTAAGACACTGGGGTGGGGGGGAGGACAAGGAAAGTTTGTCAGTTATATCCATTAGCATAAGTGAGAATAGAACACAGAGGAATTGACTTAAGACAGAAGTGTGAAATGCACATGTGATACACCCGTATGCTCGCTGCAGAGAGGGCTTGACGTTGCAGGCTGGAATGGTCTGTACTCCTGTTCCTGAATCCCCACTGGGATTAGGCTCTGGCCTTGGCAGAAGTGGCTCCCTGCCCAGCAAGCCAGGGTAAGGATGCGGCAAAAATCAGATCTCAGATGTCATCAGGCACAAGTTAAAGACTGAGAAAAGTCGGTCAGACGTGGTAGCACACACTTTAATCCCCAGCACTCGGGAGACAGAGGCAGGCAGATCGTGTGAGATCAAGGAAGCCCAGTCTACATAGTGAATTCCAGGACAGCCAGGACTATACAGTAAGAAAGACATCCTCCCCTAGAAAGAGAGGGGAGAGAGAGGAGGGGGAGTAGATACTCCACCACACCAAACACTCACTCAGACATGCCCTGACATCCTAACCAGGTCCGGGGGGGGGGGGGGGTGATCCAGTCCCATCTTTATTTCACAGGTGGGGAAGCTCATGGCAGGGACATGAAGTGACCTGCCTAAGATCAGCCTGTGGTTCTAGGTAGTGAGTGACAGACTGCACCCCACCTCCTTCCTTTGCGCCCCTCTTTTCCCTCCTGAGCATGGCGTAGAGGCCCCCATGTTTCCCCTGCCTTTAAAAGTCTTTCGATGGCTTCAGGGTGGCAGGGACAATGAGCACCCACTATCTCTCCCTCCGCTCAGCTGCCTGACCCTCAGTCTGATTCTAGGGGTGAGGCAGTCATTTTCTTTATGAACCATGTAACAGGCCTTGACTTTTGCATGAAGACCATTATGGGTGGAATCAAGATGGTCAACAAGACTTCAGATGTGGGAACTGAGGTGGCTTCTGGGTTTCAGAGAGTCAGGGTAGCTTTCCCAGCAGGGGGAGATTTCTTGGCCTCCGTGAGGTTATTTCTCAAGTCTGACAAAATATTTCATAATAAAAAAGCTTTCAAAAGAGCATTTCCTGTTTTCTGTTCTCTCCTCTCTCCCTCTCTCTCTCTCTCTCTCTCTCTCTCTCTCTCTCTCTCTCTCTC
>NW_026067969.1:6218020-6218739 GCF_014885135.2 Alexandromys fortis
TCCTCTCCCCCCCCCCCCACTCCTCTCCCCCTCCCTCTCCAGTCCAAAGATCAGTCAGGGTTCCCTGCCCTGTGGAAAGTCCAAGGTCCTCCCCGCTCTGTCCATGTCTAGGAAGGTGAACGTCCAAACTGGCTAGGCTCCCACCAAGCCGGAACATGACGTAGGATCAAAGCCCCGTGCCATTGTCCTTGGCAATAAAATAAATCTTATAAAAAATAAAACAAGGTGGACAGCGCCTGAGGTACAACCCCAGAGGTTGAACTCTGGCCTCCACACATACACCTACATGCACACCTACACACCGACATAGGTACAACACACACAAGTGCGAGTTTTATGGTGTGTGAACCATATCAGTTAGGCGGCTGTTATGAAAGTAAGGTCTTGATGCTGGTCCTCAGGAAGCCTAGGGATGGAGGGACAAGGGAGGTGGACACACCACGCAGTCGTGGACACAAGTCTAGCTGTGGCTGTTCCCCACAGTCCACTGGCTTCGTCAATAAACCCAAAATGTGACCACAGATGTTTGAAAAGTAACAGGAGACAACAGCAGCCTGTGACACACAGACGTTATATCCTAGTTTGAGTGACTTCTTTAGAATGGCATGTAGGAGATGCCCAAGAAATTATATCGTGTCTGAGCCCCAGACGGTGCAAGGGGGACTCGGAGGCTGTGCTGGCTCAGGCTTTCTGTGGCTGCTTGTCTCTATATCTGTCAT
>NW_026067969.1:6219016-6276289 GCF_014885135.2 Alexandromys fortis
GAGAGAGAGAGAGAGAGAGAGAGAGAGAGAGAGAGAGAGAGAGAGAGAGAGAGAGAGCGTGTACCCTGGGGTAAGTCTTCCTGCCCCTCTCAGGCTACCCCAGCATCCCATCCCAAGGTGGAGTTATTTTTCTTCCTTTCAAGACCGCAGTGGACACTGGGCTGTCCTCAAGTCAGCCAGCTTCACACAGGTCCACATTCAGCTCTCTACCTCTGCCCCGGGGTCACCTTCTGCCCCCACTCCGGATATCCAGGAGCCAGACTCAGCAGGCTGGGGAGGCAGACAATGGAACTCTTGGAGGCCAGACTGGGGTCGGGTTCAGCAGTGGGCTGTGGCTGAGGCCACCACAGAAGGCTGCTTGTGGCTGGGCCTGGCAGCGGCTAGAGCAAGGTCCTGCTCAGGTCGGCTCCTGAGGACCCCACCCTGGGCTCAGCCTGGGCACAGCGTTTCTGGGGAGCTGAGAGGAGAGCTTCAGGAGGTCAGGTTTATTTTGAGGCCCAGGGAGGCAGGGAAGAAAATGAATCCCAGTTTTCAGCTTCTACCCTTAGCTGGGCCTTTACCTGGCTCTTTTGTTTTTATGTTTGTTTGTTTGCTTGTTTTTTAAAACAGGGTTTCTTTGTGTAGCCCTGGCTGTTCTGGACCTTGCTCTGTAGACCAAGTTGGTTTTGAATTCACAGAGATCTGCCTCTGCCTTCCCAGTGTTAAAAGTGTGTGCTGAACACACCCGATTCTCTACCTAGCTCTGAAGTCCCCATGCTAGCTGAGGGGATCATGGGGCCACGCGGCTGTGTCTGCTCATCTGTACAATGGGGACATATGGTCCAAAGGGACCAGGAGACCCTATGTGCACTAGATACACATATGGTGCCTGCTGTCTTCTCTTCCTTTCCTGCGGAAGGCTGGCCCTCTCTCTCTCTCTCTCTCTCTCTCTCTCTCTCTCTCTCTNCACACACACACACTCATCCCTCAAACTGCAGGGCCTGGAAGATCATCTGTAGCACACTCAGGCCTCACCACAGACTGGGAAAGGAGACCTGGCAGAACCCTACACACCCTCTACTTTGGGCGACAGCCTCTGGGCTTCAGCCCACAATCCCCTCTCTGGTCCCTAGGAGGGCTCCTCACATGGCTCTGAACCCCAGGCTTCCCACCAGGGCCCTACAGTCTCTAAGTGCTGGTGCCGGGTGTGGGAGGAGTCTCTCAGACCCTGTGAATCTGCCTCCCTTGGCCTGGAATAGAGAGACGGGCTGTGACTAAGTCTGTGGTTCTGCCCGCAGTCTACAGGAAGGCACAGACCTGGCTCAAACCTGGATATATACGAATGCAGGGGACCCCAGGAAAGGGAGAGATGGGGGTCTATCTACCTGCTTCTCCTGGAAGCTGAGGGACCAGGTCTCCCCCTTCCTGTCCCCTGGATGTCCTTGAAGCTATTTTTATATTTTGCTGGAAACCAGAATTACAGCAAGAGCCGAAGCGCTAGGAGGTTTCCCCGGCGTTCTGGGTCTTGCCTCAGGGAGCAAGGGCCTTTACGGGAAGATGGGTGGAGGTGGGCCAGGAATATACAGATCCTGTGGGAAGCATGGGTCCCTGGTCAGCCGAGGAGGTCATTACTAGCAGGCCCCTGACTGGCACACAGGTGAGAAACAGTAATTCAGAAAGGCTGTGGCGCCTGTGACGTCCAGCCAGTCGATCACCTCTGGCCTATTTCCCCACCTATTATTTTAGACAGCATCACACTATGCAGAGCAGGGTGGCCTCAGATTTACAGAGATCAGCTCGTCTCCTGCTTTCAGAATGCTTGGATTAAAGGCCTCCTTTTAAAAATCACATTTATCCTCCTATTTTGTTCAGGAGTGACTTGAAAGTGCCCACTTGTGAAGGTCAGATGACAACTAGCAGGAACCAGTTCTCTCCTCCCACCATGTAGCTCCTAAGAATCAAACTCAGATTGCCAGGCTTGGTGGCAAGCACCTTTACCTACCAAGCCCTCTCGCCAGCCCCAACACCTTGCCTCCTTGGGCTTTTAAGGAGTCCTCCCAGGGACCAGAAAACAGGCCTTGGAGTGGGGACAGTATGGCCCAGGAGCAGGAGGCTTGCTAGGCTCTGGTGATTTCGGTTCAGGATGAGGGTCATCCACAAAATAGCCCTGTGTTCCAGGCACACAGACTCGTGCTCTGCCTCAAACTCTCCCCATGGTTCTCCACTGCCCAGGGCCACACACTGTTTCCAGCTTCTCTAGACCGTATGTCTGAGAAGTCTGACCTTGCTTCTCAGTGCCACCTTCCTGGCCCGCGCTTCTCAGCCTGGCCCGCACCTTCCGAAGAGCTGAGAGCGTATCCAGCGGAGGAAGGACCCCAAAACAGGAGCACGTGCACGGGGTGAGTCAGCTCCGGGTTCCGCTCTGCTGGGACCTCTGGGAAAACAACGGAAGCAAAGTGCTAGAGCGGCAGAGGTCCTGGACCTGCATGTAGAAAGGCGTGTGTGGAGGTGGCAGGTCGTGGAGGGGGTGTGGTCCAGGGCAGAAGCCCAGGGTGCATAACTCAAACTCCCCTTAATACTGTTTGCGGATGCAAAGACAAAATACTGGAAATTCCTACAGCAAGTTTTTGGCTGCGGCCCTGAACTTTAAAGAGACCAGACAGCAAGAGCTCGCGGATGGCAAGAATTCCTGGGTTCACAGTCAAGGGTGTTCATGATCTGAGATCTTTGGCTTTTCAGATTGTGCTTCCCTTCCCGGCTACTCTTCTGGGGCCTGCTTTCCCCTGTCCTGTTCCCCTGACCTGATGGTTGTCCCCAAGGTGCTTTGTTATCTGAGCTCCCAGTCCTGTCCTTGTCACCTAGCTTGTTCCTGCTTGGTGTGTGTATGTGTGTAGAGTGTGATGTGTATGGTGGTATGTGTGTGCTGTGTATGTATGGTATATGTATTGTGTGGTGCGGTGTGTTTGTGAGGGGATATGGAGTGTGGAGTGTGGTGTGGTTGTGTGTGTATGTGGTGTTTGTGGGGGGATTGGGAGTGTGCGGTGTATGATGTGTGTGATGGTATGTGTTTGTGATTGTGTGTGTGGCATGTGTGTGTGGGGTGTGGTGTGTTTGTAGGGGGGATTGAGAATGTGCGGTGTGTGATGTGTGTATGGTGTGTGTGGTGTGTTTGTGGGGGCGTTGGGGTGTGTGGTATGTGATGTGTGTGGTATATGTATGTGTTAGTGTGTGTTTACAGTATGTGTTTGTGTGGTGTATGTCTGGTATATTTGAATGTGGTGTGTGGTATGTTTGTGTGTAGTGTGTATGTTGGGTTGGATGTGTGCATGTGTATGTTGTGTATGTTGTATGGTGTGTATGTTGGTATATGTGGTCTGTATGTCAGGTTGTAATGCATGGTATGCGTATTGTGTGTGTGGGATATGTGTGTGTGGTGTGTTTGTGGGGGGGCTGGAGGTGCGGGGTGTGTGTGTAGTATATGCATGTGTGTGGTGTGTGTCCAGTATGTCCGTGGTATGTGTGTGGTGTGTATGTGGAGTATGTGTGTGTGGTGTGTGCGGTGTGTGTACAGTGGTGAAGTGTGTGTGTGTACGGTGTGTATGTCTGCCTTCCTAGTGCTGGGATTATAGACGTATGGCCCTGTGCCTGGCTTTCTTTTTATCACAGGTGCTATGGACCAACTCAGGCCCTTGTGCCTCTGTAGCAAACACTTTGCCAACCAAAGCTGTCTCCCCAGCCTCCAATTTCTGTTTCCTGCCCTGACTTTATCTCCATCTTAGAAGAATATAAAATGAGTGCATGGGGAAGTTTTACCAGCATGTTTACTTTGAGAACAAAACAGATAAATAACCGCAAAGCCAGGAAAGTGGTTGCTGACCACTCTGTCTTGGGGTCACAATGAGATAGTAATTCGTTAATTAAAAGAGAAAAAAAGAACAGTCACCAGGTGGTGGTGGCACAGGTCTTTAATCTCAGCACTCGAGGTGGGGGGAGCAGAAGCAGGTGGATCTTTGTGAGTTCAAAGCCAGGCTGATCTACAGAGCAAGTTTCAGGACAGTCAGGTCTACACAGAGAAACCCTGTCTCAAAAAACCAAACCAAACAAACAAATGAACACACCAAACTGGGTGTGGCAGTGCGTACATCTGTAATTGTAGCACTTGGGATGAGGCAGGAGGATCCAAAGTTTGAAAACAACCTGAGGTGCATAGAAGAACCCTATCTCAAAGCAATAGGCAAAGTCCATCAGCTCCTATTCAATGCCTGACATTCTGTGGTGTTCCAGGGATACAAACATATTCAATAGAACCCACGTGTACAGTTCTGTCCCTGAACCCCAATTCTAACAACACCAAAGCAACCCCCAACTAATCCAGGCTCCAAAGCCAACTTTTAGCTACAGACTCAACCCTGCTTGTCCCCAGTCCAGGCTGACACATACCTGTGGTAGCACTGTATCTGTGGGTGCATCTTGGGCCTTTCTTAATGGAGTTGAATCAAATTCATTGTGTGTGAGGTACACATGTGCGTGTGTACATGCGTGGAGATTAGAGAACAACCCTGAGTGTTGTACCTCAGGCTCCATACACCTTTAGGGAGAGAGCATGTCTTTGTGTGTGTAACATGTTTAAGTGTGTGGGGGTCCATGTGGAGTCCAAGGGGCATACTCAGGTGTTCCTCAGGAGCTGTCTACCTTGGTTTTAGAGGCCGTTCTCTCTTCGACCTGGGCTTGCTGACTCAGCTAGGCAGGACGGCTAGTGAGCGCCAGGGTTCCTCCTGTCTCTGTCTTCCGAGGGCTGGTATTAGCAGCCCACACTAGCACGCCTGCCTTTCTAACATATGGGCTCTGGAGGACTCGTGTCCTCAAGTTGCAAGGCAAGCACTTTACCGACTGAGCCATCTCCCCAGACCCGAAGCCCATTTCTGATTCCGGGCGTTCTGTGTCTCTTCAAGGGCTGGAAGATGGGAAAATCACAGATCACGCTAGTTACCTGCCGCAGCCAGGGGACGACGGGAAGAAAACGGCTATAGGCGAGCATAGCCTAGCTCTCCGCAGGCTGATCTGGAGGCCATTTTCTGGAATCCAGATTGCTGGCTGTTGCCTGCTGATGCATGTCCTTGCTGGCCTCTGGGCCTCTTCCCCACCATGCACAGAGCTGAGCTTCAGATTCCAGGCTCTGAGATGCCTGCGCTAGATCTGGGGCATTTCACCTCTCCTTGCTGCAGTTTCCTTCAGTTTGTAGGTGTCTCTTTGTGGGTGTCACCTCCCCGAGAGGCCCTTTCTGCTTCCCTCCCTTTCTCCCTCCGTTTGTCTCTCTCCCTGGCCTCTGGCTTACTTGCTGATTGCTAAGGATGCTACTCTTTCCAGGCTGAATGTTTGAGGCTGTGTATTTGTTTGCACGTGGCCTCTTGCAGACAGCAATGTCTTTGGTCACTTTTGCAGCCCAGTTCTTAGCAGCGAGTCCAGCACACAGCAAGAAAACTTGGCTGGCCGCATGATGGATGGGAGGGTGGATGGATGAAAGAATGGATGGGACTTCCCACGTCTTCGTGGAAGTCACAGATTCCAGCTAACTGAAGCGCCTGCCTAGAGGATGTTTGTCCCTGGCCCTGTGCTGGACCCTGGGGACCAGACGCCAGCTCCCTCCTGTGCTACTCAACATTCTTGGGCTTCCTTAGAAGCCAGGACGGTGAAGAATCTCTATTACCTTGTTTCAGATCCAGGTACATTTTTGACCCGGAGGCAAAAGTCCTAGATGGCTGACTGATGGGCACTGATACCCACACTCGTCTTGACTCCCAGCTCTGAGCACTGGGATTCCATCCCCTGCATCGAGAGCTGCTATGCCAGGCCTCCAGCCTGACTGTTGAACCGGGAACAGATTGACTGGCAGGTCCTCTCCCCACTTTGTTGACAGACACACTGAGCAAAGGAGTTAGAAGTCAGAGTCCCAAGACCTCCCCTCCTCCCCAGAGGAGATGGGTTTTCTGACCCAGAATGAGTAGCTACTTCCTGGAGGGAACAGCATCTGCCATGGGTCCCTCCCGTGCCAGGCTGGGGCTCTTTGGAACCTCACACCAACCCGGTTTACAGGCAAGCAAGCTGAAGAACAGGAGGGTCTGGTCACATGCCCATGGCTCAGGGTGACTGGTGGCATGGAGCCTGGTTCTGCAGAATTCTTGAATCTTAACCTTAGAGTTTACAGGCGAAGCAATTCCCAGTACCAAAAAAGATGTCATCAAAGCCACGTGGTGCAGGACTCAAGTCTGGTTGGCGTCCTCCGCACTGCGGACTGCCACAGGCCCCATCCGCTTTTGAATGACTCACAAACCACACCCAAATCCCGCCCATTAGCCCCCGCCACACCCACTCCACCCCCTCGCGCTATAGGCTCCGCCCCCGCGAGCAGCGCGGACCTCCCATTGGCCTCCGTTTCCATGGTTACACGGGACCTGCAGCGCTGCTGGCTTTCCGACACGTGTCCCACGGAGCCGCCCGGAATTTGACAGGGGACCATGTGCGCGGCAGCGCGGGAGCCAGACAAAGGCCGTGGAGACGGTGGGGGACGAAGCTCGGCGGAGAGACGAAGCCAGGCAGAGAGGCTGGGACTCGCACACCTCTCACCTGCTGGACACCTCCTCGCTTACCTCTTTTTATTTTGAAGAGGGGATTAAGCAAAACAGAATAATTAATGGGAGAGTGAGGTGGGAAAGGCTCAGAACCAGCCCCACTTACTATCTCTCCTCCAGGAAAAACCCATAGGCGAGCATCTGCGAACACTCAGTATCCAGCATCTTCTGGCCCTGTGCATCTCATCCCACCTTGACTTCAACCCTTAAAGTTCAAATTCTGTTGTTTTTGCCTGGCTAGTTCTAGTAAGGAGAGCTTTACCGGTGTGGTTGTTCTGATACTTGAAAAATGAGATCCGACCAATTGTGGGGACCCTCTACTTCCATGGTCCATCCATCCTCTTCTCTCCTACTGCATCCTTTCCCACGGAAGCTCCTGGGCTCTGCCCCAGGGCTGTGGGGCGTGGACCTGTGCCCACTCACGCTCCTCTTCTCTTCTTGCAGTCCCTCATGGTTAGTGGCAAGTCTTTCCAGTCCCCAACCTAGAGACCCCCTCTCTTCAGCTAACTCCCACCTCCTCACCTTAACAAATCACCCCAGACTTAGTGTCATAAAACAACAGAGTTCTACAAGTCAAACCGGCTGAATTTAAGTTGTGTCACAATACTGGATTCCTTCTGCAGGCTGTGTGTGTGTGTGAGCACTGGGTTCCTCCTGCAGGCTGTGTGTGTGTGTGTGTGTGAGAGAGAGAGAGAGAGAGAGAGAGAGAGAGAGAGAGAGAGCGCACTGGGTTCCTTCTGCAGGCTGTGTGTGTGTGTGTTTGTGTGTTGTGTGAGCATTGGGTTCCTTCTGGAGGCTAGGTGTGTGTGTGTGTGTGTGTGTGTGTATGTGTATGTTGGAAGGGTCAGCTTTCTTGCCTTTCTCCAAGCAAAGATCCCACCCACTGGCCCCTTCCAGTTTCAGGCCCGCGCAGCCTTACTCTGGTGCTGGCTCTTCGGGTGCCCATTTTCTCATTTTAGGGCCCTTCAATTATGCTGGCTTACTCAGATCATCTGGACTAATCTCCACCTCACAGGGATGAGCTGCCTCTGGAGCTCTCTGCCGTGAATCAAGCCATCTCTGCGCTCTAGGAGTTAGCTTGGGGATATTGTTCTGCTGACCATTTACCTCTGGAGCCCCCTCCATAACTCCCCCAGCCTCTTTCTATTTCATGACTTTCTCCCTGGTACCCGCGGTGCTTCCAGCCCACTTCGTGTCTCCTCTGACCACAGACCCCAGGGCCAGCACTCTGAATACATTCAGCCCCTTCCATGGCCCCCATCACCTGCAAGGAGACTAAATGCCACGTGGACACACACAAACCTTGATATGCCTCACCCATTTAGCTCCCCAAGACCCTCCCTTCTCCTACTTTGTACCCTTTGCCCCCTGAATTTGAAACCACTTCCTGTTTTGTCTACCCCAGAATCTTTGCCACTTTTTGGCATTTGCCTGGTGGTTCCACTCTGGACCTTTCTGCCGACCCTCCTTCGTTCACCTCTCCTTGGAAGCCTTCCCTGGCCCTGACCTGGTCCCCCCTCATCATCTTTCCCCAGCACCTAAATGTGCTTTATTATTTATTGACCTGGCACAGAGACCTTGCCTGTCTCCTCTTGTCCTTGAGAATCCTGCAGACTGGGCATGTCTCTTGTCCTTGGGAATCCGGCAGACTGGGCAGTGTCTTGCTGGTTGGCCTCAGAGCCCATCATGAGCTGGTCTCAGACCCTTGGGAAAGCTGTGAGCATGTGCTGAAGCTCAAGGAATTGATCTGTGGATGCTGAGGGAACTCACTGGCTATGCAGGGGGAAAGCGCATGAGCCGTCCCTTGACAGGACACGATGCCAAAATACCAGCGGTCACAGCACCAGCAGCTGCTGACGCCAGGAGCTGCTTGGTGCCGAGTGTTGGCTCCACGCTTGTGTCACGTATGTCCTCAGAACGGCCTCGGGAGTCCAACTCTCACCCGCTCCCCACTATGCATGAGGGCCGTAGGCTCTACAGGCTGGTCATACCTAGCTTTCAAAAAGACTGGAGGCCAGGGAAATTCCTCCTGTTTTCTGCTTAGAGGGAGGGGTGCTGGGAGCTGGCCCACAGTTGTCAAGGTTAGGCAAGGTGGCCCTTCCTGGAGGAGGCTGAGGCTGGTCAGGACTTGGGTGGGGCTGGGCAGGCTTCTAGCCATGCAGTACCGTTCTTCTTGACATGCTCTTCCCCAGGACCGCTTCCTTCCTGACCCTTCCCGTTTCCTTTCCTCCATTGTTCTCCCCCTCCCTGGGCCTGCCCGGGCAGGATGTTCAGGCAGGAGGTTCAGTTTTCAAAAGTCAAGTGTGGATGAAACACCTTGGGCCGCAGGCTCAATGAGGCTAAAACAGTAACTCTTGTGTGACATGTATTTTACTAAAACAAAAAGAACTGAGCCGCTGGGGTGGCTAAAGGTGCTTGCTGCTAAGTCCGAGGACTCAAGTTCAATCTCTGAAACACGCCCGGTGGAAGGAGAGAGCCCACGTACATGTTGTCCTCCGGCCTCCACACAGGGTCTGTGCTGTGCACACACCCTCCCCTCCAGTTAGATCAATGATGATTGCTGAAATTTAAAATGAATTATAAAAAGAAAGAAAAGCAATTCCTAGTCACCGAATGCGAGGCCCTGTGACCTGAAGCACTCCTCACTCTTTCCCACATGCCTCGTTTTATTCCAGGAACAGATGACAGAGACGCAAAGAGCCGGGGCTGGCAGTCCCATGGTGGGGGCCTCTGTCTCTAGGGAGGCACGGCAGCGGGATGTTGCGAGTTTGGTCCCAGATGCTTGCAGCCTCGAGAGCCACAGGTTGTTTCCTGCTGCCCACTTTTCTCTTAACAACCAGGGTTAGTAGTGTTGCTCTCTCCGGCGGGTGGGAGGCCTCGTTGGCATATTTCACCACACCGTGGTTCGAGCATCGTGATATATTCCTGGTTTTTAAAAGATTTTCTTTTCTCTTTTATGAATGTGTGTCTGCATATATGTCTGTGCACCACGCAATTCCTGGTGCGCTCAGAGGGCAGAAGAGGGTGTTAGATTCCCTGGAACTGGAGTTACAGGTGGTTAGGAGCTGCCACATGGGTGTTGAGAAACAAACCCAGGTCCTTTGCAAAAGCAGCAAGTGCTTTTAACCACTGAGTCATTTTTCCGGCCTCCTGCATCTTGTCCTTGCCTCTTTGCAATGCTCAGTGGACAAAGAGCTGGATGTGAGGCCAGGGGACCTCATGAGGGCTTCAGCTACTGACTTTCCCTGTGTCCTAAGGGACATTGACTCTCCTATCTCCATCCAGGTCCTTCTCTGTAAAGTTAGGCCAGCGGGACAGTGTGAGGCCTCTGCTCACCTCTAGCCAAGGGGCTGTGTCTGTGTCTTGAGGTCCCCTTCACCCGCTCATCTCAAACGCACCCAGTGCCCACCGGAGAGGAAGACAGAGAGGATGGCGAAGTCAGTGGAGTGCTTGGCTCCCAGGGTCTGAACCTTTGTAACTTTCTCAGATTCTGACAGGCCCCACTCTGGCTTCTACTCACCCCTGCAGGTGGCTGGACTTGTGCCGCATCATTGCAGGGGTATCTACCCCCCATTCCATGTAAGTCATAAGGGCTGTGCCCAAGGGAGTCTTCCCAGGAATCCAGAGTCTTAGGACGTGGTTTAGCTGCCTCTGAGAGCAAGGGAAAAAGGAAGGCAGAGACTCCAAGCTCTGGGGTCTGGAGGAAGAGCTCTCGGGAGGCTGTGAGATTCTCGAATACTTCACAAGCAAGAACTGGGCCGTGGTGTCACCACTGTGACCCATAAACAATAATATGGCTGTACTTGATGGGCCTCCCATTCAGCCACGACTGTAGAAATGCAGGCACTTTGAGAAACCCTCTGCTTACGTGCTACTACTGCTGGGCACACAGGGTCAAATCTCATTTGCCGGGGAGAAGGAGGCAGTGGCCATTAGTTTCTTCCCTTCACAGATGGGGACAGTGAAAGCAAGGTTAGCCAGTGGTGACCCGGTGTGAGACCGGGACCTATGGATGGTTTGGGGACAGCCAGCGCTAGACCAGCTGTGACAGTTGGCGTTGTCAGCTTGACGGTCCAGACTCTCCAGGGAGATGGCCCCTGGGGATTGTCTTGATGATGTTAACGGGTGTGAGGAGACCCATCTTGATTATGGATGGGACCACTCCCTAGGGCAGGGGATCCCCGGCTGTATGAAACAGAGAAAGCAAACAGTACTAGCATGCATTTATCTGTTTCTTGATTATGGATTCTATATGACCAACTGCTCCCAGTTCCTGCTGCCTGCCCTCCCTGCCATGATGGACCGTACCCCAAACTGTGAGCCAAAACAAACCCCTGATCCTTTGAGTTGCTTCTGTCACAGTTGTTTGTGTTTGTTTGAGACAGGATCTTACTGTGCAGCCAAGGTTGACCTGGAACTCGCAGAGATGCTCCTGGCCCTGCCTCTCCTGAGTGCTGGGATTAAAGGGGTGAGTCACCATGCTCGGCATGTCAGAGGGCTTTGTCACAGCAACAGGAAGAGAAATGAAGACACCAGGGACTGCACTATGCAGGGATTTCTCACACTAGTGCCTCTTGGAGTTCAAAAGCAGCGAGCACAGTTTCATTGCTGTCATGGCTGCCATTTTCCCAAGACCTATTAAGCAAGGTCTCTGCTTTCTCCCCAACTTCTTGGAAGCCCCCATCTGATTTCTGTCTGAATCTGATGGCTCTGAGAAGCATACAATGACATCTGTCCTTTGTGTGTCCAGATAATTTCATTTTGCATAATGTCCTTAATGTTCATGATGTCTCGTGGAACAAAATGTCCTTTACAAAGGCTGGGTAATATTCCTAGACATTTTTTAAGGACACAGTTCAGTGCAGAGCAGAGCCTGGGGGTGAGTCTTGGTGACTCCAGCGTTAAGGTTATAGATGCTGGAAGGAACTGACGAAGGGGCTGAGGAAGAGGTGGTGAGGCTGCATGAAGTAGGTTGGTGTTTCTGGGTATGAAAAGTGCTGGTCTTTGCCAAGGGGCTGCCCTGGGCCATCGAAGATGGAGTCTGATTTTTGGGTCCCCAACTGACAGATGACTGTTGACCTTGGCATGAGTGACGGTGGGCATGGAGGAAGCCTGGGTGGAGCGGCCCGTCTGGTCTTGGGGGAGTCAGAGAAGTCACAGAGGTCAGGTAGATGAGACTGCTTAGCATCAAAATAGAGGGAGCAGAGAGAGAGCTTGGAAGATGGTGATGCGGGGTTTGGGGGCAGCCCCGACTCGCTCACCTCACCTGTGATGATGCTCTGGTTAGAGGAGGCAACTGAGCAGGATTGATGGCAGAAGGGAAGGGTGGGCAAAGAGCAGCAGTACCTCTGGGAAGCACCTAGACACCATTTGAGAGGCAGGGAGAGCCCTGGAGCAAGAGGGCAGGAGGTGGGGGCGTGTTCTCCCTATTGTCTTGTCTCTGTGAAATAGGAAGTAGGAACCTCAGGAGAGTGAGCATGGTTGGGTCTGAGGAGCTGGGAGGAGGCACAGAAGGGCCACCCAGGAAGAGCACCGGACAGAGCTGACCAGGACAGGAAGAGTACGGTGATGGCCAAGGTTGCTGTGTGCTGCATTGCAGGCTCGCACTGAGCTGGAGCCAGGAGTGTGAGCACAAATTCTTCCTTATTCTCCAGAAGGCTCTGTGATGTCTGTCTTTTATTTTTATTTTGTTTATTCTCTCTCTCTCTCTCTCTCTCTCTCTCTCTCTCTCTTCCTCTATGTGTGCAGCATTTGTGTGGAGACCAGAAGATAACTCAGGAAAGTTGGCTCTCTCCTTCCACTTTGGGATAGAGGAATCAAACTCAGGCCACCAGTTTTCTGTGACAAGTGTTTTTATCCACGGAGGCATCTAGCCACTCTCTATTTTTATCTTTCATTTTATTTGCTTATTTATTTACTTATTTAATTATTGCTTATTTAATTACTTTTGAGACATTCTTATGAGGCTTGGGCTGAGGATGCTCTGGAATTCCTGCCCCTCCTGCTTCCACCTCCACACATGGTTTCATGCCATGCTAGAGATGCTCACACACGCTGGTCAAACACTCTGCCAACTGTACTGCATCCTCAATGGCAGGGACGCTAATCTGAAGGCTTATATGCTCCACCCCCAATGTTGAAACCACTCCCTCTAGCCTTGGCTCTCAACCTATGTGTGGAGACCCCTTTGTGGGTTGAACCCTTTCACAGGGGTCACCTAAGACTATCGGAAAAAACAGATATTTACACTAGGACCCAGTAGCAAAACTACAGTTATGAAGTAGCAACGAAGATAGTTTTAGGGTTGGGTCAGCACAGCATGAGGAACTGAGTGTTGGGAAGGGTGAGAACCGCTCACTGCTCTGGAGGATGCTGCTGAGAGGCAGAGCATGATGAAGGCAGAGGCTGGGGCCCCACAGATGGCCTTATTGTCCTTATTGCTTCTAATGATGTTGGGGATGGTACGCAGGGCCTTGCACATGCTAACCAAGTGCTCTGCCCTGAGATCCACCCATGCCTTCTGAAGGAGGACCGGAGCTTACATGGTCATCCACCACCACAAGGATGCAGGAAGAAGGCACAACATCTATGAGGCAGAGAAACCCATATGCTAGGCGTGGAACTCACACTCCTGGATGGGGTCTGGACAGCAATGAGAAGAAAGCCTCAGTGTCATTTCTTTCTCTGACTTTCCTGGTGCTGGGAATTGAACTTAGAACCTCCCACATGCAAGGCAAGCACTTTGCCACTGAGCTATTTCCCCAGCCTTGCTCTGGCTCTTTATAAACCCAGTGATCTATGGCATATGTTGAAATCACCCGAACAGACCAAGAGGGAAGGAGCGTCTACTGTCCACCATGTGGCCTGCAGCTCTGACCCCAGAGCTGGGCTACTAAGAAGCCTGTCCAGGGTCTGGGGAGACGTCGCTTTTGGTAAAGAACCTTTTGGGGGGCTGGAGAGATGGCTCAGTGGTTAAGAGCATTGCCTCCTCTTCCAAAGGTCCTGAGTTCAATTCCCAGCAACCACATGGTGGCTCACAACCATCTGTAATGAGGTCTGGTGCCCTCTTCAGGCCTGCAGACATACACACAGACAGAATATTGTATGCATAATAAATAAATAAACAAATAAATATTAAAAAAAGAACCTTTTGGGTAAGTATGAGGATCTGAATTTGGAGTCCCAGCAGACACATAAAAAGTGGGGTTGACGGTGCAGGCCTGTGGCCCCACCATTGGTGGGTGGAGACAGCTGGGTCCTAGGGGTTCACTGGTCAGTCTAGCCGATCCGTGAGATCTAGGTTCCGTGAGAGATCTTGTCACAAAAAAATAAGATGAAAGACAATAAACGAAGGCACACAACTTCAACCTCTGGCTTTCGTGACACATGCACACATGTCGACAGGTGTGCAAATACACACACACACATACACTTGAAGACTATTTAGTTAATTTTTAAAACTCCGTTTCTTCTTCAAGAGATTTGGGAAATTCAAAGAAATTTAATTATGAAAATGCTTATGAACCTACTGCCTAGAGAGTGGGCCCTGTCAGCTTGCCTGTTATGAGAGGTGGAGCTGCCTGCCCATCAGCAGATCTGTCTCCGGGAGTCTTGCAAACGTTGGACTACATTTCCCAGCCTTCCTTGCGGAGAGTGGCACGTGACTCGGCTCTCACCAATGGGATGTGGGAGAGAGTGAAGTCATCCCCTTCTAGAGCACAGCTCATAAGATTTATGAGGCTTTGAGGGATCCTAGGCCTACTGGCACTTTGACCTCTGTCCTCTGCCCTCTAGGACTATGAGGAAGTGTGTACTTACTGAATTAAAGACCCGTTGTTGTCGTGTTCCGTGTCATGTGTGGGTTTGTTGGCAGTAACCACAGGACTCCAGCAGCGTGGACCCGCCCTGTCTCCTGTTGTTCCACAGTGTCTGAAGGAAGCAAGGATGCTCTAGTTTTTGATTCTTTGAATCTGAGTTGAAAGACCTTCCCCCAGCAATGTCCCCTCTTGCACTGGCGTCTGCTATACACAGGCTGGCTTGTGGCTTGTTAGCCCCGCTAAGCAACATTCACTCTTCACAGCGGTCCCCGGACCCCAGAGCTCCAGTGGGTGCACTGAAGCCGGTCACAGCTACCTACAGTCCCACATGACCGGCGGCTAGGCTGTTCCCACGGTTTGCTTCTACCAACAGTGCCTCATGAGAAATACCTCCAGTAACAAATAACCTCATGAGAAAGTGGGTTTACCCACCTCAGTTGGCAGCCTCAGCCTCACGGCAGCTCGTGGAAACATCCTAAAGACTAGGGTATTTGTTAGACAGAGACCTGTTCTGCCCAGAGTCACGGAGTCAATTTCTGACGGCGTCCCCCTCTTCCTGTTTGTGCTTGACTTCACATCCACCAGGTAGCCGAAGACGACCTTGAACTCCGAACCTTCCAGTCTGCAACTTCCAGGTGCTGGGATAGCTGGCAATGCTCCTGCATGTTTGACGGCTGCTCTGCCTTGAGCTACGTCCCTGTCCGTTTCATGTGTTTTCTGATGTGGCACTGGCCCTTGCTTTGCCTAGCTTGAGGGAGCCTCTTACGGGTTGTCTCACTGCTTGAAGCTACAGGAATGAGGTATTAGAAACTGGTCTTTACTACAATAAGGAGGTACTTCCTCAGAGAGGCCAGAGCCAAGGTGTCCACCGGCCTAGGAGCCCTCAAAGCCTCATACATATCTAGTTAAGCATATCCATACTGCCCCCCCCCCATTTATTTATTTTTTTATGGGGTTTCACTGTGTAGCCTTGTCTGGGCTGGAACTTGCCATGTAGACCAGGCTGACCTCAAACTCACTGAGATCCACCTGCCTCTGCCTCCAGAGTGCTGGGACTAAAGGTAGTGCCCCCACACCCAGCAAAGCTCCCATTTCTAAATTAAAAAGGTCATGTTTACAGGTCCTAGGGATGAAACTCCAACTTTCTCTCTTTTGTGTGTGTGGTGCATGTATGAACAAGTGTGTACATGCATACATTGTACACATGCACAAGGGTCAGAGGGCGATCTTGGTTCTTACTTTTTAGCTGTTTATACCCCTGGTTAGAGACAAGGTCTCTCATTGGCCTGGAACTCTACCAAATTAGTTAGATGAGTTGGCCAGCTAGCTCTGGGGTTCTGCCTGCCTTTGTGTCCCATCTGTCTTAGCTGGGGTCCCTACTGCCATGAACAGACACCATGACCATGACAACTCTTATAAAGGAAAACATTTAATTGGGCTCCCTTACAGTTTCAGAGGTTCGATCCACTGTCATCATGGTAGGACATAGGAATGTGCAGGCAGACATGATGCTGGAGAGGTGGCTGCGAGATTACATCTTGTGCAGGCAACAGGAAGTGAACTGAGACAATGGATGTGGCTTGAGCATATATGAGAACTCAAAGCCTACCTCCAAAGTAACACAGTTCCTTCAACAAGGCCACACCTACTCCAACAAAGCCACACCTCCTAATAGTACCACTTCCTGTGAGCTTCTGGGGACCAATTCAAACTACCTCACTGTCCAACACTCTTGGATTAGAGGCATGTATTCCTATGTCAGCTTCCTTTTCTACATGAGTCCTGGTTCTCACATTTTTAAGGGAGGTGCTTTGCCAACCATGCCATGTCCCTGGCTCCATAAGGAAGCAGATCCATCCATAATTCCAGCCCTAGACCCCTGGGCCCCTCATATCTGACCTGCAGCTTCCTTGCCTCTTTATTCCTGCCCTGCGAGGGTCTTCTATGCCTCCCAAAGGGCTCCTTTTTGTCCCTGCCATTGGCCTCCCTAACTGTGGCCCAGGGGTTATCCTCCCATCTCTTCATAGAGCAGAAAGCCTTGTGGCTAAAGTTTCATTGATGGTGGTGGGAGGTGTGGGGGAGAGCTCCCATGGCTCAACCAGCTGCTCTCCCCGCTCCACGCTCTGGGGAGTGAGCCCGATGCATCTTGTCTAGAGCAGCTTGGAGGCTGAGCGCTGTTGCGACCATGCAGAACAGCTCTAAGACCAACAGCCCTGAAGTCACACTGATCTGGGGGGCGGGGCAGCTGGCACACACACAGACACACAGACACACACACACACACACACACACAGAACGTGCTCCATAAGTGCTCCTGGAATCAAGGCAAAGAGGCAGAGCTTGGCACCTCAGCTCTGTCATCGAGCTCTACTGTCTGGGTCCCAGTTTCCTCATCTCTACTTTGGGGGTCCACATGTATACCTGTCCAGGTCAATGAGGAGCTGGAGACCTAGGCTTGCTTAGCCTAGGGCGGATGTGTGACAAAGCTTCACAGCAGCAGGAGGCAATGCATGGGAGCCTCTTTTCTTCCAGACTCTTCTGTGCTTCTCTTACCCTGCTCTCCAAACTCCCATCCTTCCTCTGCAGACACGGTGTCCCTGCCATGATTAGCCCATGTCCTGCTGTGGTCCTTGTGCTCCGCTCTCAGCCCTGCAGGGGTTCCTGCCACCTCTTGAGCTGTCTAGGGCCCTTCAAGCCAGCCTCACCCAGCCATTTCCAGCTTCATAGTCTAGTACTCCTGTGCCTGCTCAATGAGCTGCTTGCAGCCTTTGCCCCTGGCTCAGCATCTTCCAGGTCCTCTTTCCTCTCCAGCTGCCCTTCCTGTGTGGAATATCCTCTCTCTGCCTGCTGAGAACCCATATAAAGCTGGGTGTGGGGCTGAGCAAGGTGGTGTAATCCCGGCACCCCTTGAGCAAGACAGAAGAAGGTCGGGACAGCAGCAGCAGAAACCCACAGGCCTGCTAGTCTGGAGCACACAGCACAGCAGAAACAAGAGAGACTCTGCTATGAAAACCCCTAAACCCCCAAGGTGAAAGGAGAAAACCAACTCCTCTGACTGCCACACACGTGCTGTGGCATGTACCTGCATGTACACTTAGCACATACTGTGAGGGCCTGAGTTTGATCCTCAGTGCCCACGTAAAAAGCCAGGTGTGGTGGCACATGCCTTTGTAACCCCAGTGCCAGGGAGACAGAGAGTTGGGGATATGCCTGTGAACGTGATTCCAGCGGGGACTAAGTAAGGGCGCAAGACCCTTATTGCAAGCTGGGACCCCGGGGGGAGTAAGAGGAAATAATGGAAAGGCAGCTAGCTGGTTCTCTCTGTCTCCTCTCCTCCGCTCCCCTCCCCTTCTCCTCCCTCCCCCCTCTTCTCCCCTTTCTCTTTCCTGCCACCATGATGAACTAAACTTCCGAAACCACGACCCAAATAAATCCTCCCTCCCTCAAGACGCTCTGCCAGGCATTTTGTTGCAACAATACCCAATTTCACACACCTCATTCTGGGCATATCCTTAAAGAAGCTGAAATCTGGGTCGCAAAGATATCCTCTTCCCTCCGTGTTCGTAGCAGCGTGGTTCCTAAGAACCTTGGGTTAGAAACACCCAAGAACCCATCACCAGATGAAGAAGAGACAATGGACGCCCTTTCTGCAGTGGGACCGGGCCAGCTACCTGGACCCCTCCTAAGCACAGCCTCACCTCCCCAGCATTGCCAGCCGGCCGCTCCTCTGAGCCACTGCACACAGCAAACAGGCTAGAACGACACCCCTAGACCCCACAGTCACCCCGCTTCAGTACACTTTTCTGGCCACCCCACACCGGGAGAGTCCTCTGCCCACTCTCTCTCCACTCCTGCCCTGGCTATTCCACCCAAACAGCTCTTGCAGGGCTCAGCACCGACCAGTTCGTGGAGAACCCTGAGGCTAACCCTGGCTCTTCCTTCTCTGAGCCTTCTTCCTCCTGCTCACCTGGCATGGGCACAGTGAGAGCCTCACCCTCACTTGTCCCGCTTGCCTTGTCCCTGGAAGACTTCCTCAGTACCTGAGACCGAGTACCCCAATGCTGGCCACACAGTCCACAATCTCCCCAGTCCTTCACAAGATGGGGCTCCAGCTGATTAACTTGACACTCCAGACTGAGTCCCTGCCACTGGTTGACCCCTGACCTGTTCTTTGCAGGGTAAGTGGAATCACCATGTTCTTATTTTCCCAGAGAGGCCCAGCTCTTCATCATGTGGGTGCGGATGAGTTCTCACGGCTCTGTGGGAACATAATCCGCACACCTCCCTGCCTCATCCTCTCTCCCTTCCAGTCCTTCCCCCAACAAAAACAACTGAACGCTTTAAAAAATGCCCGTCAGGACAAGTGGCACGGCTCAGTGGGTCACGGTACTTGCTGCCCGAACTGGCCACCTCAGTTTGATCCCCAGAATCTTCATGGCAGAATGAAAGAATGAGCTCTTAGAAGTTGTCCTCTGACCTCCACGTATGCACACACACATACACACACTCTGTATTATCTGACACACACAATAAACCGAAGGAATAGGTTTTAAAAAGGTAGCAGCTCTTGCCCCTTGGGGACCCTCCAGCTTGTCACTGGTAGAGAGGAAGGTCCCCACTGCAGCCCACTTGGCTGCCTGCACCCCATCTCCCTGTTACCTGGCTGAACCCATTGCAGGGCTATGCTCTGTCTGGTCTTGCCATCTCCCTTGGCGTGGTGACTGGCACTTAGGCCGGCCTATATCTGACGAATGTGTGCTAGGTGGTGACTCCATCCCTGGCATTCCCCACCCTGCTCTGGAGCCCGGCCCAGTCTGCCTGTCCCAACCTCCTTTGCCTGCACCTGGCTGCCCCACCTCCCAGGTGTGCTGCCTCAGGGGTGGATGGTTCCTGTTACAACTCTCCTAGTGTGTGTGTGTGTGTGTGTGTGTGTGTGTGTGTATGGTCAGGGGCTCCAGGGACTGACAGGCTGTGTGTATGTGTGGGGTGTGTGTACAGTGTGTCTGTGTGTGCACATGTGCACACTTGTGTGCTGATAGAGGTCATGTGCCCCAGGGACTGACAGGCTGTGTATATGTGTGGGATGTGTGTATGTAGGGTGTGTGTGTGCATATATGGGGTATGTATGTAGGGTGTGTATGTAGAGTGTGTGTGTAGAGTGTGTGTGTGTGTGTGTGTGTGTGTGCATGCATGCTCTTGTGTGTTGGCAGAAGTCAAGCTCTCCAGGGACTGGCAGGCTACGTATGTGTGGGGTGTGTGTACGGTGTGTCTGTGTGTGCACGTGTGCACACCTGTGTGCTGATGGAGGTCATGTGCCCCCAGGACTGACAGCCTCTATTCCTGCAGAATCTTCTCGTGCTGCCCTGGTTCCTGCGTCAGATTTCTCTCTTTCTCCTCCCCCTCCCCTGACACTGGGGTGTAGAGACGCTGCCCTCAGCCGGACCATCACCCTCTTCTAGCCAACCCAACCCCAGGAAGCCCAGGCTGGCAGATCAGGTGACCTGGAGCAGTACCCTCAGGCTTCTCACTCACTGGGGGAAGGTATGGCCGCCTGTCCAGGCTGGAGTCAGACCCAGCTCCTGTGAGGGGTCCCAGATGGTCATAGGCTCCAGTCAGCCCCACCTGAGTCAACACCTCTCTGATTAGGTCATGTGGCAAGGGCAGGGCTAAGTCTAAACCACTGGCCCTTTTCTGGGAACATCCATGTCCTCTCTGCGAGAATGCTTTTAGTGCCAGTAGCGTCTTGGGTGAACCAGCTACCAAGAGTCCTGGGCCTGGGACTGTAGCGCCTACTGTCCCCCACCCCCGACACTGTTGTCTGCAGGTGTCCTGGAATTGAAACCTAACCTCCTGGAGGAGGAAGGAGGGGCTCCTTGGGCTCAGCAAATGAAGCTTCTGAAGTTTCTAAGATCCCTCCGGTTATATAAGCGGTAACAGTGCTGCAGACCAGCCGTTCCTGCACATGGTCTCTGCAAGACAAGCGGGAGCCGTCGCCTGTGGGCTTAGGGCGATGTGGATGCCTCTGGGCCACACATACTCCTGCCAGCCACCTCCGCAAACACGCTGGTTAGACCAGCTGATGGGTGAAGACGTCAGATCACGTCTGTTCACCCCGACTCCTCCCAGAGGGCCACGATATTTTGTGTCACATGCCTGCATGGGTTGTATTAGGGGGACCCAGGGAGATAGTGGGCATTCTCTCAGGAGTGAGGTCCACACCGCAGGAAGACTCTCAAGGAAGAATGTGGGTTCTACCAGGTATAGTCTCTCTTTCAGGCCTCAGAATAGCCCTGGTTGTTTCTTTTGTTCAAGAAAGGGTGTCACTCTATAGACCAGGCTGGCCTGGAACTCAGACATCTGCTTGCCTCTGCCTCCCGAATGCTGGGGTTAAAGGCATCCTAAATTGTCCTCTCTTACAAAGGGGAAAGCAGGCCCAGAGAGGTCCAGACACTCTCCTAGGGTTATCCAACTGCTCAGGGAGGCACACACATAACAAACACACAAAACACTTAAATAAAAAAATTCTTTTTCAAGTTTTCTTTCTTCAAGTATCCAGTCAAGTGTGTGGTTCATGCCTGTGATCCCAAAATTCCTGAGGTGAAGGCAGGAAGACCAGGAGTTCAGGGTTACCTTCAGCTACATAGTGAGTTTAAGGCTAGCCTGGACTACATGAGACTCTTTTCTCAAAAGAAAAAAGAACGTGTGTGTGTGTGTGTGTCTGTGTGTGTGTGTGTGTGTATGTGTGTGCATGTGACCCCTGGTACACTCATGGGCCCACTGTGTTCACTAGTGCTATGGCCAGCACATATCCCTAGTTACCTGTGTAGCCTGGACACTAGGCACAGTCAGAAGAGTCATACAAAACCTATGCTTGGTGGCTGCTGGATCAGTCCAGAAGGCAGTCAACAGAGCTGAGACCCAGGAAAGGAAAGAGCCAAGCCTGACCCCAGTCTGAATGCCCTGCACCAGCTCCCTGCTACCTTCCCCTGACCCCAGCCTGGATGCCCTGCACTGGCTCCCCTCTGCCTTCCCCTGACCCCAGTCTGGATGCCCTGCACTGGCTCCCCTCTGCCTTCCCCTGACCCCAGTCTGGACGCCCTACACCAGGTCCCTGCTGCCTTTCCCTGGCTCCTATTAGCGCAGGCTTCACATCCTGGAGAAAGTCCTTCCGTGTCCATCTGTGTATCCTGGTGATTGCTTTGCATTTCAGGCCCTGGGAACTCTTTGGGAGCAGAATGTGGGTGGTTGGGGTGGAGGTGGAAGTGGTCTTGTTTCTTTTGCCTGTTTGTGGCCTGGGGGCTCAGACAAAAGAATAAAGGAAGCCCCATGGGGTAGGGACTTAGCCCCAGCCAACCCCTCTTCTCCCAATCCCTCACCCCAAATCACCTGGGGGGTGAGATGCTGGGATCTTGTGTAATGTGTGTGGTGAGGGGTCTGCACACATGCCTGAGGTTACCTGGGCACTTGGCCAGGCCCTGCACTGGGCTGTAAAGGGGTGCTTGCCTGACCCCCAAGGATAACAGCGTTTTGAGATCAATGGGTCATGGCCAAGTTGGGGCCCGTGTAAACAGAGATTTCACTGCCCTGTGGGACACAGAGAGCCTTGTGGCTAAGTGACAGACCTGTGACATATGCCACCAGCCTATGCATCTGTGCCCCAGGCATAGCCAGCTGGTCCAGGTGATGGGGAATCTGTGCCTCTTCCCAGTTGGCCTGTCTGAGAGGGTCCTCAGGCACTGTCCAGATATCCAGTGAGCACCTCTCTTCTTCGAGCCCGCCTGTTTTACCTCACACATTCCTTTCTGAGTAAAATGATTGCACTTTAAATAAAGAAATCGGCTAGCATGGGGCTGGCTGGATCTGACTCAGCTGCTGTGTGAAGGCATCTTATTTGATTTGTTTATTGCACATGAGAGTGTGGAGTTTGAGGGCAACCTGTAGGAGTTGGTTCTCTCCTTCCACCGTGTATGTGGGTTCCTGGAATCAAACTCAGGTCTTCAGGTTAGATGGCAAGTGCCAGTAATCCCCCACCCCCATCCTGCCAGCCCATTCACCAGCCAGGAGGGTCTGTTGGGGGGATTGGGTGTGGTCCTTAGCTCCATCCTCCTCAGTGTCTTGTGCTAGGCTTTGGGCTGCAGCAAGAGGAAGAATGGTGCTTGCTGGGTCCTGCAGGCAGAAGCGCCATCCCTGAATGGCAGAACGGCTTGGGGATACGGCAGTCATCAGTGAGGTCACTGTGGGCTGGTGGAGGTGGGCAGAGCTGGTTGTGGAATGGCAGGAGGGGAGCCCTGGAAAAGTGTGAGCACTTACAGAGAACAGACAGTTGTACGGGGAGCAGAAAGCCAAAGGCAACCTACGTCTAGAAGAGTCCATGGGCCACGGTTTAAACACCCTTATCTGCCATGCTGCCTCATGCCTGTTAGGTAATGAAGTCTGGTCCCAGCCTGGTGTGGAAGGGGTACTATCTGATCAGGGTTTCCTCAGTGTGACCTGGGACTTTAGGAGTCCTTCAAAGTCACACCCTTGGAAGCGATGTCCTTTTCCCCTCAGTCCTCTGGTTCCCTGAGGTATGGGGGTGTACCTTCCCAGCTCATCCTATCAAAAACTGCCATGGGCAACAAACAACATGTCAAGAGGCTTGAATAACATGTTTATTTTAACTGCAATCTATTTTTTTTAACCTTCCATTTATCGCCTGAGATTTAGTTTTCCTCTTAACAGAGGTCACGTAAAGCTCATGTCTGGATACATTTATTCAAGGAAAGGTAGTTGATTAGGAGAGAAAATTGTAAACCCAGCAACAGGAGGGGTAGGAGGCAGCAGTGGGGGTTTTTGGCACCCACCAGTGCAGGCCAGATGTTGCGACCCCAGGTTGACAGGTGCACATTTGGGTAGGGCACAAACATCAGGGTGACCCCCGTGAACCTGTGGCTGAGGCTAAGTGTGTCTCAACACACATAACCGCCCATCCCTAGTTGTGCCTTGGGGAGCTAATGTGACCTTACTGTTGTTGACCGGGAAGCTGAGGCTCACACAGCCCAGGGAGTTCAAGGATGGTGACTCTTGCCTAGAAGGGAAGTGCGTGGATAGACTTGAGTGTGCAGTGATGATGGTGAGAGACAGGGTCCCACATAGCCCAGGCTAGCCTGTCACTTGATGTGTTACCGAGGATGGCCTTGAACTTCTGATCCTCCTGAGTGCTGCGATGACAGGTATGTGCTAGCATATCCAGCTTATGCTGAACTGGGAATGGGGCACAAGAGTCTTTCTAGCGGATGGGCAAGACTTCTAGCAGGATGGGCAAGCCTTCTAGCGGATGGGCAAGCCTTCTAGTAGGATGATGGGCACTCATTTCTAGCGGATGGGCACGCATTCTAGCAGATGGGCAAGCATTCTAGCGGATGGGCACGCATTCTAGCAGGATGGGCACGCATTCTAGCAGATGGGCAAGCCTTCTAGCAGGATGGGCAAGCATTCTAGCGGATGGGCACGCATTCTAGCAGATGGGCAAGCGTTCTAGTAGGATGGGCAAGCCTTCTAGTAGGATGATGGGCACGCATTCTAGCGGATGGGCACACATTCTAGCAGATGCGCACGCATTCTAGAAGGATGGGCAAGCATTCTAGTAGGAT
Organism: Alexandromys fortis; assembly: GCF_014885135.2. Taxonomy (NCBI): domain Eukaryota; kingdom Metazoa; phylum Chordata; class Mammalia; order Rodentia; family Cricetidae; genus Alexandromys; species Alexandromys fortis. The sequence continues at coordinate 6,243,074 of NW_026067969.1, forward strand.
GATGGGCACTCATTCTAGCGGATGCGCATGCATTCTAGCGGATGGGCACGCATTCTAGCGGATGGGCAAGCCTTCTAGCAGGACGATGGGCAAGCTTTCTACCATGATAAACACATCCCAGCCCATGGTCCCCTCTTCTGAGGAGCCTCCCTTTGAGGTGTTCTTCCAGGGTGCTGTTTTCCCCGTGGGAACACATGAACCAGGAATCCCAAGACACTCTCTCTGTGACACCGCCCACACATCTGCTGGGGTCTGCAAGGGGACATTCTCCTAACCTCTGTGAGCAAATGCATACTGATCATGTTGGCTGCAAGATCAGGCTGGCAAGGGTAAGCTGCCTGCCCTGGGAGGACAAGAGGGGTACGGTGAGCCCCAGCACCATCTGCCTCAGAGGACCTCTTGCTCTCTTCAGACCCCACTGGACTGGTCTGTCAAGCTGGTCACCTCTGCTGTGCTCAGGAGGGGTTCCAGGCAGACTCTGGAGGGCAGGTAGCAGAGGCACCCGTGATCACAGGCAAGAGCAGTGCCTCCCGGGGGCCAGGAAGTGTTAGCTTTCCTCCCTGCTTCATGAACCTCTTGGTGTGGAGCCAACAGTTTCTGGATAGACTCTTAATAGCCTCACCCACTCATTCATTAGTCCAAGCACCAATTTAATAAAGTACCCTAATAAAATGAATAAATAATATAAGCCTTTTTGTTTTTTACTATAATGGACTACCAGAGACAGACTGCTTTATATAAAAAAAAAAGGTGGGGTTTTTATTTGTTTTGTTCGGGTTCTGAAGGAGCAGGGTCAAAGGGCAGCATTGTAGGAGGAGACCCGAGGTATCCCTTGGTGAGAGATAAAGAGTATGAGTGTGTCAGTGTGTCTGTCTGTTCTCTCTCCTCGTGAAGTGATGTGGGAGTGTCATATATCAATCTGTTGATTTCATTGGTTAAGCAATAAAGAAACTCCTTGGCCCTGATAGATTAAAACATAGGTGGGAGGAGTAAACAGAATAGGATGCTGGAAGGAAGAGGAAGTGAGCTCAGACTCGACAGCTCTGCTCTCTGGAGCAGAGACGCCAGGCTCTGCTCTCCCAGGCAACTCCGACCCAGGATGGACGTAGGCTAGAATCTTCCTGGTAAGCACACCTTGGGGTGCTTACACACATTATTAGAAATGGGCTAAATTAATATGTTAGAATTAGCCTAGAAGAGGCTAGATAGAAATGGGCCAAGCAGTGTTTAAGCTAGCCAGGCGGCCGGGGTGCTGGGGACGCAGCCCCGCCACTCTTATTTCAACAGTGAAGGCATCAGGGGTCTCCTTCCTCCTGGCTTGTTGAATCTTAATTGTCTCCCGGCCAGTAAACACCCTAGGTTCCACCTCACAACACCTGGAGACTGAGTTGTCACAGGAGTTTGGGGGCAGCAACCATCCAGACAAGAAACTTTCTGGGAGAATGACTGCTTCTGTCGGGTTTGTCTGCAAAGTGTGACTGCACTTGCCCTGTGTGTGTCGAGCGCCAGTTAAATGCACAGCCAAATGGTCCAGCTGGGCAACCAGCATCATGGCTGTCCTCTAGCCTGTTTTTGACCAGAAATGTGTGTCTCCTCATTTAACAAAAGCCCTTGTCAGGGGAGCAGGGCACAGAGCAGAGAGGGCATTGTCTGGGTTGCCAGAAAAAAGAGGCCATCTTTTCCCAAACTGGGGTGCTCTGGGTCCCCTGCTTTCTCCTAGCTGTCTTGCAGGGCTCTGAGCCAGGCTCAAATCCATCTCCTCTGTGGAGCCCTATTCTTTCCCCACCAGCCAGTGCCTTCCCTTCAGTGGCAGGGATGCTGTGCCCTACCCAGCCCTGTCTCTTGCCCAATTCTCCACTCACAGGGTGTAACATCTCTTTTTCTTCCTTCCCATGTTTCAGATCTCAGCTCAGATAGCATCTTTTTGGGGCTAAGGAGATAGTGAACATGAAAAATGGGGTTTGGCAGTGCCTTAGGGTTTCTATCGCTGTGAAGAGACACCATGACCATGGCAACTCTTATCGAGGGAATATTTAATTGAGGTGACTCATTATAGTTTCAGAAGTGTAGTTTATTATCATTACAGTGAGACATGGTGGCAAGCAGGCAGACATGGTACCCAAGAAGGAGCTGGGAGTCCTACATCTTGATCAACAGGCAACAGGATATGAACTGAGACACTGGGGATAGCTTGAGCATACACGAGACCTCAAAGCCTGTCCCCACAGTGACACACTTCCTCCAGCAAGGCCATATCTACTCCAACAAAGCCATACCTCCTAATCACTCCACTCCTTTTGGGGGCCATTTTCTATCAATCCACCACAGGCAGTTTGCAAAATGTTTGCTCTGTGATGGCACAGACAGGGAGTTCACTGGGGACACTGGCCAGTCAGCCCAGCAGGGTTCATAAGTTTCAGGGAGAAACTCTGTTTCGGAACAGCAGATGGTACATGATGCCTGACCTTGAACTCTGATCTCTACATACATATACCCACATAAACATGTACACACACACACAAACACACACACACACACACACACACACATGAGAGAGAGAGGAAACCTTCCCAAGGTAACCCTGACACAACCCTAAGTGAGCATCCTATGGGCATGTTCCTCAGTTTACCCAGAATCCAGATCAGGCCATTCTAGAGAGGGCCTTCTATAGCAAATGCTAGGTGCACACACCTAGTTTCATACAGTTGCCAGACTACCAATAAAAATCAAAATTCAAAGCACAATGTGGTGACACAGCCTGTAATCCCAACCCTTGGGAGCCTGAGGTAGGAGGACTGTAGCCAAATCAGTCAAACCAAATTAAACAAAAAGTAAGCATACCTTGTTAAGTAGGTAGGAGGAGTGAAGGGTCCTGTCCTATCCAGATGAGGTACGATGTGGCAGCCCCCATTTGTAGATGGAAGTTTCTGTTCTGCCTTCAATCCCAAAGAAATATACAGGGGCTTATATTAATTATAAATGGTTTGGCCTATTAGCTCAGGCCTATTACTAACTAGCTCTTACAACTTAAATTAACCCATAATTCTTGTCTATGTTTGGCTATGTGACTTGGTACCTTTTCTCAGTACAGCATTTTCATCTTGCTTCCTCTGCGTCTGGGAAGAGACTGCAGACTGAGCCTTTCCTCTTCCCAGAATTCTCCTAGTCTGGTTTCCCCACCTATACTTCTTGCCTGGCTACTGGCGAATCAGCATTTTATTAAACCTATATGAGTGACAAATTTTTACAGGGTATAAGAGCATTATCCCACAGCATTTCCCTCGTTTTCTTTCCAAAACAAGAACTCTGAATCTAATCTCCTTTGTTTAGCTTTTTTCATGACCATTATCCATAACAACTTGTAACCAACATTATAAACAAAGACAAACATCCATAATCCATTTTGGGGGTACATGGGCAAAGTTTTCTAGGCTACTTCCTGCTGATTGGGGGTGCTAATAATCTTATGGGGACCTAAAGAAAATTTAGGATTATAGTCAAGTCCTGACTAGAGTATTCTGTGAGCCTGGATCATCTCAGCCAGCAGTCTTGAGGCTGTTCTGGATGTAGAACCCAGAGGAAACTGCCCCAGAGGTGCTCTGAGGAGCCAGTGGGTTCTGAGCTGGACGTCACTCTGAGTCACAGGGTCCTGTGAAGTGGCTGACTTACTGGATGCCCTGGTTAGCTTTAACTGTCAACCTGACAACTCCTGGGTCATCTGAGAGAAGAGCCTCAGCTGAAGACCTGCTACATGAGACTGGCCTGTGAGCACATACTAGGAGTGTAGGAGGCCCCGGCTCACTATGGGCAGCACCATCCCTAGACAAATTGTCCTGTGATGGAGGAAGGTCATTGGTTAATTAAATAAAGAAACTGCTTGCCCTGATAGGTTAGAACATAGGTGGGTGGAGTAAACAGAACAGAATGCTGGGAGGAAAAGGAAGTGAGCTCAGAGACTCCCCTCTCCCAGGCAGACGCGATAGCTCTGCTCCCTGAAGCACACACGATGAAGCTCCGACCCAGGATGGACTTAGGCTAGAATCTTCCCAGTAAGCACACCTTGGGATGCTACACACATTATTAGAAATGGGCTAGTCCAGGTGCGAGAGTTAGCCAAGAAGAGGCTAGATATAATGGGCCAAGCAGTGTTTAAAAGAATACAGTGTCCGTGTAATTATTTCAGGGCATAAGCTAGCAGGTAGCCGGGGTGCTGGGGATGCAGCCCTGCCGCTCCTATTACTACAATCCTGTGTGTATAAGGAAGCTAACTGAGTACAAGCCAGGCCAAGAGTCAGCCAGATGCCTCCTCCATGGTTCTTGCTGTACTGCTTTGTCTGTGAAGTGAGTTCCTTGGTCAGAGGTATTGCTGTGTGCAACAGGAAAGCGGGCCTGCCTTTAGTTCCTTCTTTGACTTTCGCCATGATGGACGGCGATCTGGAATTGTAAGCTGGACAAATTGTCTCCTCCCCTTCCTTGTTTTTGGTCGGAGTGCTTCATCATAGGAACCTGGACAGTGGCCTCACTCTGATTTATACAGGTCACCTCTCCCAGGAACAGTGTGGGCAAGGAGTTTCCACAGGCCACAGGCAGACCCTTCTCCCAGGCTGTGTGTGGTGCAGCCTCCTCCAGATGGAAACAGCACCTTCAGGATGCTCCAGCCATCCCTTGAGTGGGTTACTCGAGTTTGCAAGCACACTACAGTTGCTGCTCAGCTCTGTGTATCCAGCTAACCTCCCCAGTCAGCCCAGTTCCCTCTGCCCTCCGTACAGGGAGAATCCCCCACCCCACCTAGGAATCCCAACTGGAGGACAAGGGAGTTCTGAGATTGTTGAATCTGAACAGAGAGGCAGTCAGCACTGAGTTGGTCTCGGGCTGGGAGGGTCAGGCAGGAGGAGGGCTCAAATCTCCACCATTTCTTTCCTTTGTGACTTGGGGCAAGTGCCTTTCATTTTCTTGGCCATGCTGGGGATGGAAGCCAGTGCCTACATTTGTAAACCCCTCTCTCCTACCCTCTTGAATTCTGTCTCTAAGGAGGGGTTTTGTGAACAAGGCACCCCAATGCCCCAGGAAGTGCCGGTCGGTGAATTTCTGCACCCTCAGGGCTCGTGACTCCCCCAAAGAGAGAAGAGGGAGCCACTTCTCAGGCCTGGGTCTTCTCTGACCTTTCTCTCCTGCCTGCAGGCTGCTGCTGTGTGTGTGAGCATGAATGTGTGTGCTCATGTGGTGTGCATGCATTGTGTGCATGTGTTAGTGCACATGAGTATGTTGTATGTGCACACAGGTATGCATGTACGTGTCATGCATGGCAGTATGTGTGACTGTGTGCTATATGTATAAGCATATGTATGGTATGCATGCTGTGTATATGTATGTGCATATGCACATGTGCACATGATGCATGCATGTGTTGGTGTGTTTTGTGGGGGCTGAATGCATATGTACATGCATGTGTCCCATGCATACACTGGTGTGTGATGAAGAGATGGGGCTGCACTCTTTGGTTGGGTATTTCAAGGTCATCACCTGCCTGGACAAGAGTGATTGTCCTTGCTCAAAAAGGTGGCGACATAGGCTGACATCCCTGTCCCTTACATGTGCTTGAAATAAAACTCAAAGTCCCTCAAGGCTCTGGGGCCAAAGCTGTCTGCTGTTTGTGGTCCTTCTCCCCCAGCCAGGGCCTCCTTCCAACATCTCTGCTCTTCCTTGCCAGTGCTATGGCCTCTAACTGACCTGTGCGCCCCCAAGTCTCCCAACCCCATCCCTGGCTCACTCCCCAGCTTTTGTTCCCAAGCTGCCATGTCTCTCTGACATCCTTCAGATAGTGCTGCCCTCAAGAGTCCCCTCCCCTGGGTCCCACAGCCCACAGGGACTGTCCTCAGGCTGAGCCTTATCTCTTGCCGGTTGATTCTTGGCACAGAGGCGGCACACTCCCCACCCCAGCCCCGGGCTTCTTTGAGCTTGAGAAAGTCACGTTTGTGCAGAGCACCTGTTAAATCTCACAGCCCTTGCAGCAGAGGCCCTGGGAGGTCCAGTGTCTACCCAGGAGCAGCCCTGTTAACCTTTGCAGTCCCCAGCTGCAGGTGTGTGGGAGGGGAGATGGGCCAGGCTACCCCACCACCACCTGGCTCTCTTTGGTCTCCCGGATTCCAGGCTGTTTCTCCTACACTTCTCTCCTTCTTAAGTTAAGAGATTAATATGCAAACACCCTTTTCCTATGGCAGTGTCAGCCTGAACCCTGTGGATTAACTTACTTGATTTAAATACGTATTTGTCTCCCCCTCCCAGCATATATACGAATAAATCCTAAACGCTAAATAAAATCCCCTCGCTCCCTGCGTGCTGTGCAGCTTCTAATCCCGAGTCCGGCGGGCATCCAACAGTGAAGAGGCTCCGGGGCTGCGCTGCTTCGTGCGGAATATCAAGTACCCGGGAGCCCAGGCTCCTGCGCGCGAGGTTTGCTAGGGCCAGCTGAAGAGGTCCAGGCCTGGCAGGGGATGCATTGGGAGGGCTCTCAGGAGGGACGGAGACCCACTGGCAAGGGACAAGGGAAGTGTCGAGATGAGGGGGGCTCATTCATTGGACACTACAAAGTCCTTGTGAGGTCATGGCCCACGGGGAACACCAGGGAGCATTAGAAAGCAGGTAGCCAGGACAGCTATTCCAAAACCCGCCAGGACTGTATGTTACTGACAATGAGCAAAGCTAAGAGGTCCCGGTGTGGGGCAGGGCCAAGGGACATAGTGCCCTCCTGATCACCCACCACATTTGCCACAGCCCTGCCGAACTCTTGCCGGCTGCTACTGCCTCCTTGTGCAGAGAGGACCCAGTCTCCTGCACATCTGGAGAATGAGGGACAGCCTACATCTGGAACTTAAGGTCCAGTAACTGGCTCACTGTGGCCTCCCTGAGACTGGGTGGCCTGGGACCGCTCCCCCTTCATGAAGCATCTGGAACCTTCCTGCCCTCCTCTGCTCCCTGTAAGCCTTGGTTCAAAGGCACCTTGCTAATATGTCCCCTTGCACCACCTGCCAGCCCTGCACCCACCCTGGCTCCTCCACCAGCTTTGTTGCAAATGGCAGATCTCCTCCAGCACTTGGCAGTTTAGCGTTGGTTTTGCTTGACTTCTTTTTTTTCTTTCTTCCTTTTTTAAACAGATTCTTATGTAGCCCAGGCTGGCCTCAAACTCCCAATCTTCCTACCTCCGCCTGTCAGGTGCTAGAAGGACAGATGTGTGCCACGATGCTAGACTGTAATTTATTTTTTATTTTATTTTTGATTTTTTCGAGACAGGCTTTCTTTGTGTAAAGGCTCTGGCTTACTGGGACTCACTCTGTGGACCAGATTGGTCTTGAACTCACAAGAGATCTGCCTGCTCTGCCTCCTGAGTGCTGGCATTAAAGGTGTGTGCCACCACCACCAGGCTGTAATTTATTTTTTCATGCTGGTCACTGTTTGCTGTCTTCTTCTTCATCCATCTGAACTCTCAGCAGACAGAGCCCTGGGCAGAGGGCTGATTTGGGGTGCTGGCTGATGCGCTAAGGCACCTAGTAGGTGTTTGGGTAACACCTTGTCACATGGATGAATTCAGCCTGGACCCCAGTTAGACTCCCATGAGGAGTTGGGAAAGAAGCCATCACAACCCATAGACTGTGTAAGTCGCTCTGGGACCAGAGCAGTTTGGCAGATCTTAACTGAGCACCACTTGTATACATGACACAAGTCCTGTATCCCCAAATGGGTTGAAGGAGACATACTTTGCTCTTCCCGCTTCTCCTCAGGGAGGTGACACCAGAGGAGATCCTTGAGGGACATTCCGCCCCCCCTCCCCCCCAGTGCTATGAATTGAAGCCAGGGCCTTGGATACTCTAGGTAAGCACTTTGCTCAGATTCCCTGTCATTCAAGTCTTTAGGGAGTCTCTCACTATGCAGCCTAGCCTAGCCTGGAATTCACGGTAATCCATATGCCTCAGTCTTGCTGGGATTACAGGTGGAGACCGCTGCAGTCCGCTTCTCTGCACTGTCTCCAAAGCTGAGAATCTGAAGTCATTTTAAATGTAAAGGCCATAAACGGGGAAGAGAAAGGAAAAATACTTCAGCCAAGGATTTTATACCCAGCAAAAATATTCTGTTAGAACAAAGGTAATGATCATGATCATTTTCAGAGATTTTTTTTTCTAAATAGAGAATCTTTTTCATGAAAATATGTGTGCCCTAAGGAAAGCTTAGTGGTGTGTTTAATCCCAGAGGGAATGCTCATGGTTAACCACTCACCCTCCAAAGGACAGTGGGGTGGCTTCCGGTTTAGGGTATTCCAAAGAGTTTCTTGTGTATAGTAAAGAAGTTGTTCTTGTTGTTTTTAAAACTGGGGATGTAGATTTTCTTTTATCTTTGTGTGTGTGTGTGAGAGAGAGAGACAGACAGACAGAGACAGAGAGAGAGACAGACACAGAGAGAGGAGATCAGAGAACAATTTCAGTTGTGAGCTTTTGCTTCCCATCTGTGTGAGACAGGGACTCTTGTTTGCCACAGGGACCCCAGGGTAGCTATCTTGTGAACTTGCAGGGATGCTCTTGCCTGCACTTACCACCTCAGAGGAACACTAGGATTACTGATACAGGCTACTGTGTCCATGTTATCATGGATCCTAGGGATCCAAACTCATGTCCTCATGCTTGTGTGGTCAATGCTTCATATTGAGACAAAGCCTGAGCCTGGGGATGTGAGATTACTGTCTAGGGGCTGGTTGTTTGGTGGCATGGTAGGGCACGTAGGGGAGTATCTAGGGGTGATCCCTGAGTCACATGGTCTGGGATGTAGGGAGTATCTAGGGGTGATCTCTGGGTCACATGATAGGGGCTATAGGGAGTATCTAGGGGGTGATCCCTGGGTCACATGATAGGGATGTAGGGAGTATCTAGGGGTGATCTCTGAGTCACAAGGTAGGGGCTATAGGGAGTTCCTATAGGGGCTATAGGCAGCTTTTGGGAGTTGGTTCTTTCCTTCTACCATACAGGACTGGACGCAGCGTGTTAGACTGAGCAGCAGGAACCCTTGCCAGGTGAGTCACATCACTGGCCCAACACTGTAGTCTTTATTTTTAGTTTCCATGTGCTCATTACTAGTAAATAGACATAAAAATTGAGTTTTTGTGTGCTAATCTTGTGTCTTGTAAGTTTGCCATTTTCATTTATAAATCCCAGGAGGGGACTGGAGAGATGGCTCAGCGGTTAAGCGCATCGCCTGCTCTTCCAAAGATCCTGAGTTCAATTCCCAGCAACCACATGGTGGCTCACAATGCCCTCTTCTGGTGCCTTCTTCTGGCCTGCAGGCATACACACAGACAGAACATTGTATACATAATAAATAAATAAATAAATAAATAAATAAATAAATAAATATTAAAAAAAAATAAATCCCAAGGAGGTCTTGTTTGAATTTATTGTTACTACATGCTGTGAGCGTGGACCCACAGCCACAGTGAGTACGTGAATCTCGCAAGTCTGTGGAGTTGTTTCTCTCCATCTGTCTTTATTAGGACTTCAGGAGTCAAACTCAGGCTATAAGGGTGGTGTACCTTCACCTACCTTCACCCACTAAGCTGTCTTACTGGCCTGTTTGTTTTCTACCATGGTCTCTTTATGTAGTTATACCTGGCTTGGGACTTAGTGTACTGCCAGGCTGGCCTCAAGCCAGATTCTCAAGCCTTGGTCTCCTCAGTGCTGAGGTGGCAGATGTCCCCACACCCAAGGTGTTAGGGAGGGAGGCTTTCTGTATCTGTTTGTCTGTATAATTGGATCCTTTGCCCAAGAAAAGTAACACTTTTGTTTCTTCTTTTGTGATCTGCCTGGATTTTATTGACTTTTCTTGCCTTATTGCTGTGGCAAGAACTCCCAGCCCTAGTTGTAAACTCAATGCAGGAGTTGGAGGCAGGGGATTCTCTAATTTGAGAGCAAACTGGGCTATAGAGTAAGTTGCCCGGACCAGTTAAAGACACCATGTCTCAAAATAAAACAGAAGAAGGGGCTGAGAATAGAGCTCAGTAGTAGAGCACTCACCTAACACGTTCAAGGGTCTAGGTTCCATCTCTGGTACTGCCAACATCAAACAGCTGAAAAGGATCACTGGCCACTGACTCCTTACCTTGCTTTCCATCCTAGGGAGATTTTCAGGTTTTCAGTACCGAGAATAAATTACAGATTTTTTTTAGTAGACATTCTTTTTGTTTTTGTTTTTCAAGACAAGGTTTCTCTGTGGCTTTTGGAGCCTGTCCTGGTTCTCACTCTGTAGACCAGGCTGGCCTCGAACTCACAGAGATCCACCTGCCTCTGCCTCCCGAGTGCTGGGATTAAAGGTGAGCACCACCACCGCCTGGCTTTGAGTAGATATTCTTTATCCAGTAGAGGAGGTCTCCTACCTTCCTAGTTTTCTTAAAGATGTAAAAAGGTAGCTAAGTAAATCATTAATCCATTGCCTATGTGTGTATGCCTGAGTGTGTGAAGGAGTCCAAGGACGCCAGAGAGGAAGTCAGATCCCCTGGAACTGGAGTGGCAAATGCTTGTGAACTGCCACGTGGGTTCTGGGACTCGAACTCAGGTCCTTTGCAAGAGCAACCAGTTTTATCTGCTGACCCATCTCTCTAGTCCCTTCTGATTTCTGCCCTCTTGAAGTCTTCAGGGTCCCTGGAGATGTCTGCCCTCTACCTCTGTTGTGAATAACTGTCTTCTTTCTCATGCCCTCCTCCAGTCTTTCTAGATGTTTCTTTCTATTACTTTCCTCAAAGAGGGAGCTTTGCATTTCATTGATTTTTCTCCGTTTTGCAGATTTAAACTTTTATTGATTGTTGCTTTTCTATTGATTATGTCCTTCTGTTTGTTTTGCTTTATTTTGAGCATTTTTTTTTCTTGTTTCCTAAGAAGGGTGATTAAGCTGACGGCTCAGATTTTGTGGTTCTGGAGTCAGCGGTGCTGCAGCTCCGCCTGGCAGCCTGCAGCTGATGCTTTTGTTTCCTCCCCATGCTGTTTTTAAAATGTCTTTGGAGGGGCCAACCGGCTGGCTCAGCTGGTAGAGCACTTGCTGTACAACCTTGAGGACCCGAGTTCAATCCCTGGAACCTACATAAACTTGGAGTCAAGAACATGCATTGTGACTCACGTGCCCACCATACATACACTCACACACACACAATGAAGATAACGATAAATTGATTTTGCTGGTGTCAAACACCTTAAATCCTAGCACTTGGGAGGTAGAGGCAGGCAGATCTCTATGTGTACAAGGCTAGCCTGGTCTACACAGGGAGCTCCCCTGCTTCAAAAAGAACTGAAAGAAAAGTCAGAACAAGATCAAAACCAAAAAATCGGGTTATTCTGTTTGTGGCTTGTTTGTTTTTCATATTTCCCCGACTCACAGATCATTTAGAAGCATGTTTAATTCTGATTCTTGGGAAAGCCTCCTGCTATTGCTTCCTACTTAGGCTGTTATGTCAAAGACCACACCCTGAATGGTTCCATTTCTTTCATACTGATAGCTTTACTTTAGGCCAGAATATAACTCCAAAACTACAGAGAAACCCTGTCTTGGAGGTGGAGGTTGGGGTGGGAAGAAAAACCCAAAATGAGTAAATAAAATAAAAATATTTATTTGTTTACTTGGGAACCTACATCATGGCACCTGCAAAGGTCAGAAGGCAACCTGCAGGGGTCAGTTCTCTGCAGGCAACTTGCAGTAGGTCCCAGGGATCAAACTCGGGTGGTCAGACTTAGCCACAGTCACCTCTGCTTGCAGAGCCATCTTGCCAGTCCAATATAAGCCTTTCTTAATGATTGTCCAGTGAGTCTTTGAAAACAGTGTTATTCCAAGGCCAATAGAAAGTTGCTAAAGAACAGCGAGATTGCAGCTGGTGGAAGCCTTGTGTCCCTGGCAGTGAGTGTCACTGAGCTAGGAGCTGGGTTTTGCAGCTGGTGGAAGCCTTGTGTCCCTGGCAGTGAGTGTCACTGAGCTAGGAGCTGGGTTTTGCAGCTGGACATTTACTCATTTCTCCTTTTCCCCCGTTGACTTCTGCTGACGTGTCTCAGGCGTGGGAATTGCTGTCCTCTCTGTGGCCGAGCCCTGCCACTTCATTGTGATGTCCCTCCTCTGTCTCGGTAATCTCCTTGCTCCTCGGCCAGCTACTTCCTCACGTGGCCAGCTAGCCACACTCACGTCCTTCGATTACATTTTGCAGTGCTATAGTTTGGATGGCAAATGTCTCCAGCAGGCCTGTGTGTTTGAACACTTGCTCCCCAGCTGGTGAGGAAGGTCATGGACCTTTTTCTGTTTCCTGGCTGCAGAGGCAGGGTGAGCAGCCAACCCCCTGCTCCTGCCACTCTGTCTTCCTCTTTGACTGCCAAATCTTCTTCACTATGGTGGAATGACCCCCTCGAACTGTGAGCCACAGTGAGCCCTTCCCCATCCGTCTGCATTTGCTGGGATATTTATCTCAGCTTCAGGCAGGAACACTATCACACCTGGTACACATGTTTCCATCAGTGCTTTTACTTTCAGCCCATCTCTGGGTTTTCAGAAAATGGCCTTGAGTCATGGTTTGCAGTGGCTCCAAGCGAGGGCAAGCATACATCCTGACGTGTTTCTTGCCTGTGAACCTCCCACCCACATATGGTCATGCTCATCCAGAGCAGATGTGTCAAACAAACTTGTGTAGGGAGTGAAAACATGTGGCTTGTTATCTCCCAGGAACTCTCTGTCCTCAGGCAAGGGGCTTGCAGATCAGAGGCATTTTTGTTTCGCGGATCTCTCAGGCATAGTCATCTTTTCCTGGGTTGGTGACATGCAGCATTACCATTCCCCAGTCAGTTGCACAACCGCAGAGCAGACAGGCTGCGCTGGTCTCTGCAGTGAGCACTTGCGCCATTTTCCTCGGCAGTAACGTTCAGTGGTTAGTCCAGTAGGTGTATTTTCAAATCACGGTATTTTCAGTTTATGGGTTGTAAACTGAGGCATATCCGTATTAAAATAGATTTCTTTCTTGTTACTCATTATTATTATTACTATTATTATTCTCTCAAACAGTACATCCCAGCCTCAGTTTCCACTCCTCCCAGTTCCCCATCCACCTCCCCTCTTCCCCAGATCAACAAGGCTATCAATGAACATGGCATAAGAAGCTACAATAAGACTAGGCACAAACTCTGATATCAAAGTTGGATGAAACAACCCAGTAAGAGGAAAAGGGTCCCAAGAGCAGGCAAAAGAGTCAGAGACAGCTCCCACTCCCACTGTCAGGAGCCCCACAATGACATCAAGCTAAATACCCATCACATATATTCAGAGGACCTAGCACAAACCCACACAGGCTCCCTGACTGTCCCTTCAGTCTCTGTGAGCCTGTAGTGAGAACCCTGCTTAGTCGATTCTGTGGGCTGTGTTCTTGTGGTGTCATTGACCCCTCTGGCTTCCTCCTCCTCTTGGGCAGGATTCCTCAAGATCTGCCTAGTGTTTGCTGTGGGTCTCTGAATCTGCTCCCATCAGTTGCTTGGTGAAGTATCTCTGATGACCATTGGGCTAGGCACCAATCTATGAGTATAGGAATCATTTCATTAATTTTTTTTGCCAATGTTGTTTGGTTCTATCCTATGTCTCTGGGCTATCCAGCCATCAGTTCCTGGTTGTAAACTGAGGCACATCTGTATTTAAATAAGTTTCCTTCTTTTTTTTGGACAGGGTCTCTCTATATGTTCCTGGCTGTCCTGGAACTCATTATGTAGACCATGCTGGCCTCAAACTCAGAGATGCACCTGCCTCTGCTTTCATAGGAATGAAGAAACGAGCCACCATGTCTAGCTTAAGTGGGTTTCTTATATTTACATTTGAGTTTTGAGTCATTTAAAAAATCTACTATGAAGCTAGGTATGGTGGTGCATATCCTTAATCCCAGCACTCAGGAGGCAGAGGCAGGCGGATTTCTGAGTTCAAGACCAACCTGGTCTACAGAGCAAGTTCCAGGATGGCTAGGGCTACACAGAGAAACCCTGACTCAAAAATACAAAAAATGAAAAAAGGAGAGGAATGAAGGAAGAAGGAAGTCTACTCTGGAGACTGGGAGATGGCTCAGTAGGTGAGGACACTTGCTGCCACATAGGACAGCCTAGAACTGATCTCTGGTCACATGGTGGAAGGAGAGAACTGACATCTGTCACTTGTCCTCTGACTTGCATACAATTGCTATAACAAGCACATACATGAGATACACATGCACAAAATATACACATGCACACACACGCATGATACATGTGTCAAACAAACATGTATGATACACAAACACGATAAATAAATAAAATGTAATAAAAATTTAAAATCTAGTCTGCAGGGGCTGGAGAAATGGCTCAGTCGTCAAGAGCACTTGCTGCTGTTGCCTAGGACTCAGGCTTAATTCACAGCACCGGTATCAGGCAGCCTGTGACTTGCCTAAAACTCTAGCTCTGGGGATCTGATGCCATCTTCTGTCTTTCAGGGCACATCCATGTGTGTGGGACATATGCATACTCTTAGGTATATGCACATACACATAAAATAACTAGCTCTTATTTTTCAAGTCTGGGTATGGTAGCACAGCAAAAAGTACCAGTACTCAGAGGCAGAGGCAGGAGGATCTCCTTGAGTCTGAGGCCAGCCAGGTCTATGAAGCAAGTTCCAGACCAGCCAAGGCTACATAGAGAGACCTTGTCTTAAACAAACAAACAAACAAACACACACACACACACAAAAAAAATCCACTCTATAAATCTCTGGGTTTTTAATTAATAAATTTAGGCCATTTGTATTTAGTGTAACTGCTATTATGTTAGGGTTTAAGACTGGCATTGATTTTGGTTTTATATTTGTTCCCTCTGTTTCTCTTCATTTTTACCTTGGCCAGAAGAGGGTGTTGGATTCCCTGGAACTAGAGCTACAGGTGGTTTTGAACCACCTGACATGGTGTTATGAACTGAACTTAGGTCATATATTGGTCTTAACTAGTAAGCTGTTTCTCTATCCCAAGTCTATTGTTTCTATCCATTTTTATTTGTTTGTTTTTAATAATATTTTGGGGGCTGTGGGGACTTGTACTCCCATTCACAATCCACATTCAGACAGACACATCTTTACATAATTTAAAATACTAAAAATAAATCTTTAAAAGAATTTTTATTAATCCTTTGATTAATAAATCCATCTCCTGCAAGAAAAAGCTTCTCAGATGAACATTGGTAGAGACTTGGATATGAAGTTCCCAGTCAAGCTCCACATCTTTCTTTAAAACAAGGCCTCACTCTGTAGCTCACACTAGCCTTGAACTCAGACCAATCCTCCTACCTCAGACTCTCGAGTGCTAGGATTGCCTGTGAGGCGCTGTGCCCAGCACCTAGTGTGAGGCTGTGCCCAGCACCCGTGTGAGGCTGTGCCCGGCATCCGTGTGAAGCACAGCCCGGCACCGTGTAAGGCGCTACGCCCGGTACCCATGTGAGGCTGTGCCCGGCACCCGTGTGAGGCTGTGCCCGGCACCCGTGTGAGGCACTGAGCCCGGCACCCGTGTGAGGCTGCGCCCGGCACCTGTGTGAGGCTGCGCCCGGCACCTGTGTGAGGCTGCGCCCGGCACCCGTGTGAGGCGCTGCAACTTTTAATTATTTTTTTCCTTCCCTCCAATTGTAAAATTCCTTCTCTAAGAGCAATTTTATTTTACATTTATTTGTTTTGTGTGATGTGGAGGGTTGGGTGGGGAGCTGTGTGTGTATGCCACAGTGTCTACATGTCAGCCAGAGGACATCTTTTGGGAATTGGTTCTCACCTGTAGGTACCAGGAATAGAGTTCAGGCCATCAGGCACAGGAGCAATCTCCTTTACCCACTGAGCCGTCTTGCTGGCCCAAATCTTTCCTTTTTTCCTTTCCCTTTCAAGAGCTTCCTTTTGCCATTTTCTCAGAACCAGCCTGCTAGTGACAAATTCTCAGTCTTCCTACATCTGAGAATGTCTTCACATCTCCTCCCTTCTGTAAAGATCTCTGGGTGGGGCCCTGTTTGATTGACAGGCATTGATATTCCTTCTTTTCTTTCTTTTCCTCCCCCCCCCCTTTTTTTTTCAAGACAGGGTTTCTCTGTATAACAGCCCTAGCTGTCCTGGACTCACTTTGCAGACCAGGCTGGCCTCAAACTGACAGAGATCCTCCTGCCCCCGCCTCCCCAGTGCTGGCAACATTCTTTCTTTTTTAATCTTGACAAACATGTGCCACTTTCTCCAACCACCAAGGTTTCCGATAAGAAACCTACCAACCAGATCCCAAAGAACTAAGAAAATAGGGGGTGAATACAATGAAAATACATTGTATAAAAGTCGCACAGAACTAATAGCTAAAAATAGAAACTTTTATGCCAGGCAGTGGTGGCGCATCCACCTTTAGTCCCCGCACTCTGAGGCAGAGACAGGTGGAGCTCTGTGAGTCTGAGGTCAGTCTGGTCTACAGAGCAAGTTCCAGGACAGCCAGAGCAACACAGAGAAACCCTGTCTCAAAAAACAATAATAAAATTACTATTATTCTAAGTGTTTCTATAGACAAGATCCAGTGCCTAAGTCGGAAGCCTCAGGGCTGTGGCTTAAAGGTGCCCTGCGACCATAGGAGGCAGCTCCTCCCCAGCAGGAGCTGAGAGGAACTTCAGAAGGAGCCCGTAATTCTCTGTTGTTGTCATGAGACAGGGCCACAAGCTGGCCTTTCTCTCACTCCTGATTCTCCTGCCTCAGCTTCTCAAGTGCTAGGATAAGAGGCAAACACATCATACCAGGCTGACTCTAGCCCCCTTGAGTGGATACCGCTATCATGGGAGTAGGGTTAGCTATCTGGGAGTGGGCTACTGAGAGAAGGGTGAGCTGGGCCCCCTTCTGGCCCTCGGCCTCCCACCATGGGGCATCCAATGTAGGAAAAATATCTTCACCATGTGTCCGTGTCAAGTCCTTGGATTTCACAGCTTCCAGAACCATGAGCCAACAAACTCCTGTTTTTTCCCAGTCACCCCAACTTAGACACTCTGATATTGCAGAGCAAGCCACTCATAAGACTTAAAAAAATAAAGTACCCACGAAACTGGTGCATTTCTTAATTGACTTTGCACAAGTCTTTTGGCTAAAACAAAGACAAAACCCAAACACCAGAAACTGGAGAGATGGCTCAGTGATTAGGAACACTGACTGTTCTTCCAGAGGACCCAAGTTTGAGTTCCAGCACCCACCAGGCAGCTCACCACTGGTACTCCAGTTCCAGGGGATCCTACACCCTTTTCTGGCCTCTGCAGAGAGAGAGAGAGAGAGAGAGAGAGAGAGAGAGAGAGAGAGAGAGAGAGGCTGGTGCTTAGGTCTCCTGCCTCATGGCTGGATCAGAACCCAGCTCTGCAGAGATCCCCAAGTTGGCTCCTTCTTGGCTTGGTCATCCTGCATCTCTGTCTGGACAGAGCCATTTGTCACCCTGACAACACACTTGCAGCACACAGGACAGAGCTCTCTTCATCCCAGAAGTGGAAGGTCCCCTGCAGGGTCACCCATTGCTCGGGTACCCAATAGCTAGTCAGCAGCTCTCCTTGGCTCCTGTGACGGTCACGTGGCTCTCTGCATGTCTCCTGTAACTAATGTATCATCACAGGACTACCTTCAACTGAACCAAGAAAATTGTTCTGTCTTGGTTCCCCTCCCTGGGGACTTTCAGGCCCAGTCGGTGAGAAGCCTCAGACTGCTCTCCTCAAAGAGTACAGGGATGTGGCCCTAAGTTCTTTTTTTAAAATTTTTTTTTTTTGAGACATGGTTTGTCTGCATAGCCCTGGCCATCCTGGAACTTCTGGATAGTCCAGGTTGGCTTTGAACTCACAGATTCATCTGCCTCTGCCCCTTGAGTACAGAATTCTTGAGGGAGTCTATGAAGTCAGGGTCACGTTCGTCCCCAACTTCATGAATCACTAAGAGTTTATGGAATCTCTACTGTGCACCAGGCTCTGCCTGGATAAACCATTGCCTGGGGGCACCAAATGCTGGAGACTAAAAACCTGCCTCTTTCCAAAGGTGCCCTCTGTCTAGTCCTTGGAGCCTGTGAGTTTGTTAGCGTAGGTTGCAACTCTATGTTGCCTACGTAAGGGCTCTGAGATGGCAGATATTGTAAGGTCTCCTGGGTGAGCCCCGTGTGACCTCAATGGTCCTTCACAAAGGGAGGGAAGGTTAGGGGTACAGAAACAGAGGTGAGGCAGATGTGTTTGTGGGAGGAGCCGTGAGGAATGTGAGTGACATTTGGGGGCTGGAGAGGACACTGGTGCACCAAGGAGCCTCCAGAGTTTGTGGTCCGCTGTTAGTGAAAAGCTGAGACAGCCTAACCCACCCCTTGCTGCCGTGGTTTGAATAAGATGCTACCCAGTGGCTCATATATTTGAATTCTTAGTCTCCAGGGAGTTGCACTACTTGAGAAGGATTAGGAGGTATGACCTTGTTGAGGTTGGTATGTCCTTGTTGGAGGAAGTATGTTGTCACTGGAGGTGGGCTTTGAGGATTTGAAAACCCACGCCTTTAATCCCAGCACTCGGGAGGCAGAGGCAGGCGGATCTCTGTGAGTTCAAGACCAGCCTGGTCTACAGACTACAGAGCTAGTTCCAGGAACAGGCTCCAAAGCCACAGAGAAACCCTGTCTCGAAAAACCAAAAAAAAAAAAAAAAAAAACCAAGCCTGGTCCAGTGTCTCTCTCTTCCTGTTGCCTGTGACTCTGGATGCAGAACGCTCAGCTCCTTCTGCAGTACCATGTCTGCCTGCACACTGCCATGCTTCCCACCATGACAATAATGGACTAAACTCTGAAACTGTGAGCCAACCCCCACTAAATGCTTTCCTTTATAAGAGTCGCTATGGTTATAGTACCTCTCCACAGCAACAGAACATAGACACAAAAGCATAAACCCCTCAGTGTGCCAAAGGCAGTAAGTGCAGACCCTGAGTCACTTCAGGGACAAGTGGCCATGGAATGACGTATCACAACAGGGCCTGGGTAATCTTAGGAGAGTCTAGAGATAGTGGATAGGAGCCAGGAACACAGCCAGGGGACTTCTTGCTTTTTGTGTGGATTCTCACTGAATTAAAATGGGGCAGTGTTTGTACTGCAAGAAAATCCCATCTCAAAGATGGAGAAACTGATGCAGGAGAACAAAGGTCCTCAAAGAGTCTGGTCTAGAGCGCCAGATGGGTATCTGGCTATCACCAGGCTGGCTATCAGGGCTGAGGGTCTGTATCTATAAAGGTGACATGTCTGTTTGCAGAGCTTCCCATAGAAACCTGAGTGCCCAAGATCCCCACCTGTACTTCAGAAACAAAACAGCCCATGAGGCTGCAGGGCACCTTGGTAGCCTGCCTTCACCTCACCTCTGAAGGTCATTCTCTGAGAGCCTGGCTCCTCCTTCCTGCCTCTGAGAAGCTGGTGGGGGCTGGATAAGCAGCTGACACTGGCTTCGTCACAAAAAACAACAAAACTAAACACCGGACACCTCAGTGCAAGCTGGGCATGACACGACTCCATTGCTGTAACAAAATGCCAACAGCAGCATCCTGAGTAGGGCGGCCAGTGCCAGTGAGCATGACAGAGTGTCGGCGGCCTGGGAATGTGCTCTTTTATTTAGTGGCCAAGGGCTCAGCAAAATAAATAAATAAATAAACAAACAAACAAATAAATAAATAAATAAATGATTTATTTGTGTGTGTGCATGTATGCATGTGTGCATGCAGCTAGGCGTGTGTGTGTGTTTGTGTGTGCATAGACACAAGTGTCATCAGAGAGGCCAGAGGCATCAAACCCCCACCGAGTAGGAGTTACAGGTGATTGCGATCCTCTCCACATGGTGCTAGGAACCAAGCTTGGGTCTTTTGCAAAGCTATGTGCACTTTTAACTTAACTTCAGCCTCCAAGGATCTTTTGGAGACCAGGTCTCATGCATTGTAGGCTAAAAGTTGCTCTGTATCCAAGGATGACCTTGAATGTCGGATCCTCCTTCTGCGTGCTGGGACTACAGGTGGGCAACCACACCAGTTCATGTGGTACTGGGGATCAAATGCTAGGCAGGCACTCTACCAACTAATCCATACCCTAACCAGAAATTTCTCACCCTCTGAGCTCCATGGAAACAGGCTTTGTCAATCCACTTCCCTAGTGTCGCAAGAATTTTCTCCCTGGAGGGGGAACTAGGCAGTGTCTTCCTCCTTCCTTCTAAGGCCCCCATGGCAATCTAAGGTTCAGTCCTACCCAAGTTCCCCCTGGGATGCCAATGAGTTTATCAGGCTCAATTTACAGAACATGGGTGAGGCGGCGTTGCTTACTAGAGCACGTGGGACCCCAGAGCAGCCACATCAAAAGCTTCCATCCAGCATGGATGATGGCCTCTCATGGATGCACAGACAGAGCCTTCTCCCCTAGCCCTGCCTGAATTATGTACTCTAGCCCTTTCAAGAGGCCCCAAGGTGACAGGTAACTAAGGCAGAATTTCGCACAACCGGTTGAGGGGAGTGGCTAAGCACTCAGGACAGGGTCCTGCAGTCTACCCTGCCTCTGTGAGATGCACCAGTAGTCAAGCATCCAGCTGTGAACAGCTGGTGGTTGCCTGGCCCAGAGGACAGTCCTGCACCTCAGACAGCTTTAAGCTGGTGTGTGGACCTCTCTGATTACAAACAGCACTCCAACCTCAAGGTCACCTCTGTGTGCTAGGTGACACCAACCACTGTCCCCTGTGCCCAGAGAATGCTGCTCCATGCAACCTCTCCACACCAAGGGATCAGACAGAGTGCTATTGCACTGGGCATGGGCACCAACTGACCAATGACACATAGCAGGCCTGGAGCCTTGGACAGGCCTCTGTGCACCCTGGGCTTCCCTAAGCCTCAGTTTGGTGGGGCTGGCCAGTGACTGGAGAGAACGGAGAGTGGGTGCTTTGTCAGGCACAGAACAGAGCTGGCATCTCCAAAGGACAGCCTGTGGTGGATGGTGAGGCATGGTCTCAGCCTGCTCTGGGCTGTCCACCCTGTGGCCCACAGGGGGGGGCTGTATGGGTGCAGATGTATGAGGGCCTTATGCCTTCCAAACTTTGCATAATGTGGGGTGGGGGTGTCTAAGGAGTCTAAAGACTCAGCCGCCAGAGGGTTGAGCACAGGGCCCTGGTGCTGTGTGTGTGTGTGTGGGGGGGAGGCAATGTGGTGTTTGTGTCTGACTCTGGAGTATGGCAGGATTGTTTCCAGGCCTCAGGGAAGATGATGGAAGAGTGGGACTGAGCAGTGGGCTAAGCCAGAACAGGGAAAGGGTGGATGTGGTTGAAAAATCCCTTGAGAGGGTGAGGCCAGACAGCACGAAAAATCCTCTGTCTCGCACCGGACTGAAATCTCAAGGTCCAAATCAGGAGCAGAAGGAGAGAGAGCACGAGCAAGGAACTCAGGACCGCGAGGGGTGCACCCACACACTCAGACAATGGGGATGTTGTATGGGGAACTCACCAAAGCCAGCTGGCCTGGGTCTGAAAAAGCCTGGGATAAAACCGGACTCGCTGAACATAGGGAAGAATGAGGACTACTGAGACCTCAAGAACAATGGCAATGGGTTTTTGATCCTACTGCATGTACTGGCTTTGTGGGAGCCTAGGCAGTTTGGATGCTCACCTTACTAGACCTGGATGGAGGTGGGTGGTCCTTGGACTTCCCGCAGGGCATGGAAACCTGATTGCTCTTAGGGCTGACAAGGGAGAGGGACTTGATTGGGGGAGGGGGAGGGAAATGGGAGGCAGTGGCGGGGAGGGAAAGAAAGATCCTCTGTCTCCACGGGAAGCTGTTGGTCATGTCATAGGCTTCCCATACCAAGAGTTACACCTTCCTTGCCTCGGTCTCCTGCTCTGTACAGTGATGTGGCAAGGTCAAAACCAGTACCTGGTCCCCAAAGGAGCCATTAGCTCTTGGAGCAGAACATGATGCTGAGCAGACTCTATTCACACGGTCAGTAAGTCAGTGGGACTGTCCCTCCCTGTCCTGGGCAGACTCTATTCACACGGTCAGTAAGTCAGCGGGACTGTCCCACCCTGTCCTGGTGGACCATCCTGCCCATCCATGTGTGACTGGAGACCGCAGGTGGCTTCTTTAACACTTTGACCACACCCATCTCTCAACTCCTGTCCCCGTGGAGAAGATTCTGAGCGTATCTGACCTTGACTTGTGGGGACACTCAGGTAGACAGAATACCCCTGAAGCTCTGCCTGGGGCTCCTGCGAGCAGGGCTGGCTTCTAGTCAGCATGGGGAAGAGACTGTAGGAGATCCTTGGTGATGGAGGAGAGAGGTTGAAAGCAATGGGCCCACGTCCGTCAGGTTCCTTCCCTGGAAGCAAGCTAAAGCCACCTTGTATCTGATTACCTCAGATCAACGGCTGAAGTCAGGATTCTGACTGCCCCATGGGCACTGGAGCCTCTGCTCACACTATAGAGCGGTAAGCAATCCAGTCCCCTCATTCGTCCAAAGTGAGGGAGCTATACCCCTGCCCAGGTTCTGTAGACTCAGAGTCTCTAGCTGGGGGCACGGTGATGGCACACTTCAATCCTGGCACTTGGGTGTTAATCCCACTGATCGAGAATAAGGCCACTATCACAGTTTAAAGTTAAATGTGAAGCAAGTTTTAATTAAATACTGGCCAGGCAGATGGGCTCTGGTCAGGTCCATACCCAGATTCCCTGGAAATGGCCCAGAATCATGGTTTGCAGCTGATTAAGAAAGCCAGGTGGTGGTGGTGCATGCCTTTAATCCCAGCACTTGGAAGGCAGAGGCAGGTGGATCTCAGTGAGTCTGAGGCCAGCCTGGTCTACAAGAGCTAGTTCCAGAACAGGCTTCAAAGCTACAGCAAAACCCTGTCTCAGGGAAAAAGAAAATAAAAAAGAGCAAAAGAAAGAAAGAAAGGAAGGAAGGGAGAGAGGGAGGAAGGGAGGGAGGGAGGGAAGGAGGAAGGACGGAAGGAAGGAAGGAAGGAAGGAAGGAAGGAAGGAAGGAAGGAAGGAAGGAAGAAAAAAAAGAAACCCTATTGCATTTTCAATTAGGTCCGATCAGGGGCAAGCATATAGACTCCTATTTCCTGCCTATGTACCTCCCACCCACATGTGGTCACACACATCTGGTGCAGATGGGCCCAACAAACTTGTTTAGGGGAGTGAAAACATGTGGTTTGTTATCTCCCATAAACAGCAGCCTCCAGCATTTCAGGAACTCTCTGTCCTCCAGCAAGGGGCTTGCAGATCAGAGGCATTTTTGTTTAGTGGATCTCTCAGGGATAGCCATTAAAACTTAAAATGTAACTTTGGCTCTCACAGGGAGGCAGAGGCAGGTGGATCTCTGTGAGTTCCAGGACTACCAGGGCTATTTAGTGAAAACTCTGTCTGAAAATTAAAATACGCACACACACACACGTGTGTGTGTGTGTATATATACATATATATATAATTTTTAAGAAAAGAGAGAGAGAGAGAGAGAGAGAGAGAGAGAGAGAGAGAGAGAGAGAGAGAGAGAGAGAGAGAGAGAGAGCGATATTGCAGCCCACAACTCCACAGATGTACCTCTGCTACAATGGCCCCACGTGGATGAGGTAGGGGAAGTCCTGCCCTAGAGCTCTGAACTAACTTCCCTGGGTGGCGACGTCCTCGCGTCCCAGTTGCGTAAGCACACACGTGTTTGACCTGACCAGAGCACATCTGTTCCTCTCCCCAAGGCTTCAAACCTTCTTCCATCACATCCCTGCACCCCCTCCTCTCCCAGAGACCGGCCTGTACTTGGGACTCTTGGGAAGGGGCTGGCTAGACAAGTTTAGCCTCTGAAGGAGGAAATGACAGCCTGGGTATCCAGCTGGCTGCTGTCCACCAGCAGGGAAGCTCAGACCCTTCCTTAGGTCTCACACCCGACCCAGTCTGGCCCACACAGGTTGTCCAGAGTGACCTCCAACCTCAGGTACGTAGAACCCCACTCATGTGGATTTTAATCACATCTACAGAGGGCAATCAGAGCAACATGGAGGGTAGGGGTTGGCTGGAGAGCTGGGTGCTGTAGCCACCCCAGGTTGCCACAGGAGACTGACCATGACATGTTCCTCCTCCCTGGACATATGGAGTCAGTCTTGTCCCTTTGCCCTTGCAGGCTTTGGAGAAGCTCCCAGTTCCCAGGCCCCACTGTGTTTGCTCACTCCCAGCCCCCTGCTTTCCAGCAGGAACTCTCGCCAGGACCCTCAGCTCTTGGCTCAGAGCCTCCTCCAGCTGTGTATCTCTGGCCTGTGACACTGTGAACTGACCTGGATAGCGCCATACAAACCCAGCGTCGGCTGAGATGTCCAGCCTGCCTTGTGGTCTCTGGGAGCACAGAGCTTCCCGGGCAGTTGCAGTGCCCAGAACCTGGGTTCCAGGTTGTCAGGGGACATTAGCCACGGTCCTCTCTCCCCGCATCCCTGGCTGGGCTTCTTGGGTGGATTCTCTGCTTAGCTCAGGCCACAGTGGGAAAGCAGCCCATGGTTCTTTGGCTTTGATTGCACAACCCTGTGCAGGAGGCCAGAGCAGACAGCTGTTGTTGAGGCCAGCCCAGCACCCATACCTCCCCTTCCTGGCAAAAGCCCCCTGCTTACCCCATGGGAAACTCCACAGTGTGGACAGCCTAGGAGGTGTCCTGCCTATCCAGATGCTCTGACCTTCCTTGCTGAGGGACTAGGCTATACCTATGCTTGGTCACTAGCCCTTGCCTGGGCATTCAGGAGCATCTTCGTCTTGACGGACGGTGCCTGGATCTCGTGCCCCATGCTGCCTCATTGGCTCTGCTTATAGCCCATGCCTGCTTTGACCATTGAGGCCACTTAGGCAGGAATGTTCACTGCCCAGGGCCTTTCTTCCTTGACTCCAGAGGTCTGTGTGGTGTGGTCAGTGGATGAGAACAGCTGAGAGCACCTCAGTGATTTCCTGTCCTGCGCTGGTGTCAAGGGGATCAGAATACTGTCCCTCAGCCTGCCTGAGGCCAGCACAGCTGTGGTCTCCTCTAGAAGCCAGTGGACCTCATATTTGTTGACTTTTTATTTTTCTTTGCAGGACTTGTGTTGGAAGCCAGGGCCTTGAGTGTACTGGACAAGCAAGCACTCCACAGCTAGGTTACACCCGAGCTCTTTTTCCCTTTTCTTTGATTTTTTTTACATTTATTTTTTTCTTATTTATTTATTTAGTGTGTTTGTGTGTATGTGAGTATTCATGCGTGTGTATGTGAGAGTGTGTGTGTGTGTGTGTGTGTCCCACTCAAGTACAGAGGTTACAGGACAACCCAGGGTAGTCCGCTCTCTCCTTCCACCAGCTGGGTCCTGGGAATTGAACTCAAGCTTGGCAGCCAGAACCATTATCCATGGGCCACTTGGTTAGATGAAAGCCTTCTAGACAGGCTCTAAGTTGCCCAGACTGGCCTTGAACTCTCCGTATAACCCACACAGGCCTTGAAATTGTGAAGCTGGGGTTATAACCAAGCCTGGCTATGTTTTATAATTTTATTAAAAGTTTTGGATGTTTATTCAAACCTAAATACATCTTCCTATCTCTCCTTCACCTCCCAATACACACATGCCAGTTACAAGGTAGAGGGCTAAAAAACAGCTTTTGCCTGACTTTGCCCACACCAAGGCCACCAGGTGTCGGGAATGGTCACTGGTCTCCACAGTTTCCACACCCTGGTGTGCTTCATTAGCATTAACCCATTCAGCTCATCCACCCCTAGAGGACAGTATCTATAGTAGAGATCACAGTGTGTTTGTTCCCCAAGCGCTGGGTCATGGCTTTAGTGGACTACATTTCCCAGAATCCTTTGCATTTAGGCATGCCCACATGTCTGAGCTCTGGCCAATGGACTTGGTCAGGGAGGAAAGTGTCCCATCCCTCTCCCTTTTCCTGGAAATAAACATCCTTCCATGCTATCCTCCACAGTCTCTTTCCCTCCTATCCAGCTGTTGCAGACAAGCCCCTAGGAGTGGCACGGTCACAGACACAAGGCTTTGCCCCTCTCTCTGTCAGCTCACAGCTGCCTGTGACAGGAGCAATAGATGTGCTTTTGTTTGGGGTCTGTCTTAACTCCCTTTCTGTTGCTGCAATAAAAGAAACTGACAGAGGGAACGTGAACGTATGCCCGGTACTCTAAACCTGGCCAAGGACCTGTAACAGGGAGTTTATAGGCCTCGGTGAGACGCCTACACTGTTCAAAATGGACACGGCATCAAACTGCCTTCCTCAGCAAAGCTTCTTGCTGTAGATGACATTATTGAGACTCATGACTGGTCAAGGTGCAGGGACTGCCTGGCCCTAAATAGGACCTCGCGCTCTCTCTCACATGCATGCGCACACATGTGCGCACACATGCACACATGCGACATGAATGTTGGACGGCGACTTGTTGGAGAGAAATTTTTCATCAGGAAAATGCGGAGGGGAGGGTAATGGGGGTGAAAAAGACTGAAATACATGATATACGTATATGAAACTGACTAAGAATTACAAAAACCACAAGTTCTCTCTGATGAAAGTGACTTAACTTAGAAAGGGTCAGAGTTGCAGGTCCAGTCCGTCATGGCATGGGCCAGTCGAAGCGGGCGGCGCTCTGCAGTCAGGAGACTGAGAGCTGGGAACACAGCTGATACACAAACCCCCTTTCTCATCTCATACAGTCCAGGATCTCAGGGAGGGCGTTTGTCCTCAAGGAAGGGATAGAGTCGGGATAATCCCCATGGGTGTGCACATTACAGGGTTGTTACAGCCACTGCCACTAGCAAGGTGCCTGTCTTCACTGTCTCTATCCAAGGAGGGTTCTTTTTCTGCAGAAGGATCCCATTTTAGGTTCCCTGGAAGCTAGCAGACTGTTCTCCCTGCCTTCATCCTGGAGACCTGAAGCCAGAGGGGCCTTCTCTGGTCCTGGCCTCTTCTCCAGGGATCCAGGTCTCACAAGCTGGACTTCGCCCCTTGCCCTCATCCCTATGCTCCAGCTTTTCGCACTGAGATATGTGGTCGCTCCTAGCTGTCTTTGGCCATTCTGTCATCTCTCATTTATTTGGTTGTTGACTAGGACTGAAAGAATGGTATTCAGGGGCCAGAGATAGGACCGTTATTTCCTTCCCGACAAGGGATTGCCAGCCTGGGGCTGGCTCTCTCCCGAGTCCTCCTGCCCTGCTGTTGGAGGTGTCTAGGGACTGCCTCTGAGTGACCAGCCTGTGAAATCCTATAGAAGGCTCCAGCAGGGCTGTTCTCCCGGGACACCTGGATTCCAGGGGGAGTGGCTGGCCTCTGCCTTTCCCTTCCTGGAGCTGCAGGAGGCCATCCATGGAGGAGGTCTGCCTACCTCTGCACCCTGTTTTCCAGCTGACAATTATTTGGACCGTAAATTTCTGTTATTTTGCAAAGTGAGTACCCAACCTCAGAGCAGTGGCTTCAGCATTGAGAGCCACTTTCTAGATGGGGACGCTAGGGCCCTAAAAGGCTTGAGCTGTTAGTTCGGGGTCCCAGACACGGTAAGCAGCAGCTATGGGCATGAGCTGAGGATGGAGGTGGGTCTCTGCCTGCTATATCTGACAAGTGGGGAAACCCTCTCACAACTGTGGGCCTCTCCTGCCTGGGAAGACCACTTTCTCTTTGAAGCAGGTTCTTATGTAGCAAATTTACTAAGTAACCCAGGTGGCCTCAGCCTTGAACCACTGATCCTCCTGCCTCCACCGCCCAGGTGCTTGGGTGCCAGGTGTGTGTCAGCACGCCTGGTTTATTTGGCTCTAAGGATCGTGCATGTTAGATGGGCAGTCTACAGACTGAGCTGCACTCCCCCCCAGCCCCTCCCTCCTTTAAATAGCTAAATTGGCCTCCCATCTGCCTGTTCCCAATCCCCCAGTCCACGGCTATCTTCCTAGTAATAACCATAACAGCAGCAACTGTGCTTGATGTGTGCGCGGGGTCCCACTCAAACTGACCGCACCCTAGACTTCACTCACTGGCCCCAGAAAGAGGTGCCCTCAAGGCCCCATTCTAAGGATTGGCATGTTGAGATCCAATGGCCTCCTCTGAGCGAACCCCAGGAGCAGCAGTAAAAACCTGGCTTTACCACCCTATAGCCTGGAGGAGAGAGCTGCAAGGGAGGGGCAGGAAGGCTGGCTCTCCCGAGAGCTCATGGGCTCTCTCCTCTCCTTCCCTCTGTGGGCTCTTGACCTCCACAGCACCCCAACCTGCAGCTCGTCCATCTCTGGTTCCCAGCACAGAAGGTAGCGGCAGCTTGCACGGCTGCAGGCTCGGCTCCACTGAGTCTCTCCCGTCCCTATCGGATCCCTGCTTCTCCAGGCTGTGTGCTCACTTTGCAAAACAGCAGAATTTATAGCCCAAGTAATTGATCAGGGTGCGCCTGCCTCCCTCCATCTCGCTGGGTCTCCTAATTCCCTTCTCGCTTTTCTTTTCCTCGGGTTTCTTCTCAGCCATCTGTGGTGTCAGAGAATAGGAAGCCAAAACGGGAGGGGAGGGTTCTAGCCCTAGTTCTGCCAATTAAGAGTCAAATGAACCTCAGTTTCCCCATCCGCCAGACAAAGGGCCTAATGACACTACTGCCCGTGTTAGGCTCCAGGGTGCTGGAGCCAAGGGTGGCCACTTACTCCCCAGAGCCACTCCAAGAGGTGAAGGCGGAACTGAGACCTACTTTCTGGACTGGGACATTGTGACCCTGAGAGCTTGTGGTGGTTAAGGGTTCCAGAGCTGTTAAAGGGTGACCTGGGGGCTTAAATGCAGGCCTCTGTGCCTGGGACCCTAAACCCGGAAGCTACACTGCCCCTCTGCCCCTCGAAAGGGTCAGAAATAATGGGATCCTCTTGCCCTGTCTGACCCTACTTCTCTCTATGTTGGGGTCAAGCATGGGCATGGGACAGAGTGTGTCCCTACAAGGAGAATTTTTATAAACTGTAGAGTGCTGGCCTCTCCAAAATCTGCTGAACGAACGGGGGTTCCAGGGAGGCCTGTAGAACCTTCTAGAATGATCCATAAGAGGACTCCAGGGGGCACATCACTGGCCCTTCCCCAAGGCAGGTGAAGCACTAACCTAGGAGGTCCAGCATGCCTGACCTGGCCTGGCAGACACGGGCTGGGAGACCCTCCTGAGCCCTCAGGGTGGTAGAGCCTCTGGGTGCCTTTCTTTCAGTTTGTGGGGGTGATTGCTTTCCTGGGGCCTCTGGTTTGTGTAACCCCCTCGACTCTCAGGCTAGCCCTGTCCTTCAGTCCGTTTGTCTTTGCCTGTCTCCTAGCCCCCGGGCGCCACCGACAGGATTTGCATCCCTTCTGTACCACAGCCTCCTCAGGCCAAGGCCATCTTCTTTCCCTTAGTCGCGCGTCCAGGGACACCTGGGCCTTGTGCAGCAGCCAGGACCTCCTCCTGGCCGGACGCTACGGTCCTCAGCTGGGGACAGAGGCCGTTTTGTCCTCGCTTTGGGGCAGGGATGGAGGCTCCGTCCTCGGTGGCCGCCTGCTCGCGCTTTGCTGGAGGAGAGATGAGAGCAGGCTGCAGGGCTGCAGGCAGCGGCTCGCAGAACAAACAGAATTTTTTTTTGCAACTAGAGGGGGAAGCACAGAGCTAAAAATAAAACGAAAAGATCAGTATCTGTCAGTCTGACAGCTGATTGGCTGCTCGGAGATGCATATAATTACCAGCAACTGGCGCTGGGTAGGCAAAGCCCGGAGAAACTGCTGAGATGAGGTTAGGATTTAACCTTTAAATTCTGGAGCCACCGGAAAGCTAGGGGAGACGACGGGCGTCGGTGCTAATGAGGCTGGGGGGCGGGGGCCGGGGGCACCGAGTCGGGGTCAGGTCCCCGGGCTCGCCCGAAGGCCCGGGGAACCCTCAGCCCGCGCCTCCGCCATCAGACTGGGAGTGCCTCTGATTGGGTGGCTCGGGGGCGGTGGGCCTTCTTCCCGCCCAGCTGGGGGTGTTGTTTTCCGGGAAGTTGGGGGGGGTCGCACCTGGTAGGGAGGGGGGAAGTACGCGGTGCTCTGGGGGGTCCCAGGCCTCTCCTCGACTGACCCCCATCCCCACGCACATTCCTCGGTCTCTCTGCCTGGTACTAGTAGGGTTTTGATTTGTTTTCACTGCCAACCTCTTCAGCTCCTCCTCACCCAGTCTTCTTCCCGACCTGGCCAGGGCACACTCAGGCTGGTCCCAGATTTCCCCAGAGATAGACCAGAGGGGTGTTGCAGTCCCTCCCTGAACCTCAGTTTGTTCATGTAAAATGGGGGTGGCAATGGTAAAAACCCCGCTGGTTGCCTCACAGGTACCAGGGAATTTTGCACCCAATGGTTCTCTTTGACTATCCACCCCAATCCAGGGACCTGGTCTCCCCATGTGTGAGATGGAAGTAAGGACCTGCCCTGCCCCCAGGGTGACCTTGGGGACCCAGTGAGCCCCTGCACTTCTTGGGGGTGGTGGGAGGAGTTCCCAGAAGCTCCTGGTACCTTCTCTCTTGCCTGCCCTTCCTCTGAGCTTCTTGAAGCTCCTCAAGCCCCAGCCATCCATCCCGTTTTCGCCTCACAGTTAGACTGTGGTCCTGAGGAGGGCAGGAACCATAAAGCCAGCTGTTTGGCCCATACCCCTCAAAAGGAAATGTCATTTCCCCTACTCTGTGTCCTAAGAGGCCAGGCAGAGACAAGGGTCTCAGGCAGCCACAGACCTAAAGCTAGCAGTGGCCTCATTGGCTAGGCAACCATCTATCCTCAGCACTCCTAGGGCCACTGCTTCTCACTCAACACCTAGGAGGTGCCTTCCTTGGACTGGAAATGTGTGAAGTGTTTGGGATGAGGAAGGAAGGAGTGGCCTGGCTGTGATGCCCACAGGGACCCCTGCAGTGCCCGCAGTAGCCCCTAGGAAGTTGCTGTTGGCATTCTACAGATGCCAGAACTGAGCCTGGAGCTGAGCAAGGACAGTGAGTTCTGAGACAGGAGGCAGCTCAGGCCTTGCCTCCCTTGGCCATCTCTGCAGCCCCTGGCTGCGGTGAAGATGAAAGGGAGGCCGAGGGATAGAGAAGGTTCTGAAACAGCTGCCCTAAGACCTTCCAGGCCTAGCGAGCCAGGGGGTCTTGCTTTAAACAGTTTCTTGGTGATTTCCAGTGTCATCACTTGTGACACGGTCCTGTAACTGTGCCCCCCATTGCCCCAGCCTCCCCAAAGCTCTCTTTACTTCTTACCCTGATGAGGATCTCAACAGCGGTGACAGCTGGGCACCCAGTGCTGGCTTCATCTTTGACTTGGAAAGTCACTCTGAGCTGTTGTCACCAGCCCCAGAGACCACCCTCAACCCTGTGTCATTCACTACTGCTCCATGTCAGCTCCAGCCCCAGCCCTGCCAGCCAACAAAGTTCTCTGCAGACGAAAAGACGGAGGTAGCCCACCTTGCCAGGAGGCAGCCCTAGACTTTCCATCTGGAGAGCCCCACTTCTGACAGCTGTGTGGCACAGCTGCGTGGGACCACCCCTCCCATGCCCCAAGTGGTTTCCTTGCTTACCTGGGAATTGATGGAAGTTGACCGGTGCATGCGTGTGTGGATGTGATATATGTGTGTGTGCGTGTGCATGTGTTTGAGCATTCGCATGTGTATGTGATATATGTGTGTGCATGTGCATGTGTTTGAGTGTGCACATTTGTATGTGATATGTGTGTGCACATGTGTTTGAGCGTGCACGTGTGTTTGAGCGTGCACATGTATATGTGATATGTGTGTGCACATGTGCTTGAGCGTGCACATGTGTATGTGATATGTGTGTGCATATGTGTTTGAGCGTGCACATGTGTATGTGATATATGTGTGTGCACATGTGTTTGAGCGTGCATGCGCACATGTGTTCACACCAACAGTAGGGGTGTCCTGCCTCGTCTTTTCAGACAAGGGCTCTGACCCTGAAACTCACTGACTGTCTCGGGGGATCTGTATGACTGTCACCTCCAGGGCACTGGAGCTACTGACAAACGCTGCCCCTCCTGGCTTCTGTGTGGGTGCTGGGGAATCCAAACTCATAGTTGAACAGCAAACACCTTGCCCACTGAGCCATCTCCTCAGTCCTGCCTTTTTTGTGTGACCCGATTTAAATTCTATCTTTGTCGCTGTGATTCCCATTTACAGAAATGTTGGCAGTGTGTGGCCTTGCTGTATGATGACCGGCCAGGGTCACTCACACAGACAAGCTATTGCTGTGGCTTGTCTCTGAAGGGTCTCCAGTTCTGGAGTGGGTGAGAGCTGGAGGAGGCCACAGAGTGACCTTGGAGCCTCTCCTCACCTCTCGGAGTCTTGGCTTCTTGTTTTTCCACATGGAGACAGGCTGATGAGAGTTGAGTTGAATTCCCCCGAAAGTGTTGTGCTGGCTGCCTGGTTTGTCAGAACCATGCTGGTATACACAGTACCTGGGGACAGGGGAAGGTTCTAAAGCCTTAGTTAGGTGTGTCACTGAGGAACCTCCCGGGGAGCGTGCATGAACTAGGACAGCTATGCCCTCACTGGCTGAGCAGAGGTGTGATCCATTGCCAACCAAGACCCTCAACGTGGCGCGTAGCTGACCAACGATGGCCCTGCCACCAGGGACCAACCCTCCTGGACTGTAGCTTTTGCAGGTTGTCCTTTGTTCTAGGCAAGAGTATGAACAGTGGGCAGGGCTGTTGGAGGTGGGCTGCTGGGGTCTGGCTTCCAGGATTCTGGGCTGGGGCAGGGCGGGGACTTTGGCTGTCATTCCCCTCCTTTCTCTCTGTCCCAGCGCTGAGCTGGCCGCTGTAGTCTCTCTGTCCCAGCGCTGAGCTGGCCGCTGTAGTCTCTCTGTCCCAGTGCTGAGCTAGCCGCTGTAGTCTCTCTGTCCCAGCACTGAGCTGGCCACTGTAGTCCCAGTGCTGAACTGGACACTCTAGTCTCTCTTGTCCCAGTGCTGAGCTGGCCTTTGTAGTCCCAGTGCTGAGCTGTCCGCTGTAGTCTCTCTGTCCCATTGCTGAGCTGGCTGTTGTAGTCTCTCTTGTCCCAGTGCTGAGCTGGTCACTGTAGTCTCTCTTGGGAAGAAGGGGTTAGGAAGATGTCAGTCTCCAAAGTAGTCATGTTCACCTCGACATAGTCCTTACCCTGGCGCTTGTCAAGAAGAGGTGGCTGTGCTGGTGGTGTGACGATGG
>NW_026067969.1:6277223-6412694 GCF_014885135.2 Alexandromys fortis
GTGGTGATGGTGGTGGTGGTGGAGGTGGTGGTGGTGGTGATGATGGTGGTGGTGGTGATGATGGTGGTCGTGGTGATGGTGGTGGTGGTGATGATGGTGGTCGTGGTGATGGTGGTGGTGGTGGTGGTGGAGGTGGTGGTGGAGGTGGTGGTGGTGTGTGTTTTGAGACAGGTTTCACCGTGTAGCCCAGCCTGGTCTTGAAGCCATCAGCCCCTGCTGCTGTCATCCCCAGTGTTAGATAACAGGCATGTGCCATTAAGCCTGACTCAGATTCTTTTTTCAAAAACCTTTCTAAAACCTACCCAGAGTCTGGATACTTGCTTTATACCCAGAGGTGTCCCTGGCCCCGAAAAGGACAGACAGGGTGGCCCGCACTGTGGGCAGGTGAAGGTTCTGTCTCAGTTATTTTTCAGTTGCTGTGATAGAATACACTGACAAAAGCCACTTAAGGAAGGAGTGTTCTCTTTGCCCACCACTACACCATGCAGGGGACAGACTGACACAGCAGCCAGCCACATCAAATCCGCAGTCAGGAAGGAAGCAGAGGGCCATGGACGCACAGTGTGCCTCAGTTCCCTTTCTCCACTCTACAGTCTGAGACCCCAACCAAGGAATGGTGCTACCCACAGTGGGTGGGTCTTCATACCACACCCCCACCAGCAAGCTTAGAGGCCTATCTCCTGGGTGACTCTGGAATCTTCCAAGTTGACAATTCATGTTAACTATCCCAGAGGCCAAAGCCCATACCTGCCTAGTTTGGTCTCAGTGTCTCTGGGGAGTGTGGTGACGGAGGATCCGTGTTCTAGGCTGGGAGGACTCTCACTAAAGGTCCCTGGTGTGAGGTGCCGCTGAGCCTCAGGGCCTGTTCCGGATCAGACCAGAGCCTTGAGCTTGGCAGGGAAGGCAACACTGGGGTTTGAATTCCAGCAGTGGGTGCTAGGCAAGGTTTTGGGTGCAAACTAGGCATGCCTCTGCCCTAGAAGAGGAGCAGACCTGTGAAGGCAGTGGGGTTGGGAGTGGGGCAGAATATTGCACACACTGGAGTTGCTTGTAGACCTTGCTCGTAAGCAGCCCCCTAGCTGGAGCAGGGCTCAGTGACCTAGAGACTGCACTGCTCTGAAGGATTTGGGTTCGGTTCCCAGCACCCACAGCTGGCAGCTGTGAATTAGGGAGGATCTGACACCCTCTGGCTTCCACAAGCACCTGCGTGCACGTGGGACACATGAACTCATGTGACCCCACACATACACACAAAAAGTAAAAAATGGATCTGGACAGGACATGGTGGTGCATGCCTGTAACCCTAGCACTCAGGAGGCAGAGACAGGCAAACCTTCGAGTTCAAGGCCAACCTGGACTACATAGCAAGTTCCAGGACATCCAGGGCTACATAGTGAGACCTTCTTAAAAAAAAAAAAAAAAGTCCAGTCTGGCACACCAGCATTTCCCAGGTCTTGTGTTACAGCAGATGGACTAAAGGATTAAAGCTAGGATTA
Organism: Alexandromys fortis; assembly: GCF_014885135.2. Taxonomy (NCBI): domain Eukaryota; kingdom Metazoa; phylum Chordata; class Mammalia; order Rodentia; family Cricetidae; genus Alexandromys; species Alexandromys fortis. The sequence goes on from NW_026067969.1 coordinate 6,278,720, forward strand.
AAGGTGTGCTCCACTCTGCCCATCCTTTACCCTATTTTTTGAGACAGGGTCTCTCACTGAACCTGGAGTTACCAACTAGCCAGATTAGCTGACCAGCCAACCAGGTATCCTCCTGCCTCAGTCTTCCCAGAACTGAGATCATAGATTGTATTCTGCTGAACTTGAATTTTTTTAAACGTGGATCCAAGGGATTCCACTCAGTTCTTTAGACTTGCATGGCAACCGCTTCATTGAATCTCTCGCCAGCCAGTTATCTTTTTACATTACATTTGCTTATTTATTTGCCTGTATTTTATGTGCCTGTGTCACAGCGAGCATGCAGAGGTCAGAGGACAACTTACTAGGGTCAGTTCTCTCCTTCCACCGTGTGGGTTCCACGAATTGGACTCAGGTCGTCAGGCTTGGCAGCAAGGTCCTCTACCCACTGATCCACCTTGCCTGCCCCTGAGAATCGTTCTTAAGAAGCTGCTGTGCCCTTCTCCCTGTGGCTTCTAGGGTGCTCAGAGGTGACTTCCTGTTTTGAATGGAGAAGTCATATCCTCAGGATGGTGAGGTCTGGAGAACTCTGTCATAGGTAGAGGAGATACAGGTTGAGAACTGGGAGAGAAGACAGTTGTCAATCAGTGGCAGATACCCCATGTCCAATATACTTCTGAGCCCACTTATGACCTCTGAACTCTTCTGGCTGTGCATCCAAGGCTTGGAACTCCATATGTTGTGAGATGAGGTTGAGGAGGGCAGAGTTCTTCTCTGTAACCATGTAACGCTCCCTGGCTGTCTGGTTCCTATCTTGTGCCTTGTGTGCCTAGGCCGGGCCTGCTGGCCTCTCATGCCAAGCTGCAGATGGGGTCCCCACACCCTCCCAAAGGATTGCCAGGGTGGAGAATACAGGCAAGGTCTGGTCCAGACCCAGGGCCTATGTGCAAATCTGTCCCTTGCTGTACCTCCCAGTGAGCTGCGGCTCTCAGCCATGTCCTCTCCAACGTCTTGGCTACTTCCATGGTTGGTGGGGTGAGGTAGGGGTGGGGAAACACTGACTCCCACCCCGCCCTGCACCCTGTATCTGGCACTGCCGACCCAGCTGGTCTGAGAGACTTCGGTGGCAGTGCCTCCCGCGCACATGTGAGCACAGATTCTTGGCTGGTCCCTCTCTCCATTGCTGAGATTCTGTCCAGCTGTGGTCTGCCCCCAGCAGCCCCAAGCAAGCTGGCTTGCTGCTTAGGAACACCCTCATTTGGGGTGAGTCAGGGGCTGAGTGGCGGTGTTTGGCATCCCCAACTTAGCTCCCCCTAGGGAAGGCACACACCGTTGCTACCAATGCAAGAAAAACCAAAGCACATTATACGTCCATGTGGTCCAGCCCTCAGGGAACTCTGAGAGGATGTGACCGGCACTGAGCTCTTTCCAGAAAGCCACCGGAGATCCCAATAGCCCTGGAGCAGGTACTAAGCCGCTGACTGGAGGGAGGCACAGCTCCTTGACAGACCCTGTGGCTTGTCCCTGCTACCCAACTTGGACATCTTCCCTTGGCAGGGTGCAGGGAGACCCTGCAGGGTCTTTCTGAATGCTGCTTGCTGCTGTGTGGACCCTGATACATGACTTCCCTCTCTGAATCCCTTTATCTCGTTCCTGGGTTTCAGGTGCCCTGTAAAAGGGCTGGCATCGCTATCTCTTCCTCCCCCTTCCTCCTCCTCTCCCTCCTCCTGCTCCTCTTCTTCCTCTTCCTCTTCTCTCCTCTCCCCCTCCTCCTCCTGCTTTGGACAGGGTCTTCATAGCCCAGCCTCTGGCTCACAGTGCAGCTGAGCCTCACCTTGCAGCTTGTCACTGAGCTCCTGATCCTCCTGCCTCCACCTCCCAGATGCTGAGAGTTCCCATGCCCAGGTAGGGCAGCAGTGTTACTGTACCTCTAGTTTGAGCCTCTCCCTTTCTCTCCCTGCCTTACCCATGATCCTTCTGTGGCTTTCCACAATGAGTGCAGGAGGCAGAGGAAAAGCAGAGGCATGGGGTGGGCTCTCGGGAATTTCAGCCGGGTACCCCTGTGAGAGGCTAAGCCAGGACACAGAACTGGGGGGGGGCTTGATGCATCAGGATGAGGGACACCTCGAGCCAGCCTTTTCAGGGTTCAGCCCAGTTTCCCCTAACCTTTTTATATGCCTTAGATCAGCCAGGGCTCCTGCCCAGATTCATCAGCAACTGGCCTGCATGGGTCATAGGACTGGGTGGGAGACTCTGGGAGGGGCGTTGGGGGGGATGACAAAAGCTGGGCTGGTTGTGTCTTGTTGAGCAGTAAGGGTTCAATATTTGTAGTCTCCTCACCTCTCATCTGCTGCTGCCACAAGCCCATGGGGGGCTGTGGCCAACCTTTAAGGTCTGCAAGTGAAGGCTGGGGGGCTGGAGAACCCCAGGATGCTGTGTGAGGAGGGACGGAGCCGCTCCAGGGGAGAATTCTGCCTGTAACAGGAAAAGAAAGATCTCTGCCTTCTAGTGCACACACAGAGCTCCGTTCCCACCCCCACAAGGCCCCAGGGACCCGAAAGAATGTGGTTTGCTGAAGGCTGCCTTGCCTCCCTGAAGGGGGTGGATTCGGCCTGAAAAAAGTTGTGTGCGAAATGAATTTTTCTAGATCCAATGCCATTTTCCAGCAGGTCGTGTTTTAAGGCCATGGCTGTATTCCCTCAGAGAAATGTCCCCAAGTGTTTCGGAAGCAGCTAGCTCACACAGGGACGAGGAGCCTCATCAAGGGAGCATGGTGGGGTACCAGGAAACACCTTCCTCCCTAAGGGTTCACAGAGGCAAGACCTCAGGAGCTCATGTGACAGTTCGGTCCTATGTCCCAGAGGATTCTGATGGCAGAAGCCCAGAGCTTCCAAGAACTGCAGGGTTAGAGGAGCAGCTTCCCTGGCCAGAAGGGTCTGCTCAAACAAGCCACAGCCCTGGGAATCTGGACCAGGAAGCTGGCTATGGTCTGCCTGCGTTCACTAAGAGTAGTTTCCAGAGCATGTCATGGGGTCAGTATGCCTGGGAATGGATTTGGGAGGCCTGTGGAAGATAGTCCTCTCCGTTTCTGTGTTAGTCACCGACAGTTGTGTAACAAACGGCCCCACACTTAAAACAACAAGGACTTTTTATCTCAGTTTCAGAGATCAGGCATTCAACTTCAGCCCACCCCCCCCCAGCTGTCCCCAGCCTGAGGTCACTGTGGCTGAGGATGTGGGAAAGGCTTCACTGAGCATGGGGTGTGTGCTTCCTACAGATTTGTCCCATGAACTCCGGGGCTGCTTGAATGTCCTTCCAAGATGGCAGCTGGCTTCCACCAGACTGGGCAACATGAAAGACCTTTATGACCGTGCCTTGGACACTCATTTCCTCATACCGCACTGGCTGCCCCAACCAGCCCTCTTCACTGTGGAAGGGGACAATACAGCCTGTAAATGCCTGAAGGCAGGGATCATTTGGAGACCATCTTGGAGGTTGGTGACCATGGCAACCATCACTTCAGCACAAAGAGAGGTATCTTTCCTGGTGCAGTTTGTTGGTTTCTTACCATTTAGTGGACACAAGCGGCTGGGGTGTTAACCTGGGATGGGAAGGAAACGGAAGAGCTGCACTGAGCTCAGGGGGATGACGGCGGTGACCATTGCACAGCCCCTGCTCTCCAGCCGTACTCTGTCAGGTCATGGGTGCCATGACACCAGCAACCCTCACTCCTAGGCAGCTTGTTCCACCCACATTCCCAGCTTAGACAATTCATTTGTAAACAGTGCATGAGGTGAGCGTGTGTGTGTGTGTGTGCCCATGTGTGCATGTGCACAGCTATAGTCACAATAGAGCTTGGGACAGAAGAGCTTAGGATGGACCCAAGCCAGGGGTAAAAATAAATATATAGATGAGATAAAGTATTCATTGATTGAGCTGGGCAGTGGTGGTACAAGCCTTTAATCCCAGCACTCGGCAGGCAGAGGCAGGCAGATCTCTGAGTCTGAGGCCAGCCTGGTCTACAGAGTGAGTTCTAGGACTGCTAGGGGTGCACAGAGAAACCCTGTCTCATAAAAAAAAAATCAGACAAAAGCATGTGGGGAGGTTAGGATGAAGAGTTGGGGCACTTACTGTCAAGCCAGAGTCCACTTGCTGTGAACAAGAGTCACACAGGCCCCAGGCTGGGAGGACTAGTGGTCAGTGGGTACCTCTGGGTCCCCACCACTGCAGTATCCTAGGTTAAGCCTCACTGACCATTGGCTGTGTATCTCAGGCTGGTGAATTCATGGTCCTCAGTTTCCCATCTATATAATGGGTGATACTGACTTTCCCGCCTTCCCCCATTGTGATTCAGATTCAGAGACAGGGTTTGGACCCACCCTGAAGACTTAGGATAGTTTCCCCAGGACACCCAGGACACTGATGTGGTGAGTTTGAGGAATCTGCACAGAAGTCCTATTGACTGGAGGGGTTCAGTCCATGGCCAGTCTAAAGAAGCCCATGGGAAAGAATTGAGCCCGCCTTGTGCTGGGGATGTGTGCAGGCACGGGTCTGCCAGCTCTAGCCGGCTGGTCTGGGCACAGCGCATTTCTCCACTGGAGAAACATCCTGGGCGTTTTCCCCAGAAGGCTCCACACACAGACTACTTCATGCTGGTCTAGCTTTGCTCTCCCAACACACAGACTAGGAAGGGACAGCACTGGCTACAGACCTAAAGCCTGGCCTGGGCTGGAAGGATGTTTGGAAACAGAAGGTCCTGGAGGGAAGGGTCAAAGGCACTTGCTTTGTGTTGGGTCTATTTGGGAGCTGTGTGACTCTGGGCAAGTGTCTTCGTCTCTCTGGGCTTGAGTTTCCACATACACAGAGCCACAGATGGAATTTGCCTTTTGGTTCTCCACCGGTCCTGGGGAGTTTGGGCTGGCCAGGGGAACCCAGAGACCGCATGGGCGTGCACGAAGTGGGCTATGCCATCAGAAAAGCTCTCTGTGGTGCTCCTATTTCATCAGGAGGGAACGTCGAGGCTGGGAGTGTGGCTCAGCTGGTAGAACGGCAGGCATAGACAGAGCCCTGAGTTTGCTTCTCCAGTGTTGCACAAACCAGTGGTGGCACACAGCTGTCACCCCCATTCTGGGGGGCGGGGTGGGTGGAGGCAGGAGAATCCAGTTATGGAGGGAGTTTGAAGTCATCCTGTCTCAGAGAAACGGGAGGGAGACTCTCTGTAGTAAACACATTGCAATCTAGAGATTCCCACCAATCTTTCCTCTCACGCTCTTCATGCCTTAGGAAGTGAAGGACACACACACACACACACACACACACACACACACACACACACAGAAAACTGCATGGGTCAGCTATCCTTTCCAAGTGGCTTCTGGTTTTCTGGGCATTGAATCTGCTTCTCTAAGGAAGCCTGAGACCCAGGACAGGTAGAGGAGTCAGCAACTGGATGGGAGTGGGATGGGGAATGATGGGGGGCGGGGGAGGGGGTTCCAGGTGCCTGTGGCTACCAACACTGAGCCTGGCTGGCCTAACTTCCTTCCTGAGTAGCCTGCCCCATGGTGGGGGCCTGGGTCAGCTGCTTGAGCTCAGCTTCCTTCAAAAGGCCAGGAGGCTGTGGGTCCCAGCATCTCTCAGCACTCCCTAAGGCCCACATTCCGTCTGCTTGCGGCATTCTAGGGGCTCCAGGTTTATGCAGGTGTGTCGACCTCCCCCAGAGGACCAGCCAGTCTGGAGATGGGCGGGCTGCACAGGCTACAGGACCGTATATGCAGGATGCCATGTGTAGCATGTCCTGTTGGTGGCACTTCCGTATGTTCAGGTGTGCTGGAATTCAGGTATATCGATCCATTTGCTCATGAATCCCCCTCCACTAGGTTGTTGTTTTGTGTGTATTTATGCACACACGTGGAAGCCGGAGGCCAGCCTGGTCCTCCGGCCCTCCCTGTCTCCCACCTAAATCTCTCCTTGGGACCTGAAGATCACTAATCGGCTAGCAGCAGGCCAGCGGACCCCAGGGGTCCTCCTGCCCCTCTCCCCCCTCCAGCACCGGGATTGCAATTGAATGCTACCAGGCCTGGGTTTCTGATGTGGGTGTTAGGGACTGGATCCAACTGAGGTCCTCACATTGTGGCAAAGGTTTTGTGGGCTAAAACTCTTCTAGGCCACGAATTATTCTTTCCTGGAGAACCCTGAGTGTGTTGTACCCTGGTCAGTCCTCTGCCTTCACTTCCTAAGGTGCCGGGTGGGGAGGGTGCTCTCCACCTGCGGGATCCCCACAGGAAGTATCAACCTTATTCTGCCCTCAGCTCTCTCCCAGAGACCAGGAGACCCTCTGTTCTTAGTGGGAGCCACCTCCACTGGATTGAGGGACCTGGGAAAGTGCGGTGGGTCCCCCTTAGCGCCTCCATTCCACACCCTAGGGCCTTGGCCTGGCCCAGAGCGAGCTCTGGAAACTTCTGAGTGAGTTTCTGATAGACAGATTGATGACTTGTTGATCCAGGTCAATCACCTGACCTGGTCACCACAGCCTGAGAAGAACTCCATGACTTCCCTCCCCAACGGGGTCGTGGGCCCCAGCGTCTGGGAGCGAATGGGTTAAGCATTTCTGGCGGCTGCCTGCTGTCTGCGGTAGTTCCCCCTTCCCAGGCTGCTGCTGCTGCTGCTGGGGTTGGTTGGCGAGGAATGTTTGTTATGCGGGCCAGAGGGAGGAAGGACAGGGAGTGGTGGGGAGGCAATAGAGTGGGGGCCCCCAGGCCCTACAGCTAGGCTCCCCCAGGTTGAGCAATCACCCCCAAGGTCCAGTAACTTCGACCCTCTCACCCAGCCCCCACCAACCCTCTCAATGCCTCCACTTCTGGCTCTTGAGGGAGGTGGAGAAACTGAGGCTCCCGGGAAGGCAGAGAAGCAAGCCCAGTGGCCACAGCCTGTCCTATATCTTAGGGGCCACAACTGTAGGCGGGACCTTGTTGGTTCCATTTTCTCCAGGCTGCAACCCACACAGGACTGTAAAGGTTACTGGCACCTGCCAGCATGCTCAGAGCCCCAATAGGATAATCTCACCTTAGCCCTAGGCTCTCAGGTGCAGGGGGGCTCCCGCTAAGCCAAGCACCCCCAGCGTGGCCCTGCAGATGCAAACGCTGGCCACCCTGCGCCTTGCCTCCCCTAGAGTGAGGTACCAAATATTCACCCACAGGCCAATGAGCTCCAAGCCCATTTCTTTCTCCTCCCAGTTGCTCCGCATTTCTAGTGGGAGAGTTGCCTCCTACACACCAGGGGAGGGGCCGCCCCCTCACCCCCGCCATCAGCCCAACTCCATCTCCAGCACCTTGAAGCTCAGTTGCTTCGGCACCTCCAGCCCACTTGAGTTTCCTCATCTGCAGAGTGGACTTCAGAGGTTTGGGGGCAGGCTTTGCCAGAAAATTCTAGGTCACGACTTGCTTGAGTCTTCCGCTCAGGTGCGCCATCCCTGCTGGGGCAGATGATGCGATCTTTTGACACATCTTTTGGGTCACATGCCCTCTAGTGTGGAGGGGGAAGGTCCCACGAGAGTCCTGTCACTGCACTGTGTAGGACAGGAGGCGGGGAAGAGTGACTTGACTATGCAGACAGACAGACACACACACACACACACACACACACACACACACACACACACACACCATGGAGGCTGCTCCTTACATTTCCTCTGCCACAGCACTTGCTTGTTTCTCCAGGCAGGGTCTCACTATATAGCCCTGGCTGGCCTAGAACTTACTGACATCCGCCTGCCTCTGCCTCATTAGTGCTGGGATTAAAGGTTCACAACCCCAGCCCCCAGCTGAGTGGCAGTGTTTGACAAGCCTGATTTACAGTCATCAAATATCCCACTGGATGCTTGTTCAGAAAACAAAAGGGTCGTCCGGACAGTGGGGACAGTGGTATTGTAGGCTTTGTGTTTTTGTTGTTGTTGTTTTGTTTGTTCGTTTGTTTCTCAAGACAAGGTTTCTCTGTGTAACAGCCCTGGCTGTCCTGGAACTCACTCTGTAGATCAGGCTGGCGTTGAACTCACAGAGAGGGAGAGGCCTTTAATCCCAGCACTCGGGAGGCAGAGGCAGGCAGATCTCTGAATTTGAGGGCAGTCTGATCTACAGAGCAAGTTCCAGGATAGCCAGGGCAAGGCGGGGGTGGGGGGTGGGGGAGTGGGGGGTTTAGAAAACAGAAAGGTTAATGACTCTCCTAAGGTCACACAGCTGGAGAAGAGGAGAGCCTCCAGAGACCCCAGTGCCTGGGTAGTCTTGGGTTTGTGGCCCAGCACACCACCCCCACCCCAGACACAAAGATGGGGGAGCACTCCCATCCCTCAATGACAGGGTTCAGAGGCAGAGCCTCCCATGAGAGGGCATAGAGCAGGACACACAGGGTTCCCTTCACTGCTCCTGATTCCCTGTGATTGGGAAGGCTGGGTGGACACAGCACAGACCTCTCTGACTGGCATTCCCTCCAGTCTCCCCTCCAGGGACCAGGACCGTGGGCTGCGCGGCACTCCCACCTTCCCTGGAGCAGGTTTCCTTTAAGAAACCCAGAGATTGATTTCCTGGCAGGCTGTGTGCGAGGAGCCGTCCAAATGGTTTGCATGTCTGCATTTTTTACTGCTCCCTTTAATATGTATGCAAATGCCGGCCCTGCACCGCCCGGCTGCAGTCACACGCGGAGCCCATTAAAGCGGCCTTCCCGGGTGCGCGCCTCATTCGAGGCGACGGGCTCGGCGACCCTGATAGATGGGGTGCTCGACGGAGACAAATGACGCCTTTGTCATTTCGTTCTCTCCTTTGGGGGGGGGGGTTGGAGCCTGGGAGCCCACAGAGGAGATTTAAATATATGCAAAATTGTTTGCTGGGTTTGGGGCCCAGTGGAGACCAGAACCACACTGGGAGGTAGAAGTCTGGTTCCTCAGGGGAAGCCAGGGTGGAGGTTGCAGGACCATGGGTGAGCAGATGCCTCTCAGCAATGAAGATGCACCTCCTCCCTGGCTTCCAGTGCTCTGGTTGTGTGGGGATAGCATCAGCTAGTCCATGCTAACCTGTTAGGTGGGCCTGGATCCCACCCATTGTGCAGATGAGGAAACTGAGGCCCACCCAGAGGGAGCTCTTCACTGAAGCAAGTGGGTGGGGAGTAGTGATTCTGTGTATCATGTCTTTGACCTCACACGTATACATGCATGTGTGAGCATGCCCAGAGTGTGCATGTGTGTGGTGTACGTGTGATGACGTGTTGTGAGTGTGCTTCTGTGTGCCTATGTGCAGCTGGATGAAGGGGTTGTGAGCACGTCCATGTGCACCCTTGTGTCAGGGTGGTGTGTGAATATGCAGGATGTGAGTGTGTGTGTTTGTGGTATGTGTGCGCCATGGTTCTGTCTTTTATTCTCTATCTCTCGGCTGTGGCCATCCTGACAGGTTATGAACATGTTCTGTGTGCTTCTGTGGATGAGGAGAGCTTGGTTAGCATATGGCCCTGGCGCCCTTGTGCTGTGTGGCCTGTGTTTTAGTACACACACGTGGGTCAAGCGGTATCCATGTGGACATGACATGTCCCACGAGGGTCCTGCCTCCTCTGATTCAGACTCGCTGAGGGAAAGCCTGCTCTATGGAGCCAGGGGATGACAGCTGAGCCAGGCACACAAGGAGACACACGGCTCTCAAAGAGGAAACTGTGTATTAAGGGACTGGGTGTAGCCAGCTACCTGCCTGGGGAATTCTGTGCTGGACGCCTCTCCCAGTCACGCAGGCACCTTTCTACCTCCTTCGCCACAGCCGCAGCTATCAGGAGCATCCCCTGGGTGACCCGTACCCGGAGCCCCGCCCAGGCTTGTGGAGGACTCTTGGCATGCCTGTGGGCTCTGAGGATACCATCCTTCATCTTAGATTCACCGAATCACAAATCCTATCCAGCGTTAGTGCCCACAAGTCCCACGTCTGGGGCTAGTCCATTTTTCCTGCAGGCCTGGTGGCTCAACACACAGTTTCACCAAGAGCCATCAGGAGTGGATGTAGATGTGGCCTTGCTCTCAAATTCAAGGCCAGCCTAAGCTATATAGAAAGAGTTCATGACTAGCCTGGACCACATGAGACCTGTCTCAAAACAGACAAAAACAAGCCAAGAGGTCAGCAAGATGGCTCAGCAGATGAAAACATTTGATCCCTGGAACCCACGAAAAGGTGAAAGGGCAGAAATAACTTCACAAAGTTGTCCTCTGACCTCCACATGCATATAGTAGCAGGTGTGCATATATCCAACACACACACAAACACACACACTAAATTTTAATCAGTTCCCACATGTCAGGATGGCCACAGTCAGGAGAAAGAGAATAACAAGTGTTGGCGAGGATGTGAAGAGGGTGCTTTGAATCAATGGTTCAGTCGCTATGGAAACAAGATGAAGCACTGACCCGGTGGTGCAGTTACTATGGAAACAGGATACTGGTCCCCCCAAAAGAAATAAAAGAAAAGAACTACTGTATGCTTGATCCACTTCTGGATGTCTGCCTCCAAAAACCAAAACAGGGGCTCCAAGGACACTCGCACACTCGTTACCCCAGCCACATCACTCACAGGAACCAAAGACGGAAGTGACATGGTGCCCTCCACTGCAAGAACAAATGAGCATACAATCGTGCTGGGATGGTATCCATTTATAAAAAGAAAGCCTGGTGCATGGCAAATGCTGTAAACCCAATTCTGCTCAAGAAAGCTTCAGGAATCAGAGGACAAATTCTGAAGCTGGGTGTGGTGGTGCATGCCTGTAATCCAAGCACTCTGGTGTGGGGCAGATCGTTGTTGCAAGTTTGGTGCTAGCCTGGTCTACACAGTGAGTTCTGGTCCAATCAGTGCTACATGGAGAGATCATCTCAAAAAACTAGACGAAGGCCACCAGGGGCTGGGGACAGTTTCCATGTTGCAAGAGTCCTGTAGATGGACTGTTTGGAGGCTTCTTGGCTCACTTTACCTGAAGTAGACTGTGGGTAGAATTCTCAGGTAAGGGACCTTCCCTCACTGTGCCTTAGTTTCCTTGTAGGTGATGGAGACAATGATGGGTCCTTCTTCCTGGGGCAACTGTGAAAGTCCGTAACACCCTGTGATGTACAACAGAGCTGTGTCCTGATGGAGCTCCCCAGGCCTCGGGCACTGGTGCTCTGACAGCGCAGCCTCCAGGGCCTGGGCACTGGAGCCCCGAAGGCGCTGCCTCTCAGGTACTAGAACCGAAACCTCTAAGTGTTTTAGGTGGATGAGACCAGAGTTCCTTAAGCAAGTGATCTCTCCACTCAGGGAAGAGTAGAAACAGGCTGGGAGCCCCCTCTAGGACTGAAGGCAGGGATCCTGTTACTCTAGTCCTGGGGCACAGGAGCCAAGTTGAGGTTGAGAGGACCAGATGCTTCCCATGTCTATGTGACCTTTGAGATCCAGCTTCCTCAGGCCTGGGCCTTCTTACATCAGCTCAAGGCACTCTTTCCAGAGCTTTCTTTTTGTAGTTGTTCTGAAACCCACAGCACTTACCAGAAGCTCTACAGCTGCTCAGGTTGAGTCAGTGCCCTTGAGTTCTCTCCCCCCGACGTGGTCTTTAAGGACTACCCTTCCACAGTCTTAACTCAGTGACCCAAATCTTCTGTCTTTCTTTTTTCCTATGCTGAGGGAGTCACTGTACTAATTGATTCTGAGGAAACCACACACTGACTGTGAAGTCATCAGTCCGACACTGACACTGAAAACAACAGGCAAGAAAGTACACAAGCCGGGCGGCGGTGGTGCACACCTTCAATCCCAGCACTCAGGAGGAAGAGGCCAGCGGAGCTCTGTGAGGTCCAGGCCAGCCTGGTTATAGAGCAAGTTCCAGGACAGCCGGAGCCACACAAAGAAACCCTGCCTCGAAAGACCAGAAAAAAGAAAAAGAAAAAGAAAAAGAAAAAGAAAGTACACAAAGACACAGACAAATACAGATACACACAGACATAGACACACAAACACAAAGACATAAGCACAAATACAGAGTCAGACTTACAGAGAAACAGACATGCACAACACACAAGTACAAATGCATACACCCATACTCACACAACACACACAGACATGCATGGATATATAAACAAGCACACACACACGCTCATGCATATGCACACAGAAACATGCACACACATATAGACATGTATAGATACACAAACATACACATATGCATACACATACATCTACACAGAAACATGCACACACATGCAAATATACACACAGAGACATGCACACAGGTGCAAACACGTGCAACACACACAAGCTCATGCATATACACACAGAAACATGCACACACATATAGACATGTATATATACACAAACATACACATATGCATACACATACATCTACACAGAAACATGCACACACATGCAAATATACACACAGAGACATGCACACCGGTACACACACGTGTGACACACACGTGCACATACACACTCTCACACATACATGCACACAAGCACACAAACGTCCTGTTTTCCCAGAGACTTTTCTGGCAAAGACTTCCAGAATCCTTTCGTAGATTTGAACTCCAAGTCCCACAAAGTAATGGAGGATGGGATGAGCCCATTTCCTGCTGGGGGTGGGGCAAGCAAGTATCCCTTCCAGGGGCTTCTCCCTCTGCTGCAGCAGAAGCGCAGCCCCTACCCTTTACCCTGGTGGAGGGCTGGGGGAGGTCACTGCTGCAGCCCCCCATGATTTCCCGGCTGTAAAGATTTAGAATTTTCCATCTCTGTCACCAGGTTTTACTCTTCTCAGTTTGTGGCAGAGGACACAGTGGCCTGCTCACCTTCCCTTGTCCACCCTGACTTCCTCAGGAGGGCGGAGGAGGAGCTCCGGGGCAGACCCAGGCCCACCGACAGTCTCAGCCTGGGTCTCCACCCCTCCGACCTCATGGGCTTCCTGGAGGAACTGGCTCAGGGAGGTAGACAGATGAGAATCAGTCTGACAGAGGTGTGAGGAAGAAGCTGTGTGGAGCCAGGCTCAGGGGAACTTGCAGACCTGCTTTGCCGCTTTGGAGACACGCCCTCAAGGAGCGTTAGACCTGGCCCCTGGCATGTTCTAGTCACCATTGGTATCCAAAGAAACCCTTAGAGAGTGGGAAGTGTGACTAAGTTGGTAGAGTGCTTGCCTAGCATGCACACAGCCCTGGGGTTGATCCCCAGCACCCCCAAAACCCAGACTTGGTGGTGCAACCCTATAAACCCAGCACTTGGTGGTGGAGGCAGGAGGATCAGAAGTTCAAGGTCATCCTTAGCTGTGTAGTGAGTCTGAGGCTACTTTTGGTTACATTAAATCCTGTCTAAAAAACCAGAGCAAGCCTGGAGTGATCAAGAGCAGGAAGAGGTGGGAATTAGGGAGACTGGAGCCCTGGCTCAGTCTCTCAAGGGCTGGCCTGCAAACATGGGATGGAGTCTGGGTCCCCAGAAGCCTGTGCAAACCAGGAAACTTTAGTGGCACACAGCACCGAGCAGTTGGAGACAGAAGGACACTGGGGCTTGCTGGCCAGTCAGCCTAGGCCACCATTGAGCACCACAGTCAATGAGAGACGCTGCCTCAAAAAATAAGGTAGGGAGTGATTTGGAAGGACACCCAGTGCTGGCTTCCTGCCTTCACATGTGGGCAGATACACACACAGGACTTCCGTGTGACGGCGAGTCTTGGTTGTCAGCTTGACTATATCTGGAATTAACCTAAACCCGCATGGTTGGGTACATCTGTGAGATCCCCCCCCCCTTAATGAAACCATTTGAACTGGGAAAATGCACTTTTAACCTGGATCTTTTAAAGTGGGAAGATCCACTTTTCATCCGGGCCACGCCTGCTGCTGGCAGCCTATAGGAAGGACACGAAGCAGAAGCTCTCTTTGCCTGCTTGCTCTCACTGGCAAGTCCATCCCTTCACTGGCATCAGAGCCTACTTCTCTGAGATTTCAGAGTACACAGAAGACCAGCTGAGACATATAGCTGGATTATTGGACCTTCCGTTGGTAGACAGCCATTGTTGGACTAGCTGGACAACAGCCTGTAAGCCGTTCTAATAAATTCCGTATCTATCTATCTATCTATCTATCTATCTATCTATCTATCTATCTATCATCTGTCTATTTATCTATCTATCTATCTATCATCTACCTATCTATCTATCATCTATCTGTAATCTATCTATCTATCTATCTATCTATCTATCTATCATCTGTCTATCTATCATCTACCTATCTATCTATCTATCTATCTATCTGTCTGTCTATCTATCATCTGTCTTCTATCTATCTAGATATCAATATTCAAAGGACACAAATGTGTGAGTTATAAGGTCTATTCCTCTAGAGCAGTGGTTCTCAACCTGTAGGTCGAGACCCCTTTGACAAACATCTGTCTCCAAAACTGTTTGCATTACAATTCATAACAGTAGCAAAAGTACAGTTATGAAGTAGCAATGAAAACAGTTTTATGGTTGGAGGGTCACCTCAGCATGAGGAACTGTATTTAAGGGTCACAACATTAGGAAGGTTGAGAGCCACTGCTCTAGAGAACCCTGGGACCAATACACCCCACATATATGCACACACAGGAACACATGTCAAATAGTACATACAAAACCCAAAACAAAAGGGAAGAAGGCAAGAGCCCATGATCATGACTTCACAACTTCTTCAAGAGAGGGCCAGGACAGGTGTTATCACCTGTGAACCTCAACATACAGCAGTCTCCAGGGCAAGGTAGGTGTGTCGGGAGGACACAGGCAGGTGAGATGCCCCAAGCTTGCTCCTGCAGCTGTGTGGCTCTCCTGAGGTGGTGGACGCAAAAGAACTCCGAGACTGTCCCAACCAGCCAGGAAAAGGAGCTCCGAGACTGTCCCAGTGGGAGGGGAAAAGGAACCCTGAGACTGTCTTAGCAGGAGAGTAAAAGGAACCCCGAGACATCCCAGCTGGAGAGGAAAAGGAACCCCGAGACTGTCCCAGCCGGAGGGGAAAAGGATGAGTGGGGCTAAGGCCAAAAAGCAAAGTCCAAGCCTAAGACCTGGGGTGAGACTAGAGGAGCCCCCTCCACTTCTGTGACAGGGACCCAAAGCGATTCAGATGCCAGGGCCAGACTGCTCCTAGAGATAGGGAGCATTGTGCTACGCCTATATGATTCCTCCTGCTTGCCAGAAGAGGCTCTGGAGGGTGAGGGCCTCCTTCGAGGGCTGAGTGGGGAGGAACCAACGGCTTTGGGTCCTGTGTGGGCAGAGGACCCCATGGAGAGCACACAGCCCTGTGCAGAGGGAGCGACAGTTGCCCTCCATGAGTGGAAGGGTTTGAGGCCACAGACTGAAGGTGGGCAGAATGTGCTATAGTGGTCCTGGTCTATGTCCCTGGTGGGAGCATATTCAGAAAGGAACACAGGCTGGCAGCAAACTCCCTGTGTTGCCGAGGATGACCTTGAACTTCTGATCCTTCTGCCTCTAGCTCCCCAGTCCTGGGATTACAGGTGTGTGCCACCACCTGGTTTTTATGCCACCTGGGGATCAAACCCAGGGCTTCTTGCTGCCTGGAAAGCCCTCTGCCAGCGAAGCCACACCCCCAGTCCTGAATGCTTGCTGGCTAAGCCACACCCCCAGTCCTGAATGCTTGCTGGCTAAGCCACACCCCCAGTCCTGAATGCTTGCTGGCTAAGCCACACCCCCAGTCCTGAATGCTTGCTGGCTAAGCCACACCCCCAGTCCAGAATGCTTGCTGGCTTGCTTTTTCCCTCTCTCCCTCCTCCCTCTTTCCCTTTCTTGAGACAGGGCTTTACTCTAGCTACAGCCCAGGCTAGACTCGAACTCTCAATCCTCCTGCCTCAGATTCCTGAGTGTTGGGATTTCCAGAGCCAGCCTGGGACACACATTGTGACGAGACTGTGTCATCTGGGGCATGATGAAAGCACACTTATGATTCCAGCACTCGGGAAGCTGAGGCAGGAGGATCGTGAGGTCCTGGCCAGCCTGTGCCACACAGTAAAACCTTGTCAAACCCAAATGAAAGTTGAGGATTTAGGTGTCTTCGGTTTGAGCCCCCCAGCACCAAAAAGGGGGGGGGCTGATCTGTTTCTTTTTTGTGCTCAACAAAATACTTGTCAGAGAGGCCAGGGAAGTGCCTCAGCTTTCTCCTGCTGACACACACAGCAAGGAGTTAGCTCCGAGCCCCAGCGAGGGAGAAACTGAGGCTTGTGAACTGGGAGGCTGTTCTGGCCTGGGGAGCTGACTGTGAGCCTCAGGCCCCAGTTCACTCCTCTCGGCCACTCAGCCTTCGCCTCGCCGGCCCCAGCATCTTGGCCTCCAGAGGAAGATTCCCGCGGTCCCGGTTGGGGGTGCCAGACTGCCGCGACGACAGCTGTGTTTTTTTAAATCCTCTTCTCGCTGACTTATGATTATTCTTCTTTAAGGCAGGGAAGAAATCCAGAGCGTGGCAGCTGGTCACCTCGGGGTGGCGGCCCCTCCTCATCTGCCGACCTGCGGAGGAGACCGGAAGCTGGAGGCTGGAAAGGGGAGGAGGAGCTGGAGGGGAGGATGGAGAAAGTGAGGAAGAGGATGAGAGGCGTGGGGAGGAGCATACGGAGGCAGGTGGAAAGGAGGCGCGCAGGAAAGACCCCCCCAGCTCCTCTAGCAGATAGGGGAGCGAGAGACACACAGATGAATAATTTACCAGGAAAATGCAAAAAGAATTTAGAAACTGCATTTATAAATATTTATTTTCGCAAGTTCCCCCCTCCTAATCCCCCTGCTAGCCCTTGTCGGTTGGGGAGGGGGCAGTCCCCTTCCCTACCCCTCAATTTCTCTGGCTTTCCTCCAGGTCTGGGCCTGCCCTCCCCTGCCCCCATCTCTGCCTATCTTTCTCCTTTCTCACACTCTGTCCTCTTTCCACAGGTCTCTCTGACCAGTTACCATGCCCACCCCCACCCCATTTGGGGTACCATACCCACCCCACCCCATTTGGGGGGTGTACCACAAACTCCTCTTCTCTAACCCCCATTTCTCGCTGCTTCCGGGCATCATGCTCCCGCGAACCCGTCTTTGTGTATGTCCCTCCTTCTCCCCTTTCTTCCCTGTCAGTTTCTGACCTTTGCGGTTCTCAGCCTCAGGCATCCCAGAGACCTCACTTTTTGTCTGGGTCAGGATCGGTAAGGACTGAGCAGCCATAAGAGCTGGGGAGGGTGAGTCATTCCCAAGACCTGAGTGGGCTTTCTGAGAAGGGTCCGAGGAAGAACCCTGTGAGGAGGTAGCATGGTACCCCTTGGTCAGGGAGCTAGCCACCATCAGATGGAGTGGAAACTCAGGAAGGCTCGAGAGACCAACTGAGGCACCGGGGATGTCTCTCACAGGGAGCGTGAGGAGCGGTTGGTCAACAGACTCAGGGCAGGGCTCACCTCTCATAGCCTTCTCTGAGAAGGGAGCCCTGTGCTTGGGTACCACACACTCCCCTGGGAGTCGGGGGAGGTGGGGTGGCAATTCCTCCTTTCTCTCTCCTTGCCCTCCAGGGCTGGGGGTCCAAGTCCAACTTGGATGCCTGGGTTGCTTGCCTAGACCTGATGGCAGCACCTGGCCTTCAGCTATTTGGGACCCAACACTTGTGCCAAAAAGAGCTGGCAGTCAGGGAGGCCTGTGGGTGACACATACCTGTTCTCCCAGTACAACATGCTCAGGGCCCACTCGAGATCACCTCTCAAGATAAAAGACCCAAAAGTAAACAACAGGAGTCTTTTCCTTTTTGGTTGAGACAGGGGAATCTCACAATATAGCCCAGGTTGGCTCAGAACTCTCTTGTATAGCTCAGGCTGACCTTGAACTTGTGACCCTCCTACCTAAGCACCTTTAAAATTTTAAGAGAGTACAGTGACTCTCATAAGCATTATTGTCTGTAGCACCTGTGTTACACACACTCAGGGAGCTGAGGCAGAGGGTGCTTGTTCAAGGCTAGCCTGGGCTACATAAGGAGTCACTGTGAAAAGAACAGAAGAGAGGGAAGGAAGGGGAGGGGCTCCAAGGGGAAACCTTCAAGAAACCAAGTTCAGGAGGCTCTGTCTGAAGGAGTAAGGCAGCAAGGACCTGGGAGGTCCACCTCAAACACCTACTGCTGTGGCAAGCCTCTCAAACATGGTGTCCTCAATGTCCCTTAGTGAGACCACTTTGGGACTGCCTTGGCTCATTGGCTGCTCTAGCCTTTCCTGAGCTCCTAGCATCTCCTCTGCTGACACCGAGGACACTCTGTCTTGCTGCCTGGCTGCACGACCACACCCAGTCTCCATCCAAGGACGTGTGTCCGGCTCCCCCACATAGGATGATAAAGCTGCCCCTCCAGAAAGATGCCCTTCACTAAGCCACTTACGGAGGTTATTTCCAGACAGGGTTTTTCGGTGCGGCCGTCGCTGTCTCGGAACTCTCTCTATAGACCAGGCTGGCCTCAAACTCACAGATCCTCCTGCCTCTGCCTCCTGAGTGCTGGGATTAAAGTGTGTACCACCACAGCCTGGCCACTAAACTACTTCTTGTGGTAGGCAGATCTGAAGATAGCCAGTTCCCTGCATGGGTACCACTTTCTCTGGGCCCCGTTTCTTTGTCTGTAAGACAGGCATGCTGTAAGTTTCTGTTGCATGAAGTTCTGACAGGTTCCACAGGGGACAGTGAGTGCTCTTGATGGGGAGACCCAAGCCTTCCAGTCCAGAGGTCTCTGCCTCGAGGCCCCTGCACATCCACAGCCCTGGCTGTGGCTGCATGGGCAAAGGGGCAAGCGAAACTGCTGCCTACATGGACACTGAAGGGTGG
Source organism: Alexandromys fortis (assembly GCF_014885135.2). Lineage (NCBI taxonomy): Eukaryota > Metazoa > Chordata > Mammalia > Rodentia > Cricetidae > Alexandromys > Alexandromys fortis. Next base: position 6,297,518 of record NW_026067969.1, read on the forward strand.
GTTGCACAGTCCTTCCCCAGAGAGCAGGAACATGCGGCAGACTCTCCCTGCCCCTCTGCAGTCTGCTCCCCTCCCCCCTCCTCCCACCAAGTTGTGCTATGTCCACTGTCTTGGAACAGGGGAGAGCAAGTCCCAGGAGTGGGAGTCAGAATCAATGGCCCCTGTCTGGACCAGGGAAATGGGGTTTTTGAGACCAGAGCTGCAGGCAGGGGAGTTTGGCACCACCAGAGCGGGGGCCTGTTCAGAGCATAGGCAGCAGGTGAGATGAAGGAGGCCTGGTGGGACTGTGAGGCTAGAGTGGGCCCCGGGGCTCTAGGAAGCTGCTCACGTGCAGAGGCCTTCCCGATGTGTGTGGTGGCCACCGCTCACCCTGGCACTGCCCACCTTGGCACCGCCCATCCTGGCACCGCCCACCCTAACACCACCCACCTTGGCACAGTCCACCTCGGCGCCGCCCACCCTGGCACCGCCCACCTCGGCACCGCCCACCCTGGCACTGCAGTACCCCTCCCTCCTGCTTCCTCTCCACTCACCTCCCATAGTCTTGAGCCAAGGGTTCTCTATCTACCACATCTTCCACTTCTCCAGACATGGCATCCTCCCACCCCCCTTTCCTTCTCCCTCTCACGTCTGGAGCTCAGACCTAGTCTTTCCTAGGTCTGCAGGGAGCCCTAACAAGTCTGCCCTCATCACCCTTGATTCCCGCTCACCCTGACAGCCTTCTCTCTCCATTTCCAGCTGAACTTAGGTCCTTTCCAGACAGCTGGGCTTGTGCGTGTGCTGTTTCGTGGCCCAGAATATTCCCCATCCACATCAGCTGATTATCTGTTCGGTGAGCTCTCAGCCCAGGCTCCCCTCCACTTGGGCCTCCCCTGAGTACTCTGGGAACAGTCTCAGGGTTACTTATCCAGCTGGAATGAAGAGCGATACCCAAGTTTGCACGGAGGTCTGGGGGCAGGGGACAAGGATGGGTGCACCTGGTGTATGCTTGGCGCGATTCCCAGGTTGGTCCTTCCTCCTCTGGAACCACGCTGCCCTAGGAGCCATTCATCATCGGCCCTCCGTGGTGTGGCACTGTGCTCTGCACACCTACCCTGACATCACACGAACCTGTGTCTGCACCAGCTGTGTCCCTTGCCTCAGAACCTCAGCTCTCCTGTCTGCTGACTAGAAGAACGGCGACACACCCATGGCTGCTGTAAGGGCCGGGTGAAGTGTGCCTGGTCTGGGCATCATAGCAGCAGTGTTCACAGCTCTGTTTCCTACTCGCCAGCCTGGCCCACTGACATCTGTGTTTTAGAGAAAGGAAAACATTAACCGGGGCTGGCTCAGAACTCACTATGGAGCCCAGACTAGCCTCCAGCTCTTGACGGTCATCCTGCCTCAGCCTCCTAAATGCAGTGAGGTAGCAGCCTTTGGTAAAGTGCTTCCCTAGCAAGCAAGAGGCCCTGGGTTCAAACCCCAGCACTGCATAATCTAGGCATGGTGTTGCATGCCTTAATCTAAGATTAGCCTGGGATGCATGTTACCCATCTCTGTGATAAATAGATAAATAATACAGTAACATTTTCCTCCATTTGCAAAAATAATATATGTTAATTGTGGATACTTCTGAAGTTAAGATCAACATAAGAGAAACTTTATTTTGTATTATATATTTTTTATTTTTGTGTGTGGAGTGTGTGTGTGTGTGTGAGTGTGTGTGTATGTGTGTGTGTGTAAGTACGTGTGCGTGAACTCATGTGTGACGGTCAGAAGACAGCTTTATGTAGTCGGTTCTCTCCTTCCACCTTTATGTAAGTTCAGGGTTAGAACTTGGATCATCAAGTTCACAAGGCAAGCTCCGTTCCTTACTCAACCGTCTCCCAGACCCCTAAAGAGAAACTTCCGAGAATCTACGTCATCAGCCATCCAAGGCTGCTAGGCGTCTTATTTCTGCTGCACGATGTTCCCGCTGTCCTGCAGCTCCCATACTCGCCTATTCCGAGAGCCTACCACCCCTGCATCTTGCTACCCGGTTGCTCCCGCCAGCATCCCTGAACCACACAATCCCCTACCTCCAGGCTTCTCAAACATGGGGCAATGTGAGGAGTCCCAAAGTGCTCGCTCTGTGGATGCTGTCACACTTAGGGCAATCCTGATTACTGACGGTTCAACAGCAGCACCCCTGGGGTTCAGCAGTGGATGAGCCTGGAGAACATGCTGGTTCTATGCTGGTGTTTACCTGCAGCTGACAGCAAGAGCTTCATCAGTGGAGTTCCCACAACTCTTCTCAGAACTTCTTGGCTGATGAAGAAGACATTGGGAGGCTGAAGTGAGGGGTCATTCTTATGAGACCCCTCCAAATCTAGCGTAGCTAGCCCTTTGCCTTTACTTGTGCCTGGTGGGCCCTTAATTTATGTTGCTGTTTTTGTCAGAATGCCAGAATTGGGGGGGGGGCTGTAACCATCCCAGGCTTGGGGCTCAGCAACTTCCTGTCTGCTATCCCTCAGCAGCAGGACCCGTGTGCCCCAGTGATATATGATGGAGCACATTGCTGGGCTGGGAGTGCAAGCTTCTTCCCACCATGAGGACCACCTGGAGGAAACCCAGAGAGGGGCTTCAGGGAGAAGGAAGAGGTGGGCGAGGCCACAGAAGAGCTCAGTTCCAGTCAGAGGAGGAGGCTGAAAAGGACCAGGGCAGTGGACCTTCCTGTCTAGGGTGCCTGTGGCAGGACCACAGTCAAGTAAGTCAGACACTTTTGGGGGAAACCCTTGTTGAGGGACAGAAGGCAGAAGGCAATGTGGATTCTATTGAAGGCAAGTCTCATTATTGTGCATTAATTATTAACAGGATTGGGCAAACAAAAGATGGGAGACCCAGCTGGGCCTGGCTCAGACCCTGCCGCCTGAGCAAATGGCATTTGGTTCCCATCCAGGAGACTCAGCCATGAGCAGGAGAAGTCATGATAAACCCAGGCTACCACCATGGATCCAGGAGACTCAGCCATGAACAGGAGAAGTCATGATAAACCCAGGCTACCACCATGGGAAGGACACCTTGGTGGGCAGGGCGGGGGGAGCCCCTGAAATGAAGGGACCATTAGGGCAAGTCCCTGACTTTCTCAGACATGTACTGCGGACTTCATCCTCAGGGACCGCACAGCTTCTGCTCTGTCCTGATCTTAGGTGCCCAGAGAGGGAGGTTGCACAGTGCAGTTCCAGAAAGTACAGCCAGAACGCAGCCAGTCGTGGAGTGAGCCGTGAGCTGAGGCGGTGAGAAAGAAAGGCACACCCATGTTCCTGGCCACACGGGTCGTAGTGTCATTGCTGAGGCTGGGCTTATATACCCTCACAGAACACAACTCAGGGAGAAAGGAGTCAGAGTGGGGACTTCAAGCAGTGGGTCACCTCGCATCCACAGGCAAGAGCAGAGAGGTGAACACTCAAGCTTACTTGCTTGCCCGCCCTCACCGGACTTGATTTCTCTGCTTTTATTCAGCTCAGGACACCTGATCTGGGGAGTGGTGCCGCCCACAGTGAGCAGAGTCTTCCCGCACTAACTTCCACAATTAAGAAAAACTCCCACAGACATGTCCACCCGCCCACCCTCACCGGAACTCTTCCCAGGTGACTCCAGATGTGTCTAGCTGATGACGAAAGCTGACCACCACACCCTGCCAGTTAGGGTTTCTATTGCTGCAAAGAGACACCATGGCCAAGGCGACTTTTATTAAGGAAAACATTTGGGGGAGACATGGCCTAGGCAGACCAGGGCCAGGACAGCAGAGAGGAAGTAAGAATGACAGAGGGTATCAAGAGAGATGGGCTGGTGGCCCCTGGAAAAGATGTGTCCAACTTCAAATTCCTGGTACCTGTGAATGAAGAGAAGATGGGATTATGGGAAGGTGTCTGTAGATGTCATTAAACCCAGATGAAGCCGCCCCTTATTACCTGGCCCAAAAGCCAATGACAAGTGTCCTGATAAGAAAGAGGAAAGGCAAGGCACAAGGGGAAAGAGGAGAACACTTGTGAAGACAGGCAGAGGCGGCTTCTGGGCTGTAGACCGAGGTGTCGGGTATTCCTGTCGATCACCAGCAGCCAAGAGGGGACAGTACAGATGCACCTCCGAGTTTCCCAGTCATCAAAACAGAACGTCCTCTATTAACTCATAGAGAGAAAAGGTTTGGGCATGAAGTTTTAGAGCCTGGTTGGTTCTGTCGTTCTGGGCCTGTGGTGAGGCAACATTGAATTACAGTGGGAGCGGTGGTGGGTGATGTCCAACCCTCACCCCATGGCCAACAGCCCTACCCCTACACAACGGCATAGAGACCTATTAAGTCTCCACTCTGAAGGGTCCAACACTTCTTGCTGCGGCCACCTCAGGAAGTAAACCTTCAAAGCCTGGACTTTGGGGACACCCCAAAGCTAAACTCAGCAGCGTCATTCTGCCAACGCCTGCTATCCCTTACTACACCCTGGAATTCATGACCCCTGGCACTGGGACCTCCATTTCTGATGGAAGCAACTGAAAAGAAGCCGCTGGCTCTGACACACAGGCCGGAGGGTTTCCGCAATCTTGGTGGTAGGGGTGTGGCAGAGGCAGGTCAGTCACGGGGCAGAGTGCACCAAGACCAGAGAAAGAGGTCATTTCTCACACAATGAATGGAAGCCAAAAGATCTGCATATGCAGGCCAGAAAGTTCCTAGTTCCTGGATAAAACAGAAACTCGTGAATTAAGTGACTAAGGAGTCTGCTGCATGCACCTTAGATAGAAAAGGGGTTGCTGGGACCTAGCTCTTAAATGTGTCCTGAAGGTCCCATGGGAGGGCTTGGTTCCCAGGCAGCAGTGTTCACAGGTGGGGCTAGGAGGGCGGCAGCCTCCTGAGGGCTCTGACCTCATGGGCGGATCAATTCAGTGATGGGTTCATAGCTTAATGGGCTGTTAGCAGGTGGAGGAAATGATAGGAGGTGGGGCCTGGCTGGGGGAAGCAGGCCACTGAGAGTGGGGATGTGTATCTCTGTTAACCCCCTGCCTCCTGGTTGCCATGGTGAGCAATTCTGCTCCGTCATATCCTCCTTGCCAGGATGCCTTGCCTCTCCAGGCATCGGAGAGGGAATTGAGTGACCATGGACTAACCTCCAACACCGATAAACCTTTCTTCTTTACACTGTTTCCTCCAGTGTTTCATTACAACATCAGAACTCTGCTTGCCTGCGAGGAAATAGGCGCCAGGCTGGCTAGATTGTGCCACACTGACGGCTCGGTGGCAGAAAGCCCTGATTGTGAGGCCTGGGGAAAACACAGGCGCTCTCTGAGGAATGGACGCTCCCATCAGCTGTGGATACAAAATGCACCAGCACCACAGCCAGTATGAAAACACAAAGCATAAATGATGGCAAACAACATCTCCAGAGGGAATAAAATGTCAAAATGTTCTTAAATGGTCTTTAGCATAAAATGCAAAATATAAGAATTTAGCCAGGCAAGGTGGCACAGCCTGGAATTCCAGTCTCTCAGGAGGCTGAGACAGGAGGGTCAATTGAGCCAAGGACTTGGAGGAAGGTTAGGTGACATGGGGGAGGGGGTGGGGATTCTGTCACAAAATACAACACAAGGAAGCAAAAGCAAAATAAAATGAAAAGAGCTTTTCCATCTAGATTTAAAGGTTTGTTTATTTTTGTTTTACATGAATTGGTGTTTTGCCTGCATGCATGTCTGTGGGAGAGAGTTGGATCCCCTAGAACTGGAGTTACAGTTGTGAGCTGTCATGTGGGTGCTGGGAATTGAACCGTGGTGATGTAGGTGGGTCATCTGTCTATGTGTTACTTTTATTGGTTAACAAAGAAACTGCCTCGGCTTTTGATAGGACAGCAGCTTAGATAGGCGGAGTAGACAAACTGAATTCCGGGAGGAAGAAGGCAGTGAGGCAGATGCCATGGGGCTAGCCACAAGGTCAGACATGCTGAATCTTCCCTGGTAAGCCACCACCTCGTGGTGATACACAGAATATTAGAAATGGGTTAATCAAGATGTGAGAGTTAGCCAGAAAGAGGCTAGATATAATGGGCCAGGCAGTGTTTAAAAGAATACAGTTTCTACCTGGAGGTGGTGGCGCACGCCTTTAATCCCAGCACTCGGGAGGCAAAGGAAGGAAGATCTCTGTGAGTTAAAAACCAGCCTGGTCTAAAAGAGCTAGTTCAAGGACAGGAACCAAAAGTTACGGAGAAACCCTGTCTCGAAAATGAAAAAAAAAAAAAAAAAAGAATACAGTTTCTGTGTTATTATTTCTGGGGCTAAACTAGCTATGTGGGAGCCGGGCAGGACGAAAAGCAAGCCTGCTTGCCAAATTACTAAACCGTGGTCCTCTGGAAGAGCAGCCAGTGCTTTTACCCCACTGAGCCATGGCTCCAGCCCTGATTTAAAGGTTTAAATCATATTAAAGTAGATGAGGATTGGAAGCCCAGAACTGAGTTCTCTTCAGACCAGACAGCTGCCGATGCGAACAGCCTGCAATGCAAGAGCATCTAGTGACCAGCAACTAAGGGGGCATCTGAAACAGAATGCTGGAAGATGGGGGACGGAGACGAGAGAGGGGATCGGGAAGAAGAGAGTGCCAGCTCCCTCCTGGAAGAAACAGCTAATACTTGCTTTGATGCTAAAATTGTAAAAGCCATAAGCCAAGGTGAGGGCCACCAAAACCAGATGTCTTCCAGACATTGAACTCGGAACTCCCAGCGACTATAGTCCCTGCACTGGGCTTGCGCAAGACTGGGCTGGCGCCCATCAGTTGCTGCTGGAGCTCACAGGAGGGGCCTACCTCTAACTGCTGGACCATTGGCCATTGGTAGATTTTGGGGGAAGGGGAGTCATTGGTTTTGGTGGTGAACCCTGCTGCTGAGCCCACCAGGCTCCAAATGGTCACACACATATGGCCCTGGTTAAACTCTCTGGGTCACCAAACAGTAGACATGAATGTGTTTGAGACTTTGGTGGGGAGATGGGTGAGGGTGGGCATGGGGGGAGTCTGTATACATTGTATACGTGGATGACACTGTTAAAGAAAAATGTAATGGCTAAAAATATTACATGGGGGAATACTACATAAATGTGTTACATTTTGGGGTAAAGCAGCAAAAGTTCTTCGATTGTGTAAAACAGAAACTAAAATGAAAATCCAGCTATAAGCGGGGTATTGTTGCACATGCCTTTAATCCCAGCATTTCAGAAGCAGAAGCAGGATGATCTCTATGAGTTTGAGGACAGCCTGGTCTACATAGCAAGTTCCAGTACAGCCAGGGCTATGCAGTGAAACCCTATTTAAAAGATTAAACAAACAAACAAACAAAAAAACAAACAAATAGAAAAGCTTGGCATGATGGTGCAGGCCTTTAATCCCAGCTCAGGAGACAGAGGTAAGGTAAGTGGATCTCTGTGAGTTCGAGGCCAGCCTGGTCTACAGAGCGAGTTCCAGGACAATCAGGACTGTCACACAGAGAAATCTTGTCGTGTCTCGAAAAACTAAAACTGTAAAACAAAAACAAAAACCCCAAAAGCAAGCAAGGAAACAAAAGCCAAGAACTTCTTTTATTATGAATATATTTATCTACTGTGCATGTGTGTACATGCACATGTGTGTGTATGTGTGCATGCAAACGTGTGTGTGCATGTTCAGGGACAGCTTTACAGAGCCGATTCTCTCCTATTACATAGACCCTGGGGATCAAACTCCCATCCTCAGGCTTGGCCACAGGTGCTTTTATCTGATGAGCCATCTTGACAGCCCTTATCTTTGACATATTTAAATAATAGCTACCCTCCCCAGTTTGTATAGAATTGGAATATAATTAATAAGGTTGATTTAATAATTGAACTTTGTACCCTACGAATAAAAGACTCATTTCTTTGCCAGAGCCCATCAAACATTTATGAAAATTGATCATATATTAAGCCATAAAGAAAAAAAAATCCAATAGAATTCCAAAAGCCAACCAAGGAAAAAACCTCATCTCTGACCAAAGTGCAATCAGGGTTAGCGATTATTAAGAAAGGTTTAAATTAAAAAGCCAACCATTTGAAAATTAACAACCACTTTCGTAAATAACTAAGCACAAAACCCGTGACAAACGGCTTGGAAAAGTAACTCTTCAAAATGCCACGTGTGGATGGGACAGGAAGATGACTGCCGTGGTAGGACCAGGGAACCCACAGATGCAGGCTAGGAATTTGTGTCTGAGAGAAAAGGACAAGAATCAGTAGATGAAGCTCCAGCTGAAGACTGGGGGCGGGGGGGGGGGGCGCAGCAAAAGAGAGCTGGGAAGGGAGGGGGAAATCGATAAAGATAAAGTGCAGAATCTAATAAATAAGGGAAAAGATAAAAATAATGGTTTTCTGAAAGTCTAATAAATTAGGCAGACTTCCAGCAGAAAGAGAGTTCCAGGACAGCCAGGGCTCTACAGAGAAACCCTGTTTGGGTGTGGGGAGGGGGAGGTAGTGTTAAAGCCTAGTGTGGTGTCTGCCCTGGCTTTATTTGCTCTGCTTGACTGTCATTTAACACAGCCTAGGGTCAACTTGAGAAGAAACGCCTCAATCAAAGAACTGCCTAGACCAGACTGTCCTGTGAGCGTGTGTTAGGGAAGCCTGTTTTGATTATAAACTGATTCAGGAGGGTCCAGCCCACTGTGGGCGTCACCATCCTTGGGCAGAAATTTCTGGGGTATACAGGAAAGCTATCTGGAGCCTGAGGGAGCCAGCAAGCAGAAGCCCTCCACAGCTTCTGCTTTGAGGGTTTTTAGAATTCGGGAAAGGTTGACACACAGCCAGGCAGCATAAGCCACCAAGGTAGCCATGACTCACCTCTGGAGACTAGTGTCCTCTGCCACTCAGCACACCTTGAGTTCCAGGACTTTGCAGTTTAGCTGTCTCTTTGGACACCCCCAGTCTAAGATTAGCTGACGAGGTGACGCCATTGTAGTGTGGCAGTGGGAACAGCTATGACTCTCGTGACCTGGCCAGCCCTTCCTTCCCAGCTGGTACCACACTTTGCAGCTTGTTCAGGAGGGGCTGTCTATCTGTCTCCAATAAAGCCAGACTCAAAGTAATAGGTGAAATTTCCAGGCAGAAGCATTTTCTAGCTGTCTGAGGCTGTGAGTGGTGGCGTTGACTGCCGGCCTGACAGAATCTGGACTCTCCTGGAGCTATGTTCCTGAGCGTGTCTATGGAGGGTTCTCTTGAGCATGTTGGCTGATGTGGAAAGAGCCATCTTAACTGCAGATGGGACCATTGGCTGGCCAGGAGATTCTGACTGTACACATGGAGAGAGCGAGCCAAGCACACACTCAGCCCTCTCTTCTCGACTGCTCCTCCTCTGTGACTTACGCACAGTGACGGATTGCACCCTGAGCTGAGCCCAATGAGGCTCTTCCTCCCTATGTTGCTTTTGTCCGAGTATTGATCACAGCCTAAGAAGAAGCTACAAAACGGAAGGCCAAGCCAATCACAGCATCTTTCCAGCAAGACAGTCACTATACTTTTCTTACACCGAGAGATTGTGACCCTATGGATTGCAGAAGCCCAGCTTGCGGTTCTAATTTGGTGTGATAAACACCACGACCAAAAGCAGCCTGCGGAGGAAAGGATTTGTTTGGCGTATAAATCACAGCATGCCCCTGAGGGAAGCCAGGGCAGGAACTCAAACAGGAACCTAGAGGCAGGAACTGACTTGTCTTCCGAGCTCACACAGGACTACCCATTAAGCTCAAAGCACTCAATGGTTTTTCTAAACCAAGGCTTCCATAACCGTCCCCTCCCCCGACACAGCATGGTCTGGTGCATCACAGCAGCGGTCCACTCTCTGGTGCCCATGTCTGTGCTAGCGGCTCCTCTGTTCTATGATAAAACACCATGACCAAAAGCCACCTATGGAAGGAGGAGTCTACTTTGGCTTGCAGTCCAGAGGGACAAGAGTCCGTTGTGGCTGGAGGTGTGACAGCACATAGTAGGAACAGGAGCCGAGAGCAGAGAGCAAACAGGAAGTGGGCTGAGACTACAGAACTCTCACCCTCTCCCCAGTGATGCACTTTCTCCAACATGGCAGAACCTCCCCAAACAGCAAGCAGGGGACCAACTACTCGGCTGCCTGAGCCTATAGGGAGCACTCAATATTCAAACCTCCATACCTACTGTCTTAGTTGCTTTTCTGTTGCTGAGATAAAGCACCAAGACCAAGGCAACTTATTTTTTTTTAAGTGTTTAATTTGGCTTATGGTTTTAGAGGGTTAAAGTCCATGATGGCAGAGTGGAAAAACAGCTGAGAGCTCACATCTTGGTCCACAGCCACAAGGCAGAGAGTGCTAGAAATTGCATGTTTTTTAAGCCTCTGAGCCTGCCTCTACCACCCCAGTGACAGACCTGGAATAAAGCCCAACTTTCTAATCCTTCCCAACTAGAAACAAAGTATTCAAATATCTAAGGCCGGGCCTTCAGACTACTGCAACTGTGTATCCTGATGAATTCAATGATCAAGAAGACCTATCTGGAGCTGAGAGGCAGAGGGATGCCTAGCATTAAAACTGCGGAACCACCCTTCCTGATATCCAGAACATGACACGGATGCTCAGTAAATAAAACCTTTGTGGTTTTCCATTGCTGAGTTCTGGACCGTGCAATAAGTCATGAAATGTAAACGAAAGGACAACAGCTAAAGAGGAGACAAAATTATCCTTCCTTGTGAGTACTGTGGTTGTCTACCAGGGAACAGAAAAGAACAGAAACATTTCAGAGACCTGGGGACAGTCCTACAACAAACGTGGAGGAATTTCCTTCCTTCCCTTCTTGCTTTCAATTTCTGTTTTCTTTACCCATCCCCATTTTTCTCACTTGCTTTGGAAATTATATATATTTATTTTCAGGTTTGGTACCCAGCTCCAGAGGATCTCACGCCAACTTCTGGGCTCCTGGGGCATCTGCGCTCATGGGCACATGCACAGACACATAGCTAAAAGTAAAATAAATCTTTTAAAAATATCATCAGAAGGGGAGTGGGGAAATGTATAGTTCAATTAAAAACAATAAAAAATAAAATTAAAGAAAAATCATCATGATAATTTGAGACCAGACATAGTCCAGGCTGGCCTCAGACTTAATATGTAGCCAAGGATGACCTTGGACTTCTGATCTGCCACAGTCCTGGAATTATAAGCACGTACCACTATGCTGGGTTTTGTGATGCTGAGATTCAAGCCAAGCAAGATTGAGCTATGGCTGTGGCCCTAGGTACCACTTCCTAGTGCTTTCCGTAAGTGATTGGCTTCGTGTAATCTAAGCCAGTATGCTCTGCTTTCTCTCCAGACAGTCTATAGAACTGGAGAGAGTGAGTCCAGCTCCATCATCTTCCATGACTGTGTTGCCCTGTCTGTATTTCTCCCCGGCTTTAGGCCAGCATCTGTCACTCCTGCCGCCACGCATATTCAGATGTGAGTCATGCTTTGCTGTCGTTGCTCATGGCCTCTTGTCACACAATGCTGGGCTCGGGTTCCTTTGTCATCTTTCACCCATTCTATCTGCCAAGGTGCGCAAATGGTGAAGTTCTTCATCAATCTGAGTGTCGGTTTGCCTTCCGTCTGGAGTGTGTGTGTGTGTGTGTGTGTGTGTGTGTGTGTTCACACACGTGCATGCATGACAGCCAGAGGTCAACACTGGATGTCTTCTTCTGCTTCTCTCTGTCTTATTTCCTTGAGACAATGTCTCTCAGTGAACTGGAAGTTCACCTGTTTGCCTATCCTGGCTAGCCACTGAACTCCTGGAGTCCACCTTTCTTTGCTACCCAATGCTGGGGTTTCAGGGATGCACAACCATGCCAGGCTTTTTATGTGGGTGCCAGGGATTTGAAATCAGGTCCTTTTGTGTGCACAGGTAAGTGCTCTTACCCCTGAGCCATTTCCCTAGTACCTTCATCTGATCTTTTCAGACAGGGACTCTCGCTGAACCTGAAGCTCACTGATTGGCTGCACTGGCTCCCAGGGAGCCTGGGGATCCTCCTGTCACATTTGCACTGCCTGGGCTGATTTTTATGTGGGTTCGGGGGATCTGAACTTAGGCTCCCATGTGCAGCAGGCACTTTGCTGACTGAGCCATCTCTCCACAGCCTTGCTCTCACCCTCAAAAGGCAATTTAGCTGAAAGAGGGCTCAGACTGATGAATGTTTGCTTTAATTGCCTTGATGATGCCATTACGGCATTGTTCTCCAGTCTTTCCTGCAGCTGATGGGTTTGCGGTCTCTCTGGGCTGTGTAGCGGGTGGCTAGAGGAAGCGTTCTGTCCTCCAAGATGCCGGCCCACGCCTTGGCCCTGCTCCTGGTTATGTGCGACCTTGTGCCTAGTTTGTCCACTGTCCTCAGTTTTGCTAGCTGTGCTTCAAGGGCATTCTGCTGCTGCTGCTGCTGTTGCCTGGGCTGGTTGCCATGGTTACCCTCACCTGGGGTTGGCTAGAACTGCAGTAACGAAGAACCACAGGCTGGCTGGCTTACAAAACAGAAATACGTTTTTTTTCGGTTCCAGAGGACAGAAACCTAAGAGGAGATGTTGGCAGAACTGGCTTCTAAGCCCTCTCTCCTTGGCGTATCAATGCCGCCTTCTCCCAGCATTCCCATGGCGCCCATCTCTGGTTTTCCCCCTTTTTATTTTTTATTATATGTGTGTTTGTGTGTGTAGTGTGTATGTTTCTCACTGGGCATGTGTGGAGGTTAGAGGGTAAGTTGTGGGACTTGGTTCTCTCCAGATGCCACTGAACGCAGGTCATTGGGCTTGGTGGCAAGTGACTTTAATGGCTGAGCCATCTTACTGGCCTCCCTCTCTGTTTTACTCTCTCCCTATGAAGACACTAGCCCTGCCACCTTAAGGTTAATTTATTTTACCTTAATTAGTCCTTTCAAGGCCCTGAATCTAAATAAAGTCCACTGCAGTACTGAGAGTTCTGCATGGTCATTTGGGAACAGGGAAATGTGTGAGTGTGTGTGTATGTGTGTGAGTATGTGTGTATGTGAGCATGTGTGTATATGTGTGTGAGTGTATATATGTGTGTGAGTGCATATGTGTGTGAGTGTATGTGTGTATGTGTGAGTCTATTGTGAGTATGTGTGTATATGTGTGTGAGTGTGTATGTGAGTGTATGTGTGTGAGCATGTGTGTGTATATGTGTGTAAGTGTATATGTATGTGTATATATGTAAGTGAGTATGTGTGTGTAGTAAGTGTGTGTATGTGTGTGTGTGTGTCTCGCTGGGAATGGAAACTAAGATTTTGTGTGCATGCTAGGTAGGCCCTCTACCAGTGAGCCATACTAACAGCTCTGACTGGGGGACAAATCCACCCCCATAGCAGCTAGGGGCAGGCCTATGACTTCTCTTCCATCTGCCTTGTGACCTGGCTACCTTGTGGGCACCCCAACCCCTTCCCTCCTGCCTGCACCCAGCTCCTGGACACAAGACCAAGCATCTTAAGACAGCTCAGGCAGAAGCCACTGGAAGGCCAGGCCTGGAAGGTTTCCAGCATCTGCTTCGTGGGATTGGTCAAGACCAGTGCAGGGTCCAGAGCGCAGGAAGATGGCCTTCTCGTGCTGCTGCAAGAGAGTCCTCCAAGAGAGAGAGAGAGCAAATGTGAGCACAAAAGGGTGTGGCCAGGGCAGAATGGGACTGTCCATGGGCCATACCAAAGCAACGCTAAGTGAAAAATGTGGTTTTTCAACTCAGGGCTGGGAGATGGCTGAGTTGGTAAAGTGCTTGCTAGGCTAACCTAAGGACCTGAGTTCGAGTCCAGAACTTCTGTAAAAAGCCTTCTATGATGACTCCTTGTAATCCCAGTGCAGGGGCAGTGGAGTCAGGCAGATCCCCGCAGGCCAGCCTAGCCTAATCAGTAAATTTCAGGTCCAGAGAGCCCAGCTCCTGAGGGCTCTCATCTGAGGCCCACTTCTGGCCTCCACGTGCACAGCCTCGGACTCCTGAACACACAGGCTCACAGACACTAAAACCACTTTCCGTCTTCAAGATGGAGAAGGGGCTGAATGTTTAGAGGGCTTGCTCCTGATGAGGGCCAGAGTTTGGATCCCAGCACCCAGGACTGACAACTCTCGAGAACTCCAGCCCCGGGGGATCTGCCGCTTGCTCCCGGTCTCTGGGGCATCTGCGTGTGAGCGAGCACACACAAGCTTTTCTAAGTGAGGAGACCAGAATGCCGCTCTGATGCCCTCCTGGCGGGTGCTAGGCAGGCGCACCTCTCTCCTCCTGAGGTGCGTGTGAGCAGAGGCGGCCGGTCCTGACTCACTGTTGATTGTCCTTTGGAAGGAGTTGTAGTTGCCTAGTTTGACTCTAAGGACCGGCGAAGCCCAGGGCCTCCAGCACGCCAGGCAAGAGTTCCACCAGGGAGTCACAGTCCTGGGCCCAGCACACTTCATAAATCTGAGAAGTGAATCAGGCATAGATTAAAGGCACGCGTTTAATCCCAGCACGCAGGAGGCAGAGGCAAGTGGAGCTCTGTGTGTTCAGGGCCAGCCTGGTCTACTTAGTATGTTCCCATAATGAGACCCTGTCTTGAAAAAAAAAAACAATAAATAGATAGATAGATGATAGATAGATGATAGATGATAGATAGATAGATAGATGATAGATAGATAGATAGATAGATAGATAGATAGATAGATAGATCTGAGAAGCGGCTTTTTTTTTTTTTTTTGCCAATTCTGGAATATTCTTAGGCAACGTCTCGTTATTGCATTCACTTTCTCCTTCCGGAACTTCTTCCAGACAGATGTTGGGCCTGCCCCTCTCCGTACTTCCCGCGTCACGAGCTCTGCAGGCTATGGCCGGGGCCATTTCCTTAGCTCTGTCCTCCAGGAGATTGGTAATTTCTTCATCTGTGGCTCATCTGCCATTTCATCCACTGACTGAAATTTTAACCCCAGCGATGATGTTTTCCTTTTTAGAAGGTGTGTGTTTTCCTTCACACCTGCCTCTTCCTCTTTCTTGCTGGGTTTTTTTTTCTTCTCTCTCTTATGGTTCGTTTATAATTTAAAGCAAAGCAGGCGTGATGGGGGACGCTTGGCATCCAAACACTCAGGAAGTAGAAGCAGGAAGATCCAAGTTTAAGGTTAGCCTGGGTTACGTAACCTAGCAAAGTCTAGCTTTGAGAAGTGTTTATTTATTCTGTATGTAACATATGTGTGTTATTTGGGCAAGAGGCAGGTGTGCATGGCACATGCGTGGAGGCCAGAGGTCAACACTGGGTGTCCCCTGGTCTTCCATCTAGGGGTGTGTGTGTGTGTGTGTGTGTGTGTGTGTGTGTGTGTGTCTGGAGGGTGCTTTTGCTGTTTGGTGCTGCCTACAACAGGCTGGCTTTCCTGCAACCTTCTGGGGAACCTCCTGTCCCCAATCCCCAGGAGTGCCGGGATTAAAGATGCATACCGCCTCACCTGGCTTTACATGGTTCCAGGGATTTGAACTCAGGTTCTCCTGTTTGTGCAGCAAGTGATTTATTCACCAAGCCATTGATTCCCCTGAGCTCTGGATGACAGTTTTAAAAGCATTTGCATTCAGTAGTCCCCTGCTTTGGGCTGTGGCCTGGAGCTTGTGGGTGTGGCTCTCACCTTGTTTATTCACCTCCTGCATTGTCCTGGGTCATTGTCCCTGGGTTACAGAAGGGCCTTGCGATCTGGGTCAGTTTCTGGGCGTCTCCTGCCTTTTCTCCCTTGTCTCTGGAAATGAATAGCCGTGGTATTGCTGTTAGATTCTGCCCACTTTCCTCCTTGGGAGCAGTTGGGCTGCTCTAGTCCAACGTCAACTCAGATAGCTACAAAGGCATCATCTGAGCCAGAAGGGAAAGAAGTCTGCTTATCAAGTGGTACTCAGACAACAGTTCAATAACTGGGTGTGGGGGAGCATGTTGTTGGCACCAGCAAGCCCTGCAACTAGAATTTTGCAGACAAAAATGTAAATATAAAAGTAGAATTATAAGAGCACCAGGGACTGATGAGACAGGAGCAGCCTTTTTAATCAGGAAACTGCAACCAACCTGAAGTCATGACTTCAAAATGCTAAAAGTTAAACACTGGAGAACTAAGGGACCTGTGGAGTGAGAGGGTGGTTAGGATAATATTTGTGAGAGATGATACAGGCTCAGTATCCTCAGTCAGCACAGTGCTGATGATACAGGCTCAGTATCCTCATTCAGCACAGTGCTGATGATAAAGGCTCAGTATCCTCAGTCTACACAGTGTTGACGTACAGGCTCAGTACCCTCAGCCTACACAGCGCTGATGATACAGGCTCAGTATCCTCAGTCTACACAGTGTTGACGTACAGGCTCAGTATCTTCAATCTACACAATGTTGACGTACAGGCTCAGTACCCTCAGTCTGCACAGTGCGATGATACAGGCTCAGTATCCTCAGTCTGAACAGTGCTGACTATGTGGGATCAGCATCCTCAGTCCACACAGTGCTTGCAAATGTCCTAAAGGGAATTAATACTTCTTAGAAAAATGGGAGAAAATAAATGAATCCATAATTCACAAAATAGGAAATAGGGATGACCAATAAACCTATGTGAGTCACTTCCCTAACTACAATCTAAGACCCTGGGCCTAAAACAAGATGGTGGCAAGATGACTCAGCCAGTAAAGGTACCTGTCATCAACTCTGGTTTAATCCAGTTTAATCTGTGGAACTCACATAGTGGAAGAGAGAACTGACATTGTAAGTGCTGTGGGACAATGGTTTATACCCTGACACTTGTATTTTAAATAAACGCTGACTGGCCAGTAGCCAGGCAGGAAGTAGAGGAGGGGCAATAAGAATTCTGGGAAGAGAAAGAGTCAGCCTGCAGTCTCACCCAGTTGCAGAGCAAGCAAGATGTGACTGCCTTGCAGAAAAAGGTACCAAGCCACGTGGCTAACACAGAAAAGATTTATGGGCTAATATAAGTTATAAGAGTTAACAAGAAGCCTGAGCTAATAGGCCAATCAGTTTATAATTAATGTAAACCTCTGTGTGTTTCTTTGGGACTAAGCAGATGTGAAACTTGGTGGGATAGGAAACCTTGGTCAACATAGGGAAAAGGAGAGTCTACAGTATGACAATGAGAAGTTTAGGGGTGTGAACCCCAGGACCTACCCTTAGCTAGGCAGGCACCTGGCACTCTAAAGTTTTATTGTGGTTTGTTTGTTTGTTCGTTTTTAAAAATGGTTTCACATAGTCCAGAAGAGCCCAAACAATCCCAATCCTCCTGCCTCCATCTCCCAAGTGCTGGGATTATGCATCTTCCGGTTTGTGCTCTTCAGGTTGTGATTTTTTTGGGGGGAGGGGAGGCGGTTTTGAGACAGGATTTCTCTGTAAAACAGTCCTAGCTGTCTTAGAACTAGCTCTTGTAGACCAGCCTGGCCTCAAACTCACAGAGATTCACCTGCCTCTGCCTCCCAAGTGCTGGGATTAAAGGCGTGCGCCACCACCGCCCAACTCTAGTTTTTATCTTTGAAACTGGGTCTCACTAGTTTACTCAGGATGGCCTCCTGCATCAGCCTCCCGTGTTACCATGCTCTGCCAAGGTATGAAATAGAGTCATTTGTGACTATACAACTAGACCCTAAATGTGGTGCCAACTGTCCTTTTATTGTTTGTTTGTTTTGTGTAGTGATGTTTTGTTCATGTTTTTACAAATAAAGCTTGCCTGAGGATCAGAGTGCAGAGCTACGTCACTGGAGGACAGGCAGTGGTAGCTCATACCTTTAATCCCAGTACTTGGGAGTCCCATGCCTTTAATCGAATTTAAACAAATTCTAATTGGTCTTAATAAATAAGAACCCGGAGTCAGACATTGGGGGGTGAAAGTTGAGAGATCAGAGAAGCAGCGCAGCCACTGGAGAAACCTACCTCTACTGATGTTCAGACCTCGGACTGTCTCCTCAGACTGCATCTCCAGACTGCATCTGAGCTCCTGTCTCCTCCCGCCTTATAGTCCTCTCTCTGCCCAGCCATATCACTTCCTGTCTCCAACTCCCTGGTGCTGGGATTAAAGGGATGAACCTCCCACCACCACCTGGGCTCTAGTTGCTTAGCTTTGCACTCTGATCTTCAGGCAAGCTTTATTTGTTATATCACTACTTACTTTTTTTTTTTTTTTTTTTTAGACAGGGCCTGTCCTGAAACTTGCTACATAGACCAGTTTGGCTTTAAACTTACAGAACTCTGTGTGCCTCCACCTCTCGAGTGCTGGGACTAAAGGTGTGCACCACCATATCCAGCGCCAACTGTCCTTATGAGAGATGCACCGGCAGAGGACAGACAGACGGAAGAGGAGACCATGTGACCACTAAGGCTGAGATAAAAATGGCCACAAGTCAGGAACCACCAAATGCTGAGAGATTCTGAAAAATTAAAGAAAGACCATGGCCCAGGAACTAGAGGGATCCGGAGCCCCAATGGCAGCTCGGCCTGGGGACTCTGCCCTCAGCACTGTGAAAGCAAACTCCTGTTGTTCTAAGCAGCCCCACCACAGACATTCATGGGGTGAGGCAGGAAGCCAGGATGAGTATCGTGAGAGCATTTCTGAGGGGAATTTGGCAGTCCAAGCTTGCACGTGTATATTCTTTCCTTCCAGAACTTTCTCGAGATGAACAACTGAGGATTTGTGAAAGATTGCTTGGCATGGGTGCTTGCTGCCACCTTCTTTAAGGAAAGCTGAGCAGACAGTTTACCCAGAGAAGACCATTACTAAGCTACTACTGTAACAACAGAGGCAAAAGAATAATGATGGCCAGGGTTGACGGAGGGTCTGTGATGAGGCCCTCACTGCTGTGGGTGGACCCTTCCCTTGGCATCCTGGTCACAAACAGGGAGAGGCAGCTATGGAAACTTGGTGCATAGAGGGAAGTCTGAGAGATCTCAGTGCAGGCGACCAGCACCAGGCACCATAGCTGAGGAGTGGAGGGCCTGACCCCAGGCTGGGTGCTGTGCTTCTCCATCCAGCAGGACAGCTTACCACACAGCCAGTGGACAGCATCCTGGGGTTGACAGGTCAAACACAGAGGGCGTGGCTACACAACCATAGGAGCAATCCAGCATGTCCTAATTTTGTAAAAGCAAGGTGTGTGGCTGTGCAGAGAAAGGGGGCTGCAAGGATTTACTGTCTGAGTTAACAGGGAGGCCACTGTGGGTGCGGGCCCGGAGGTCTGCATCCCTTTCTGCACTTTGCTTTAGTAATCCGAACAAAAATAGGAAAAGACAAAAACAGTCAGTGCCTAGCCAGGCCCCGCCCACCCCTGGACTGATCCTGGGAGGTGCAAAGGAGACCTGGTATCTGCAAGCCACGCTCTTACCCCCTTATCCCCCCTACCTCTCACCCCTCCCAGTCAGGTCTACTTCCCACAGCCTTTCTTCTGCGTCCATCGATTTTCCCACTCTTCAGAGCAGAGCCTGAGGGAAAGAAAGAACATCCCTGCTCAATGCACAGAGGCCCTCTGTGGGGTGGTGGCTGCTGCCCGCTTGTCCCTGCCCTGCTTGGAGCCAGAGGTGGAGCTGGGCTGGCTGAGCTCTAAGAGGTGGACAAGTGGACGTTTGATTGACAGGCACGGGGGTGTCGAGGACAGCCTGTAGCGGTGTGCCCTTCACGGCGGTCTTGGTGGAAGGGTATCTATGGAGATACGTTTGTCTGTGGCAGGAGGCAGGTGCTGAGGAACTGGCAGGCTGTGAAGGAACATGGCTGCCAGCTGCTGAGGATAGCTCTCCACAGGGGCTGGTCTTTGCCTGAGGTACAAGGCTGGCCTGGCCTCCACTATGAAGCAACATAGCTTATGTCACAGAGCTCAAATGGGGAAACTGAGGGTGTGTGAGGGGGGTTGTGTATGTGTGTGTGTGTGATGTGTGTGTGTGTATGCGTGGTATGGTGTGTGTATATGGGGTGTGTGTGTGGTGTATGTGGTGAGTGTGTGTGTGGTATATATGTGGGGTATGTGTGTGTGATGTGTGGTGTGTGTGTGTGAGTGGTGTGTGTGTATGTGGTGTGTAGCGTGTATGTGGGGTGTGGGGTGTGTATATGTGTGTGTGGTGTGTATGTGGGATGTGTGTGTGGTGTGTGTGGTGTGTGTGGTGTGTATGTGAGATGTGTGTGTGGTGTTGTGGTGTGTGGTGTGTATGTGAGATGTGTGTGTGGTGTGTGTGGTGTGTGTGGTGTGTATGTGAGATGTGTGTGTGGGGGGTGTGTGTGGTGTGTGTATGGGGTGTGTGTGTGTGTGTGTGTGGTGTGCGTGATGTGTGTGTGTGTGGTGTGTGTATGTGGAATATGTGTGTGTGGTGTTTGTATGTGGGATATGTGTGTGTGTGGTGTGTGTGGTGTGATATGTATGTGGGGTACGTGTGTGTGTGGTGTGCTGTGTTGTGTGTATGTGTGTGCTTGTGTTGGAATCCTGTTCTGGGGCTTTTAGGTTCTGTCAGTGCTGGGAACACACAGAGTAGGCAGCTATGTGGCCTGGGGTCCAGAGAGGGCAGTGGGCTCTCTGCCTGCCTGAGTCTTTTTATGGCTGACCCCTGTTGACCTTCAGATCAGAGACCCCTCCTTTGCTAAGGAGCTGTCTCAACTATGCCCAGCCACTCCCTGTCATCTTCAGGATGAAGGATGCTGTTCACTCCACCGCTGGACACATCTGTTAGCCAGCTCTCATCACCATGGTCGAGGGAAGACTAGCCCAGCACAAGAACCTGGGGAAAGGGCAGGATGGGAGTATGTGGGAGGAAGGGAGGACAGGGCGCTGAGCCTCCATTTGGCTCCATGTAGTCGAAGCTCTTGATATGTCCATCTTTACCCAAGCTCCAGGCGTCTGGGTGACCCCGATGGCACCATACCCCCAGTATGGTGATCTTTGGGGTGAAGGGAGGTCTGAGAATAGGCACCGCTCTTTTTAACTTTAATTAAGTTGTTGGTCTCTCTAGTGCTTGGAGGCAGAGCCTCTGGGGTCTGTGCCTTCTGCCCCCAAACTGAGTTTCTGGATGTGGAACGCTGGGTGCTGTTGGATAGCCCAAGGCCACTACTACCCTTCCCTCCCCAGTCCCAAGGCAGAAAACCTGGGCTGCAGTCTTGCAAAGCAGGTCCACAAAGGGAAGCAGAAAGATTAGGCTAGCAAGATGGGAACTTCCCCAGCCCCAGGGTACTGCTCTTTGGAAGTTCTTGCTCTTGGAAACTGGCTCTTGCCAAAACCACCTTTGTCACAGCCCCTGTAGGGTCTTGACACAGGTTAGGCTGGAGGACAAAGCTCTCTGCTCTGTAGGATGCTGGGGCCTTACAGCATCCTACAGATGCTTTGCAGCTAACAAATGACTGAAATGGAGGGCCTTACAGTGTGGGCCTCTGCCTGCTTGGAAAAGCAGAGGTGGCCAGGACCTCCGAAGCCATCAGGGACATGGGGTTTAGAGATTTGTGAGGACCCTTCCTCCTTCTCCCCTCTGTTCTTCCTCTCTCCTCCCTGCCCCTCCCTGCCACCTCCCTGTCTGTCTTCCTCCTTTCCTTGCCTGTGACGGTCACTTTCCCTCACTACAGGCTGCTAGTTTGCCCGTCCTGTTTCCCTGGGTTGTGCTGAGGCTTCTCACCACTCTGCAGCTCCTCTCAGTCAGAAGCAGGTACGGAGCTCTCCGCCGAGAAGTGCTCCCCCACTTCTCTCTTCAGAGAAGTGCTCCCCCACTTCTCTCCCCAGAGAAGTGCTCCCCCACTTCTCTCCCCAGAGAAGTGCTCCCCCACTTCTCTCTTCAGAGAAGTGCCCCCCACTTCTCTCCCTTTGTCGATCTTTAAAACAACTAGATTTACCGTAAGATGTAGCTCCTCAGATCTTTGTGTACCCCGCTCCCTCCATCCTGAACCCAAGCCCTGGGCTCACAAAGCCTTGCAGGATGAACAATAACCCATATCTGCAGATGCCCCAACCGTGGCTTAAGGGATTAAATCTGATGCGGCAGTCTTGACATGCCCAGATACCCCAGATACCATACTGTGCCCCAATCCTGGGTCCTGCCTCAGGGCCTCCGCGCAGGTTCTGGCTGTAGGGGCCTCTATTTCTCACTGTGTGACTTTGGATAAATTGCCTACCTTCTCTGAGCTTCAGTTTTCATGACTGCAATGGGTTCCTAATAGGATTCCTGAGGGGTTCAAGACAGTGAGAATGCTGAGCACGCACTTAGAGCAGAGCAGGGTCCCCCCCTTAATCCTCCAGTCACAAGGTCACATGGCTATGACCTTCATTCCGGACAATTCTCTGTCCCAACCCCCACTGAAGGACCAACCAATGGAAATAGAAAAGGACCAGGTCATGCCGGGTGGCAGTGGTGGTGCACATCTCTAATCCCAGCACTCAGGAGGCAGAGGCAGATGGATCTGTTAGTTTGAGGCCAGCCTGGTCTACAGAACAATTACAGGATAGCCGGGCTAAATAAATAAACTCTGTCTTAAAAAACAAAACAACAACAACAAAAAAGGGGAGGGGTCAGGCAGCGGTGGTGACACGCCTTTAATCCCAGCAGTCAGGAGACAGAGGCAGGCGGATCTCTGTGAGTTTGAGGCCAGCCTAGTCTACAGAGTGAGTTCTAGGACAGTCGGGACTATTACACAGAGAAACCCTGTCGAAAAATCAAGATAGATAGATAGATAGATAGATAGATAGATAGATAGATAGATAGATAGATGATAGACCAACAGACAGATAGATAGATGGATGGACCAGGTGTACAGATAGGAACTGGGTTCAGAGTCTGAGAATTCTTCACAGCTGCGTGGCTGTGAACGAGCTGCTTTGTCTCTCTGAGTCTGAACATTCTTGGTGATGGAGGAAGAACACAGCCTGGCCTGCGCCTCAGGACTCTGAAGGACAGCAGATGGCTGTCATTCTAAGCAGCAAAAAGCTTTGGTGGGAGAGCATGGGATTGGGCCCGGCAGAGGGCTTGTCGCTTGGATCCCAGGGGCTCTAGCAGCAGTGTGATGGAGAGCTGGACAGAATACGGACTCTGCTGCTGGCAGGTGGCCTTGAGTCTCGGCTCTAGTAACAGGCACCTGAGGCCCCATAACCAAAGACCCCAGAGGTGGGAGAAAGACATGCTAGCTCTCTCCCTAGTCTTGCCACAAGGCCCTTGAAGCCCCTCACTGAAGGTGAGCACCAGCCCCAAAAGTCCCCACAGAAGTGCCTCATGGAGGTCTGCCATGCCCAGGACACAGGCACCCTGGCCCGGGAGCTCTTTGGGTGATGCAGCTGAGTTGTTGTTTGTTTTTTTGTCTGTTTGGTTTTTAAATTTTTAATGGTTTATTTAACTTTTTTTTTTAATGTGCATTGGTGTTAAGTGTCAGATCCCCTGGAACTGGATGTTCAGACAGTTGTGAGCTGCCATGCAGGTGCTGGGAATTGAACCCGGGTCCTCTGGAAGAGCAGTCAGTGATTTTAACCACTGCGCCATCTCTCCAGCCCCGATGCAGCCGTTTTTGTGCCACCCAGGCTCCTGTAAGTGACTCCAACAAGCTCGCCATGCTACGCTCAGGTGGAGTCATTTCTTTGGTCTGTTAGACATTTGTTCATGTGCCCCCACCCAAAGGAAAGTGGTGGAGTACAATTAGTACCCCAATAGAGACTGACAGAGGCTATGGAAATGTGGCCACCCAACCCACCATAGCAACAGGAGGGAAATCGGGTCCCCTGTCAGGAACACCTAATTTTCACTGGCTAAGGTCACCTTTGATACCAAGGACTGGAGGACCCTAGAGGAAGGACACGGGTTATTCAGGAAATCGGGCATGAGAGAGGCAGCGTTTGATGTTTACAGGGAGTTAAGAAAGGCGTGGACCTCCTCCTAACTGGTTGTGTTGAGGTGGGATGCCATCTTTATGAGGCAGCTAAGAGCAGGAACAAAGGACCCAGAGAGAGTTGGGAGGGGCACTTCCTAAGAGCCACATTTTTATTGGGTGAAAACCCCAGGATCAGGGGTGAGTTATCGCTCCAGGTCTTTTATCAGTGAGTCCCCAGAGGACCCCAAACTCTACAGGCTGTTGCCTCTGCTGTTGGTTGCATGTCCCAACAGGAGCCGAATCCCTATTGCTAAAGATGGTCAATGCTTTGGTGGCAAGACATGGGGAAAGTGAAATGGGACAGAGATGGAAGCATCCTCTCCACTGACTGGGCTCTTGTAGGGCTGGGAGGCGCTGCAGACTGGTGGGGGAGAATTGTTGACAAGGGTCCTGCTCTGTTACGGACCAGCATGCCAAGCCAAGCAGAGGTGCCTGCTGGTGCAGCACTGGTACCGGTTAAGGTGCAACCAGTTACCTTCTGCGGATCTATGGCTGCTCCACAGGCGGGAACTGAGACCCATGACTCCAGCAGGGAGGCGCTACAACTTCTTTGTTAAGTGAATCTGGTGGAACTATAAGCGTTTGCCTTCTGAGCATTTGTGCTTATGCCCGTGGGATACCGCTTCTATTAGTGTCAGCCACGAGGGAAGCGTCTTTTTTAAAGTCGGAGGTGGTTACTACGGGGGATTGTAACCAGTAAAGTGGATGAGAATAACTGACCGTAGCCGTGACAACCAGATACAAACGGGAGAAACCCAGCCGTCTCTTTTACCACACTCAGCGCTCGGGGAACAACCTTCTTGGAAGAGGAGGACAAAAGGAATGTAAGAGGCAGAGGGAGGGTGGGTGTGCTGTGTTGAAACATTTTCTCCTGGAGGGAGGGGGGAGGGACAATCCGTAAGTCCGAGGAAGATCTAGCGAAGAAACTGCTCAGTGGTTAAGCGTGCTGATCGCAGAGGACCTGAGTCAGTTTCCAGCACCCCCTTTTAACTCCAGCTCCTGGGAGATCTGATGCCCTCCTCTGGGATTTGAGGGTACTACAACCACGCGGCGTGCGTGTGGGCATAAATAAAACTTCTCATAAATAAAAAATTTTGAATCACAAAATGGAAAAGTAAATAATAAAAACAAATACATAAAAAGGGAACTCAGAACGTCACAAGTTCCACGAGCCCTCTCCCAAAGGTCACTCAAGCAGTTGAAAAGGTTTCTGGGTAAGGGGGCCCTTGCGGGTGGAGTTGCCTGCAAGTTGGGCAGAGAAGGCTAAAGACAGAGCTTTGGGAGTCGACCACGATGCTGGGGTGGAACAGCTCACCTTGCAGGAGCCACCCAGAGTCACCCAGGGGTCTATAAATAGCCCCTCACCTGGGTCCTAGTTTGGTTTCTGCTGCTGTGATAAAACACTGTGAGCAAAGCACTTGGGGGGAAAGGGTTCGGTTCACCTTACGCCTCTCAACCCATCCTGGAGGAGCCCCAAGGCAGGAGCTCAAACAGGACCTGAAGCAGGGAACATGGAGGTGCTAACGGCCTGGCTCCCTGGCTTGCTTTCCTCTACAGGACAAGCCTGTCTGTCGGGGGAGGACAGGAGATGGGGTCACGACCCACAATTCCCAGCACCCACATAGTGGTTCATGGCCATCTGTAATTCCAGTTCTAAGGGATCCTACTCCCTCTTCTAGACTCCACGAGCACCAGACATGCAAGTGGCATGCATACATGCACGGGGACAAAGCACTCATGTACATAAAAGAAAACAATTTTTTTTTAAGAAAAGAAAATGTCCTACAGACTTGCCTAGAGGATAGTCTGATGAAGGCATTTTCTCAGATGAGGTTTCCTCTTCCCAGATGACTCCAGCTTATGTCAAGTTGACAGAAAGCTGACCAGTACTCCCATGCTCCTGTAGGTCACCCCAAAAACCCATTCAGCTCAGTGAGCTAGATCTCAGTGGAGTGATTTCTTTGGCTGTCATCAGTACTCTCTTTTTGGGGTGATACATCTGGGTTTATGTCTCCCCAGAAAAGTTACATAACACAGTAACTCTCCTCCTCCTCCTTCTCTTTCTTCTCCTCCTGAGACGGGGTCTCTACCATGTAGTTTTGGCTGTCCTGGAACCTACTCTGTAGACCAGGCTGGCTTCAGACTCAGTTATGGCTGCCTCTGCCTCCTGAGTGCTGGGATTAAAGGCATGCATTTCCATGCCTGTGACAAACCCTATTTCTTTATAGACTAATTAAAATGGGGATGGGTGGGCAGGCACGCCACTGTGCACATGTGGGTGTCAGGGCACACCCTCTGGAGTTCATCCTTCCACTGTAGGGTTCAAGGGATTGAACTCAGATCATCAGGCTTGCGCGGAATGTATCTGCACCCCACTGAGCTATCTTGCTAACACCCAGAACATTTTTAAATGCAAAAATGCCCCTCTCTTTTAAACTTTAACCTTCTCCTCTGTTGCTGCCACGTGGCTCACACAGTTCCTCAAGCTCATAGCCAACTCATCTGTAGCAGGCTCACTGTGAAACAAATTCTACAAAACTTGTACATCGGACAACGGAAGTTCCCTCTTTGTGTGTCCACACAAAGCAGCAACTCCCCACTGTCTGGTGACATCTGGTATTTGTTTGAACTCTCACTTACAAAAGGCAGAAAATCTAACCAAGGAAGGAAGTACAGGTACCTGTCACAGAAGAATTCAGTGGTAGGCGTGGGCTTCAGGCACTGTGTGGTCCAGAAGCTAATGACAGTGGAGCACTGGCTTGGCTTCTCTTGAGCTCAGGGTAGCAGCAATGGCTGCTGGGTCTCCGCCCTCCTCCAACAGCACCATCCTGGACACAGGAGCAGCTTTGGAGCCCTGGGAAGACAAGGGTGGTCTTGGGCATCCTGTACCGAGACTCAGGGAAATCTCCCAGCAGGGGGCTGTTGTGTACCCCTTTGCTCCTGCAGGGAAGCTGCTTAAGCTGGAAGGTAAATTCAAAATGACTTCAGGAAGTCCCTGAAACTGACTAGATTCTCAAAGTTCCTTCTTGCCAAGATATAAGCAAGTCAAGCTGTTAAGAGTCACTCTCTGGCAGGCCAACCTGCCAAGGAGACTCTGAGACCAGAGCAGCTGCCTGGAAGAGGCCAAGGCCAGCCGAGCTAGCTGCCTGGAAGAGGTTTAGACCAACTGAATTGCCCAGAAGGGACCCTCTCCATCCTGTTGAGCTGTCTGCAGGCAGTGTGCTCCAGGTTCCCATCTTTGTGAGCTGTCACTCATGCTGGGGTGGGAACTGGCGACACAGCTGTCTGGAAGTCATTTCTGTCCCTGTAAGTTCCTGTAAGTAAACCCACGTAAACACATTGGATCACCAAGTTGACTTTGGTGATATCCGTACTTTGGTCTGTGATAGGTTTCCTCTCTGGGCAATGTAAAAATGTATGTTGTGTCTCCGCAGGAGGTTTTGTCACACAACAGAGCCAGAATCAACTAGAAGAATGGTCTGGAGAGAGGATCAGGGCCTCACAGTGTCCCAGTGACACGTAAGACCCAGGCTGTAGAGAATGGAGAGGATGGGAGAGGTCAACGCAGTGAACTGTGGGAGTTTAGGAGGCGCTGCACACACAGGGCCCAGGAATTGTGCATGTCGTCTACTGCCTGGCCACTGCTGTGGAGTCTAGTGTAATCTGTGCCCAATCTCCATTCCAGCCCAGGGACCAGAGTGTCTCCATTCCGACTCTGCTGAGGGGGGTTGTCTGGGGGAGGGAGGTGTCCCAGACGAGGCAAACCCTTGTCTGTCCATCTCATCTGGGCTGTGTGTCTGGCTACCCAGTCATCCTTCTTCCTCTTTGGCAGAAAAGCCATTAAGCTGCAGACCCCCCAAGCACCCGCTGCACCGGCTGCAGCCTCAGCACTAAGTGCATTTGCACCCATTAGTAAGCAGCCGGGACTGGCTAGCTGGAGTCAATGCACAGCCCCCTCCCCCCACTCCCTGGAGACTGCTGGCCAAAGCCCAACCCATGTGCTCTAAGAATGGAACCTGGGGGCTCCAAGGATGCACATGGGTAGTCCGAGCTGTAAGTCAGTCAGCTGGCCTCTGCTCTTAAGGGCTGTGTTCCACGTGGGAGATGGCACTTCTTTGTCACAAGCATAAAGGCACTGGAGGAGACAGTTGCAGACTGCCTGGGTGACTGGAAGGAACTCCAGAAGCTCAGAGGCCAGTGTTGTTGTTGTTTTTTTTTTTTGTTTTTTTTTTTGTTTTGTTTTGTTTTTTTTTTTTTGAGACAGGGTTTCTCTGTGGCTTTGGAGCCTGTCCTGGAACTAGCTCTGTAGACCAGGCTGGTCTCAAACTCACAGAGATCCGCCTGCCTCTGCCTCCCGAGTGCTGGGATTAAAGGCGTGCGCCACCGTCGCCAGGCTTAGAGTCCAGTGTTATAGAGGAAAGAAGGCGGGCGTTCTCGTGTCCATGTGTGTGCATGTGGAGGCCAGGATTGACACACACGAATTCCGCATCACTCTCCAGACCTTATCTTTTGAGACAGCGTCTCTCAGTGTTCTTGCAGCTTGCAGTTGACTGCAGTAGACTTGCAGTAGGCTGCTGGCCGGTGAACCCCAGAGGTCTTCTGCTGCACCTTTCTACGTGACGAACTTTCTCCCAAGCTCTGTTATCTCTTTTGAAAATTGCATTTTTTAAAAAGCCAGTTGACTCCACCCGAGCCTCAGGTTTTGTGTAAAAATGACTCTTTGAATGTAACCTGCTTCCTTAGGCAGACAAACAGCAGACTGTCCTTAGTGAGTCAGCTCCGCCCTCGTGGAGGAGCCTAGTGAGTCAAACACGAGAGAGTCCAGCGGGAATATTCTCCTGCAGCTGCCCCTCAGCTTCCCAGAGTCTGCAGCAAGGGGTGTTTGAGAGCCACGCTGTGCTCCACCCTCACCTCGTAAACCCTAAAATAGATCGATACATTCCTGGAGGGAGGAGTTTTCTTTTTGCCTCTGGGGAGGGCATTAGCTCAGAATGGTCAAGAATGTCAGGGCTTGAGGTGAAACATTGTGGTGCACACCTTCGATTCTAGCACTTGAGAGGCAGAGGCAGGGCCAGCCTGGTCTACATAGTGAGTTCCAGGACAGCCAGGGCTGCACAGTGAGACCTTGTCTCAGAAGGAGGAGGGGCAGAGAGGAGGCGGAAAGAAGAAAGAACAGTGGGGCTGGGAGCCGGTTTAGTCTGTAAAATGCTAGCTTCCTAAACACGAGGCCCTGAGCTTAATCCCAGCACTCACGGAAAAGCCCGTCAGGGCGTGACTGAGTGAGGAGGATCCGGCATCAGCCTCGGGCCTCCATAGAATGTGCTACACATGCACAGCCTAGGGAGCCCAAGTACACACACACAGGGGCACACAGAGGCACGCACGCACACACCAGTTGACAGTAAGACAATAAAAGCTTAGAAACAAATACTGTTGGGTGGTGGTGGCGTACACCTTTAACTCCAGCACTCGGGAGGCAGAGGCAGGCGGATCTCTGTGAGTCGGAGGCCAGCCTGGTCTACAAGAGCTAGTTCCAGAACAGCGAGGGCTACACAGAGAAGCCCTGTCTTGAAAAATGAAGAAAGAAAGAAAGAAAGAAAGAAAGAAAGAAAGAAAGAAAGAAAGAAAGAAAGTGAAAAAACAAACAAGCAAAAAAAAAAAAAAAACCAGAAATAAAAATTACGTGCTTAGGTCACGTAGTAAAGAACAAACAAGACACCAAGCTCAGGTCAGCCACCCGGATAGAGAGGGTCGAGACAGGCCACAGATGACCCTGCTCTGCTGCGGTTGGTCGTGTGTTCTTGGCTGAAGTGGCTGTGGGGAGTGAACCCTTTCTTCTAGGGAATTCAGAGGCCTCTGCTGTCCTGGCTGACACGCTGCCATGCCTGCACCTCAGGCCTTCTTACTGCCCATCCTGGCTAGAAAACCCATGTGTCTGTGCCCCTCCGAGTCCTGCCCTGGCCTCTGGCCACCACCCACAGGGCAATCTGCAACTTTCTCTGCTTGGTTAGAACCACCCAGAAAGAGTGGTTTCCTGGATCCACCTTGGGGCCCAGGAATCTGCATTCCACCCTTCCCTCCTCAGAGCAAGGGACTAGGCCCCAGAACCCACAAATACCGGATGGGACTGCTCAGTCTCAGCCCTGGACATACCTCCTCTGCTCTGAACAGGAGTTGTCCTGAGTGCTCCTGCCTTTGCTACTGGCTGTAGGTTCATAATTTGGGGGAGGAGCCTCACATCTGTGACTCAGTGTCTGTGCCCTCTACCCAGAACAGTCTTTCCTCAATTGATCTCTGGGTAGGAACTCTTGTTCATCCCTCAAAACCCAATTTAGGGGTGGGGCATGGTGGTGCACAACTTTAATTCCAGCACTCTGGAGGTAGAGGGCAGGTGGATCTCTGGGAGCTCCAGGTCAGCCAAAGCTATATGGTGAGAATTTGTCAAAAAAAAAAAAATCCAGGAACACAGCCCCTGCCCCGCACCCTAGCCCACCCCCATGTTCACTGACTGGCTCACTGCCTCTGCCTTGCTGGGATAGCTTGTTCTGCTTTTCTGGAGGCAGTTCAGCATCAGGGGCAGGAGACTTGGCTCTGCCTCCAGTACCTCATAACGAAGCCTAGGACCTTTTCACTGTGGACATACGAGGACTGACCTTGCCTTCTTGGTGGGGCGGACAGCCTTGGGGTTGAAATAAGGCAGCCCTTGTGAAGGGCTCTCTGGCTGCCCGCTGGCCTGATCACTTCTCCAGCCTCAGAGCCCTGGGAGCCAGGGTGGGGCTTCTCCAAGGAAGACCAGCATGGGGGTAGCCCTGGGCTCTGCTGCTAAGCTTTGCCCCTGGAAACTGTCTTCCATGTAGGCATCAGTGGCTGTACCCGAGGGAAGGGACCACCACCTGGTATGAGGGAGAACAGTACGGTCCACAGTGGGAGCACGATGGGGGGACCTGTGCCGTCCTCCCCACAGGTCTGGCTTGCCTCCGAGGAGAGCGGGGTGGCTGCAAGGCAGGAGGCCTGGCCCCAGCTGCACTTACAGGGAGGATCTCTTGATGTCTGAGCTGCTCAGGAGAGGCGGAGACAGCAGGGCCTGGGAGATGGTCTCCATGGCAACCACTGCCACTCATTCCCCATCTCCTATGTAAATTAGTTACAATTTTATTAGTGTACAGAATTTCAGGAGGCCAAATTCTGTCTTGGAAAGGAAGAGAGCTGGGGTTGGGGGGGGGGGACAGAGACAAGTGTCAAGGGCTTCCTGGTCCCCCAGGACTGCAACTCTGTGATATGTCCATGGAGAGTGATGGCCACATGCCCTCATCTGTCTCCTAGCCATCCACTGGGATTGGGTCAGTCCATCCCTGGAGAGCTGGCAGAGTCCATGCCCCCATCATGGCCTCCTGCCGCAGCATCCCCACACAGCTGAGGTTGTTAGCTGGTTCACAAGGGCCCAGGTCAGTATGGGCAAGACTGCTTGCTTCCTCCTCTCACTGCAGAATGTAGGGTCAAAGTTCACAGAGCCCTGGCACACATTAGCAGACAGGTGAGGGCTCACAGGGCTTTGGGCTTCTGGATCTACCAGGGATCCCGGCTACAAGGCACACGTGTGGGGCCAGTGCCTTGTGGTGGCACTTTCTAACCTTGTATTGTGGAAGTGACAGCAAAAGCCATGGCTTTCAGGTTCCCGAGACTCTCCATCCTACCTAAAACACACACGGCATTTTTTCCCCCAAAGAGAGAAAAAAGGGACAGATTTGTCTTTTTCCTAAGGCTGTTGTTAAAATTAGTTGTGCCTCCTAAGGCGCATCCCGTGTGTGTGCCTCTAAGGTAGCTCTGTTTCCTCCCTGCAGAGCTTGCTCTGGGGAACTCAGGGCCCCAGCAAGACACCTGTCAACAGCCACACTGGTGCCTGGCAAGGGGCAGTATAGCATGGCCCCCCATAGGTGGATCTAGGTCAGGATAAGTCTCCTAAGTGTGGTCCCCAGGCCAAAACAGAAGAGGCAGACTGACAGAGGGAACTGCTCAATAAAGCTTGGATGCTGGCAGACTCAAGGAGGAGGGGGCAGGAGGAGGGGGCAGGAGGATGGCGCAGGGAATGGATGGGAGGGGGAGCGGAGACTGTTGACTGGGCTATGGAAGGAAGGAAGGATAAATGAAGGAGAGAGGAGAGAATGGTGGGGAAGGTGGAGGAGGGATGGGGAGAAAGGAAGCAAGAGAGATGGAGAAAGGCAGCTTCACGGGTGGAACTGTGGACAGAAGGGTGGACAAAGGAATGGGAGGAAAGAAGGAGGGAGGGTAGTAGAGAAAGAGGGGGGCTGGATGGCCGAGCGCGCAGAGTAACAGGTGGAGGGTGGTCAGAAGGCGTTTTCCACCGTGGCCGGGCTTGTGTGCTCTGGCGGTGGATACCGGGCTCCAACTCCAGCTTTGCACTAAATCCTTGCACTTTGTCAAAGCATCAGATCCCACTGAGCCTCAGCCCACACAGAGAGTGGGGCACAGCTAATGGCCCCACATCCAGGCTAGCCATACACACAGTAAGAGCTCACTACGTGTGTACTCTTATGAGGACACACAGAGAGCAGACACTAGTTCTTGGAGTTCTGAGCCAGCTAGGCAGGGTTCCAAAGGAGGTCTCTGTGCAAGGAGGGTGGGAGCAGGTTGGCATTTTTCACTTGGGGCCCTAGCTAGGGCCCCTGGTTGGCAGCTCCTGATGGCAGGCCAGGAGAAATGGGGTGGCGAGGAAAAGCTAAAGGTCGAGGGGCTGGAGTCCAGTCAGAAGAAGATGAACAGGGCCCTTAGATTAGTCCCTGATAACTGGGTGGTCGTGGTGGCACACACCTTTAATCCCAGCACTCAGGAGGCAGAGGCAGGCAGATCCCTGAGTTCGAGGCCAGCCTGGTTTAGAGAGTAAAAACTTCAACGACAGCCAGGGCTACTTAGCGAGACCCTGTCTCAAAAAACCAAAAATTAAAGAAAAAAATTTCCCTAACATCTGCAGAGTCCACACAGTGAGGACAAGGAGGTCCAGAGGTCCAGAGGGTGGAGGCTGAGGCAGGAGCTTGTTGGCTCAGGAGAGCGGCCTCCTGCTAGCTCCAGACTCAGCTCTTGTCGTAGGCCTGCTGGTTTCCAATAGTGCTTCCCATTTCTGGTTCTGCTTGAGCTAGAGTTGGCCCCAATGGGTAGACACTGCTCATGGGCCCATGGTGACTAGGCTTTCCCAGTAGGATGGAGCCCCCACTCACCACTGGGGAGTCTCAGGCTGGGTCTCAGGCTGTCTGGGAAAGCATAGGAGGCTGCTGGCCTAGGCCCTCTGAAGGCCTTGTGTCTGTGTGCACCCAACTGCCAGCCTGTGACTTGGTGACTAGTGGCTGAACAATCCCCATGTCAAACGGGCCGAAGGCTCAGCAGTGTGGTAAAAAGCCAGACCTTTCCAATGCTCGGGAAAGGAAGGGGCTCCCTGGATTCATGGGGCTCAGTTTTCAGCCTTAGGGCCATCATGAGACCAGGCCACCTGCAGCTCTCCTTGAATGAACAGCAAGGCCACACGCCCATGGAGGTACAGTGTCCCTTGTCCTCCAGCTCCCATGTTTTGTAGCCCAAAGGCCTGGACTCTTGGCAGGCAGGGGAGGATGGGCCTGCCCACCCTGTTCTGTGATGAATCTTACTAATTATGCCACACACCGGAAAACTTCATTAAATCGTTGCTTGGTGTGTAATTTCCACTAGTTTGAAAGTCAGGCGAGATCAAGCAAACATCCACACAGCCCTGGCAGCCCATAGCATCTCACTGAATACCACAGGCCCAGCTCTGGTCCTGTCCTGCTTGGCTGTGGTGCGGCCTCCTGCCCTCATTATATGCAACTATTGTATGTGTGCACATATATTTATCCCATTTGTATACATGTATCCAGCCCACATGCATATACACATACACACATATCTACTCCCACACACACACAAATCCACTCACATACACATTCATAGACCCACACACACACACACATACACACCTATACCCACACTCACACACGTATACCACACACACATATACCCCCACACATACACACATATACCCACACATACACACATATACCCACACATACACACACACACACACCCACATACACACATATACCCACATATACACACATATACCCCCCACACCTACTCATACACCCAGCATTCACACACACTCACATACACATACATATACCTCCACATGCACAATAGACCTCACATAATACACATATACCCAACATGCACACATATACATATACTCCATGTATATACACATACATACACATGCACACACTCTACACTCACACACATAACTATGCACAATATAAACACACCAAGCACTACACACTGACACACGAACATGCCAACAAGGAGGTGACAGGAGGAGCTGGGGACTTGGAGACTCTGTGGGACCCTAGGAGCCTGGCTCTGTCCTCAGTGCCTCCAGGGATCACCTCTCCACTCTTCGGGGCCAGCACTCTGCTCTGTGTGGGAGGTGATCATCTCCCCAGCAGCACATGTGTGGGATGGGAACACAGAGGAAAACGGGACATCAAGGAGCCCTGTCAGTCCAGTGGTCTCCTAATATTCTTTGGAGCCTAAGTGGGCACAGAGCAGGTCCGCCAGGGGACAGGTATGGAGAGGCTGAGGTGAAGGCAGAGCTTGCTAACCTTTGTAGTGGCCTGAGGCGCTAGTGGGGATGCTGAGGCCTGGTCTGTGAAGTCAGTGGCCGAGACCCTAACACATCTGGCCACAGGATTTAAAAAGAGGCTCATTTGCCATGGGCAATACCTCAGGAGGACAGCTGCTACAGAGGCTAAGGACAGCCAGAGAGGCCAGACGGTATCAGGGCATGCGAGGACAGCTCCCTGACTGGCAGCACGTGGCAGCTCCATGTTGTAGATCAGGGGCTGAGCACATCCCAACGAGGGACACCCAGAGAGAGTGACAATGGCTCAGATCTCACCCTACCCATTTACCCACAACACCCCCTCTCTTCACAGGCCTGGAAGGTTCCAGGTACCCACTGACGGCTTGGAATGGAAACTCAACGTTAGGTAGTTTGGCCACGGTCTCATGCTCTGCAAGGCCTGGCTCCCTTTGCTGCATTTAGGGGGCCTCTCTGCCCCTTTGGAGGTACAGCACGGCAAGTCAGGTGTGCCTGGACCATGCCTGCCTCTTCTGGAGGTCCCTGAGCCAGCAAGAGGGGTCTTCCTTCCATGTACCTGGGTGCTGCTCCTTCAGTGTTCCTTGCTACCTCTTGCTGGCTGAGCCTTCTCTAGTCACTGAAGGTCAGCTGGCCCTGGGGTTGGAATCCTGCTGGGCTGGACTGGGGACTTTGCATCATCTCTCGGTCCAGTTCACCTCTGAGAGACCATACCTGTGGGTCCTTCCCACCATTCAGGTTTTAGGTTTAAAGCCACCTCCTTGGCAAATCACTCCTGGGACCTGCCTGTCACCCTTCTGAGTGTACATGGGCCAGGAACCTTCTTGTGAGCTCCTCCTGTGTCCAAGATCCAGGCAGGCCCAGAAAAGAGCTCAGAGGTGATCATCCCATGACCTGAATCTATCCAGGACAGTTTACCTCCCTACAGATGTCAAGGACCAGTAGCTAGAGACTCCTGATAGGACACCACAGTTCATTCACCCTTAGGTCAGTGTGGACAGTGCCTTAGACATGCCTGATAGGGGAGCCACCTACTCATCCTGGGACCCCTGCAGCCTCTCCAGTATCTGAATGGGGAGGGTCTGGTGATTGAGCGTCAGGATATTTGTGCCCCAGAAATTCCTCCCTCCCTCCTCATTCGTATCTTTCTCTCAGCTCTCTTCACCCCCTACCGCCACCCTTCACCCCCCCATCTCTTCTTTCCTCCCTCTCCTCTGCCCCTCCCTGCCCTCTCCTCCCAGCTCTGAGCCCTGCCCTTCATCTGGCTCCAGCTCTCTTGGAGGTTTCTCCTCTGGTCGTTCCTCTCCTCTCCGCTTCACCCTGTCCCGGGGAGGGGCTGGCGGCCCGTGATTTGCAGTTCCCAGGGCGGTCGTCTCTGAGCCTGCACATCTGGATCCTTAGGACGCTCTGGAAATCAAGAGGCTGCCTGAGCAGGCAAAGTGCCCCCCTCCTCCCCCACCTCCCCCGCCTTCCCACCCCTAGCCGGTATTTTTAGCTCTGCAGAGCATCCGTGTGCAGGGCCGGTGAAGCCTGGATGAGGTTTTACGCGTTGTGACAGCCCCAAGGGCAGTGGCAGAGCGGCTTTAGCTTTTTGAGTCGGGGTGCTTTCATGGTGGAGCTTCAGCTGCAGGGTGGGTCTCAGCTGAAGGATCTAGCTGTCTCTGTCCCGGCCTGTTGGACCCTGTCCCCTCCTCTGGCCTGGCTTGGCCTTTGTCCCTGGAAAGCTCCATGCTGGAGCCACCCACCACACTGGCTCCCAAACCTCTCTCCTTTCTTTTGTCCTGGCCCTTCCTTCCCAGGATTCTGCCTTCTTGGTCTAAGCTTTCCCCTTCCCTCCCCATTGGCTTCTTTCCCTGCTCACTTGAAGCCATCAATGAGCATAGGACTCCTAGAATGTCCAGTCCTGCCCATCCTGTTCTCTGGTACACCGCTCCCCGCTCTTCCCTGCTTCCTGTCTCCCTTTGCCCTTGGCAGCCTCTGGGGTATGCGGGGCAAAGTGGTAGGGATGCTAAACCCCTGAGGCCTGGGCTTGTGAGCTTTACCTTTCACTAAGGCCCCTGGGCATTTCCAGAACTCAGGAGCATCCAGCCTGGTCCCTGTGGATCCCCAAGTTGTCTCCAGAAAGAGCCTTCTGACCAGGGCAGTCAATAACCCTGGGATGTCTCCTTGGGGCCTTTAGCATCCAGCCCCCACCTGAACTTCATTTCTGTGTCACCACTTAGGACGCCCCCAGAGTGCCCAGCGCTCTACACTCCTGTCTGTCACAGCCAGTGTGAGCTCTGCAGAGCCACAGTTATCACTCTGCATGACCGGACAGCTATCTCGGCTCCAAGGGACGCGCCATGGCTGTCCTCACTTGGAAGGGCTCCAGGCTACAGAATCTCAATCCCTGAAGCCTGCGCCCCAAGTTCTCAGAGCATCCTCTAGAAACATGTCTAAGTGTCTCAGAGCCCCTGAGGGAACCAGGCCAGCGACCAGGGTCAGACAGCGGGGCTGGTACAGGGTCTCAGGTAACTGGACACTGTGGAATCTATCTTTCCAGTTAGGCAACAGCTCTGACCCTGATCCAGCTGCCTGCTGTGTGTGTGTGGGGGGGGGGGGTGTCACAGGCGCCTTCCCTGTCCAGACCCCATGCCACAAGCTGGCTTTGTCCTCTCCATATCTCCAGTACCTTGACCAGCCCACTCCAGGTTAGGGCCCACTTGTCTCCCTTCTTTCTCCTTAGACTTGCCCATCCATTCAGTACCCAGGCTGTCACTGCCTTTCTTGTCTCTGATAGCCTCTCTGTCTGTCTCTGTGAGCCCCTCCCTCAGCCTATCTCTAGAACCTCTCCCTCAGGTCTAACTCTAGAGCCCCTTCCCCTAGGTCTCTCTTCTTATTTCTCTTTATAGGGAAAAGCCACCATTGTGGGTCACTTGCCCTGCAGTTCTGTATGTACCAGCCCTTCCCCTCCCCTTCCTCTCCTGCTGTTTCTGCCTACTCCAGAAGAAACACACACACCACCACCACACACACCTACACCATAGACACCACACATACATGCCACACACAGAGCACACATACCACACACCTATCACCACAGACACCACATATATACACCATACATACACACCTATACCACACACCTATCTGCACACCTATGTACACATACTATGTACACATACTATGTACACATACTATGTACACATACTAACCATGCAAACAACACACACACCTACATCACCACCCACCTCCTCACACATCTAGACTACACACTCAACATACACAGCACATATACATACCACACACACCTATACCACACACCTATATACATACATCTATATATACACACTACACATCCACACCACACACACCTATGTTCACACACTAAACATAAAAACCATACATACATCTACATCACCCACACACCTATACTGCAAACACATACACCGCATACACACATCACACGCACACAACTCTACTGAGACACTCAGCCAGCACCCTGCATTATCCTGACAACAGTCAGGATGCTGACACTGGCCCTGCTCGTGGTTGTGAAGGGAGGGTCCCCGATTGCACAGCCCTGGAAGCAACAACCTAGAATGGGGTCCAGGGCTGGGGATACTTTGGTGGCCATTCTGCAGTTCCATTTCTGAATCTTAGACAAGCCCCCTTCTCCCGTCCCCAGGGATCTTCTACTGCTGGCCACCATGCTGTGGTGGTCTGAAGGCCCAAGGGTAGCCTGGCCACCATGCTGTGGTAGTCTGAGGACCTGAAGGGACGTAAGATGTCTGGCCGTCCTCACACTACGGGACTGCCAGACCCAAGGAGCCTCTGTCAGTGCTCAGTCACCCAAGCATGGGAGCTGAGCTGAGCTGATAGCATCCAGGAATGCACCGTCTCCACACACACGTGGGAGGTCCAGGCAGAGGGAAGACACACCCTTAATTCCTGTGCCGGGCAGGGCGGACTGATGAAGGCCCCAGAACTCAAGCGGTTACCAGCTCTAAGGCGAAGCCTCTGTCTCTTAGGAGGCATTCCTCCATCCTCTTCAGTCCCCAGGTTCTTTCCCTGGCTCGCTGGTGGGAAGACACCTCCTTTCAGAAGGGACTCTGTCTGTCCTCTTCAGTGCTGACCCCCGACTGGTAGGATGCCTGTCTCCAAGAGTGTCAGATGAACAACTGGATGAGCAAGAGGCTGGGGTTGGGGGATAGTTAAGGTTCCTGGTGACAGAGTGCCCACTCAGCTGGCCCTTTCCACACAGAGACCTGAGAGTGATGGCTGTTCTGTTAGCTTCCCTGACAAGCCCAGGCAGTGGGGGGCACGGCCTCTGCACCTGTGCTTGGCCCTGGGCCAGCCCTGCAGCAAGGCCTTACTCCTACTGCCATGGTGTCCTTGGGTCCTCAGGGCTGCCCATCCTACTTAAAATCCAGCTGCTGGGTCTCCTCCCAGGTATCCCTGGACACCGTCGGCTTCAGTGTGTATTCCTCTTCTTCGCTCTGTTTTCCATTCAGAAGCCAGAGAGAGATCAAGGCAAACCAGGCCCCAGCACCCAAAACAGCCAATATCAAACCAAGCAGCCTGCCCTGCGCTGGGTCCCTGCTGTGCACACCCTCAACCATCAAGGGGTCCTTAGAACAATGCCTGCCAGATAACCATGAGGAGCTGAATCTGGGCCTCCAGCACCCTCAGAAGAGCAGAACACAGAGCCGTGCACTTGTAAAGGCAGCACTGGGGGAGGGGTGTGGAGATAAGCATGCTGACCAGGAACTTGCTGGCCACACAGCCTAACCGAACTGATGAGATACAAACTCAGTGAGAGACCCTGCCTCAAAAAAAAAAAAAAAAAAGTGGAGAACAATAGGCAAAGACACAGGATGTCAGCCTCCAGCCTCCACACGCATGCACGTGGTGGGATACGCATGCACATGTGTGTACACGCGTGTGCGAGCACACACATACACACACCAGGCCACATGAGGGCCTTTGCAACCTCTGTCCCTGCCCTAGTCTTCTCTTCCCAGCCCTCCCCAGAACTGACTCTCTCTCTCTCTCTCTGTCTCTGTCTCTCTCTGTCTCTGTCTCTCTCTGTCTCTGTCTCTCTGTCTCTCTCTCTCTCTCTCTCGCTCTCGCTCTCTCTCTCTCTGCCGCGTCTAGGCCCCCTCCACACCCCGAGCCCTCAGTGGCGTCCGCCCTGGACCTCTGCCTGCGTCACCAGTCTATTCTTCCACAGGATGTGAGTCTTGAAGACACAACTTTGCCTCCCGGTGCACAGAGAAGCTCCTGGCAGGAGTCTGTGCTCATCAATATGGATGGGACACAGGAAGCAGTGACTGCTGTCACTGTCATTATTGCTCCTGGAAGCTGGAGGAGGGGGAGGAGGAGGGACCTAATGCAATTGTCTTTAGTAAGAAAAAAACAGCCGCAGCCTAACTCGGTCTGTCTTCTGCCAAAGTCCCAAGACCAGGGGCTTCTGCTGTCACAGGACTTGGGCTTCTGCTGCCATGGTGACCAGGTACAATGGGGTGCCAATGAAAGGCAAGGCCACCCAGACAGGTGCTGCTATCCTCCCATTTCCTTGGGATGCACGGGATATGGTGGTAATGGAGCCCATTCAATAGCAAGGCTGCCTTTACCTTGTCTCCACTGAACCCAGACAGAAAAGTAAGAGAGAGGGACTTGCGGTCAACAGAATGGTCATTTTCCGTCTGCACTCCTGGAGGACCAGGCTGAGCTCCTGGCGATTCAAAATCTGCAAATCACCAGTCTCTACCCTCAGGGTAGCTACTGGCAGCTGGGAGGAGCCAAGGACCAGCATAGCCGCCTAAAAACAGCAAGTGCTTGCATGTGACCATGGCCAACAGGAGAAGGCAGGTAGAGGGGAGGGACAGACGGGAAAGTGCCCACATTCCTGCCCTCCTCCCTCTCCTTCTCACCCCTGGCCCCCTGCCACCTGGCCTGGACCAGCTAAAACTTCTCCCCTGCGAGGAAATACCCTAGGGCCCTGTTGTTCAATATCACCAGGTCTCAACCTGAAACCTGAGGAGCAGAGGATGGCCTTAGGCCTTGCAGTTGGCAAATGACTGGGCTTTGTAAAGAAAGTATGCCCCCCACTACCCTACAGTGCGGCCTTGTCGGCCCCCAGAGAGCTGTGGAGATTGACCACTACACCCCAAGTAGCACTTGCAGGAACGTGGGGGTCCAAAGCCAAGACTGTCTGCCCTTGCCATCACTGTAGCCCTCATTCCCAGGACCCCTAGGACCCCATCATCACTGAACTAGCGAGAATGGTGCCCCCCTAAAGAGGGCCCAGTTCTAATGCGGGCACTTCAGACTGTGCCCTTATTTGGAGATAAGTCTTCTCAGAAGTGATTAAGATAAAATGAGTCACCCTGGTGGGCCCCAACCAATATCGTTGTCCTTATACATGGAGGAGCATCAGACACAGAGTGGACATTCCAAAGGGAGGAGGTGGCGAAGGCACAAGGAATAGGGAGCCCTGTGCAGATGGAGAACAGCAGTGAGGGGTCAGAGCAAGGCCTGGGACTGTCCTGCCCTGGGCCTGCACTGGATCTTGGGTCTCCAGAACTCCGATAGAGCTCTAAAAAACTTATATAACCACATGAGTAATACCACCACCACCATAACCACTACCACCACCATCACAGCAACCATCACGACCCTCACCAGTACCACCCTACTCCCATCACAGCCATCATCACCACCACCACAATCACCATCATAACAACCACCATCACTACCACCACCACCCTCACCAGCACCACCATCAGCACCATCACTACCATCACGATGACTATCACAACCCTAACCAGTACCACCCCACTACCATCACAGCCATTATCACCACCACCACCATCACCCACCACCAGCACCACCATTAGCATAACCATCATGGTCATAACCACATGACCTCCACCATCATCTCTAGATTAACAGCTCTGGAGGCTGGACATCGGCAGTCAGGTGTCAGCAGACCTGTGCTAGCCATCCAGGCTTTGGGGGGAGCTTTCCTTGCCTCCTCAGTATCTGAGGACCCCAAGTGCTCTGTGCCTCGTCTTCAATCACTTATCTCTGCCTCAGTCTGAATTTGACCTTTGCTCTTGTTTTTTCCCCTCTATCTATTTATTTGTGTGTGCACACATCACACGTGCAGGAGTCAGATGACAACAACCTGTGGGAGTCATCTCTCCCGCTCTTCCAGGTGTAGCCCAGCTTAAGCACAGTTTGCCAGTCCCGGCAGCAAGCTCCCTCCCCTGCTGAGTCATCGCATTGGCCCATCTTGTTTAGTTTTATATTGATTAAATTTTCTTGTTTTACTTTATGTGTGTTTTCCCTGCACACGTCAGTGCCCATCACATGCATGGTTGGTGCCCAGAGAGATCAGAAGAGGGCATCAGATTCTCTGAAACTGGAGGTACAGATGGCTGCAAACTTCCACGTGGGTGCTGGGACTCAAACCCTGGTGCTGTGCAAGAACAGCCAGTGTTCTGAACTGCGGAGCCCCCTCTCCAGCCACCATCTCTTCTTTCTTTGTTTGTTTCTCTTTCTTTCTTTCATTTTTTTTTCAGAGACAGGGTTTCTCCATTCTCCATATAGCTTTGGAGCCTGTTCTGGAACTCTGCTATGCAGACCAGACAAACTCACAGAGATCCACCTGCCTCTGCCTCCCGAGTGCTGGGATTAAAGGTGTGCGCCACCACACCCAGCCCATCTCCCGTTTCTTATAAACTCATTTGTGATGGCATTTAGGCTTCAAGTGGTTAATTCAGGACCCTCCAGGCCCTTAACTTAAATGGACTCTTTTTACCAAAGCAGGCCGCACCCACAGCCTCCTGGGACTAATGCAGAGACTCGCCTTTGGGACACACAGCTCTAGCCCAGATCCTTCACCTGTGGTCCTCAGATCACCTTTGGGCAGGTGCCATCATCATTCACCACGTGGCGCTGGGAGCTCAGAGGGAGAAACGTCTGCATTGAGGCTCCGTTTAGGAGTGTCTGTGCCCCTGCTGCCTCTGCTTGTCTTGCCTCAGTCTCTGAACTTCTGGCGGGAAAGAACTTCCCAGAAGAAACAGTCGACATAAGGACAGTCAAGGGGAGACATGTTCTGGGGTCTCCCTTGAGGTGTGCCATTGAGCGAGCCAGTCTGTCCCTTGGGGTCTTTGCTTGCTCGTGTCAATAAGGCAGGTGGGCAGTTGTTTGGTGATAACCATGGTCCTGCCAGCTTCGCAGTTTGGTGACCCTGTGTGTGCGCCGGCCCCATACTGCCTGCTGCTCAGTACAGCTCGTTCTGAGGGGGCGAGATTGTGGGGTGCACACTGGTGACTTGTGGTAGTGGTGGATCCACTCACCCCGTTTCTCTCGGCCTGCCCCTCTCCTGGACTGTCAGCAAGACGCTTTCTGAGAGCCTTTACTGTTCCAATTTCGGGTTGACTTCCAGCAG
This sequence comes from Alexandromys fortis, assembly GCF_014885135.2. Taxonomy (NCBI): domain Eukaryota; kingdom Metazoa; phylum Chordata; class Mammalia; order Rodentia; family Cricetidae; genus Alexandromys; species Alexandromys fortis. The sequence goes on from NW_026067969.1 coordinate 6,340,468, forward strand.
AGCTGAAGATCGCTTTCTGTGATGCCCCAGGCAACTTAGGAACTCCAGAGTGTCTGGGAAGGAAAGGCGATGGTGGGTCTGAAGGAGCCCTTGCTAATTACCAAAAAGTGACCAGGAGACCCAGGGCCCAAGGCTCTGACCTTGTAAGGGCAATCAAATCAAACTGAACCCGAGGACAGTCTCAGGAGGACCCAGACTTTGCTTCTGAAAGCCCGGTCCAAGGCAAGGACTGAACGTGCTCTAGAGGTGGAGAGCTTTCTTTGCTGGAGGCCCTGGGCTCCTCCCGGCACCACAGGAAAAAACAACCTGGGTCATTCATTCGAGTGGTTTGTACGTGCAAATATTTTTTTTTTTATAAAAGGTCCTTATTCCCTGTGCCAGAAGCCCATCCCCTCTGTCCACTCTTACTGGCCTCCCTGTCCAGGAGCAGAGTCCTAACTGTTTGCATTTGGGTTAATAATGACCTGGGAGCCTGGGGGCGGGAGCGAGCAGAACTGCAAACTTTAATTAGCCTGGTGAGATTAACATCCTAGCAGGGGACTGGGTTGGGGGCCTCCTTCGGGCCTAACTGATCCCAGTAGACACCCCCCCCCCGTGAAGGGCACCCCTATACAGGATGTGTAGGAGGCTGCACAGCGAGGCTTACACGTGCTGAGTTAATCTCTATTCGCCTCGAAGCTGAGCCTGGCTTCAAAGAACCCCAGGTCGAACGGCTGCCTCTCTGGCTCAACAACACTCGCTGGTTTCCTCCCCGCAGAGGCCTCAAGCAGAAAAATCAGGCACTGGGCTGTGTGACCTTGGGTTGGTTGCTCACCCTCTCAGTGAGAGGAGGCTAAGTGGAAAGGCTGGGACAAACGAAGGGATCTGGGAAGCTAAGCCCTACAGGGTGGCCGAATTGGTACTGCCTGGCTACCTAGCCTGGGGTCACACGTTAGGGCGGGGCCGAGAATTTTCTGGCCTCCATCTGGCTAAGTATTGAGAGCATCCAGCGGCTCAGGGGCTGTTTCCACCAGCGTCCCCAGGAAATTGGCCTTCCCGAGAATGAAGTCATCTGCTCCTCTTTTATTTATTTATTTATTTATTTTGTTGCCTTTTTCTCCTTCAAGCATGAGCTACTGGGCCTGTGCAGTCCCTCTCCGCGTGCTGCCGCAGGGGAAAGGGGAGCGAATAGGGGAGACCCCTGGGTGCCACGCGCCGTCCCGGGACAGGCCGAAGGTGAGCTCCCGGGCGGCCAGGGCGAACAATAACAGTAAATAACGCTGCCTCGTCAGCGTCATAAAAACGGAAACGCTTCCACTGTGTTTTAATAAGCGTCGCCCATCAATCTGCCTCCCTGCCGGCCGCGGGCACCGGGCAGGGTACGGGAGGGGGACGAGGGGGCGCGAGTAGCCGGGGTCACGCGCGCCAGCCGGGCCGGGAGGCGGCCGGGCTGAGTAACTCGGTTGCCATGGCGACGTGGCCGCGAGGAACAGGAAGCGGCAGAAATAGCAGCCGCCGCGGAGCGGCCCCTCCCCCCTGCGAGCCCGTTGCCACGGCGACCGGGAGGGAGCCGGGCTGCGCGGGCGGCCTCCTGCTCGGCCGGCTGACGCATGCGCAGTGCGGCGTGCGCGAGGGACCTCTCCCCGCAGCCCCCGGGGTAGCTAGTAGGAGTCAGAGCGACCCGAGGATCCGTTGTCTGTCGTGGAGGCCGCCCTGCTCCAGCTTCTGGCAGAGACGATGCTTTCCAAGCCTACAGAGGGCAGGGACCTGGGCACCAGGGTTCTCAACGTGTTCTGAGTGACAGCCGAGCCGGGTCCAGGTTGCCCTCGCCATGGGTGGGGCTCCTGGTGACGTCCAGGGATGCCTCCTCCCTCCTGATCCCCTTTTCCACGTGTCCCTTTGCCAGATGCAACCTGCATAGAACACAAAAACCGTGGCACCCTTCAGGTCCCTTCATGCGCCAGAAAGCAACAACGTTCTCCCTAAAAAGTTGAGGGACGCCTAGATGTTTCATAACAAAAGCCCTCCCCCACACCCCATAATAGCTTGTTTATGTGGAAGTGGCTGCAGCCTTGGGGGTCTGGAGCTGGGTTGTGTGTGTGTGTGTTTTGAGGGGACACACGTGATTCCATCTGAGGCCGTTTGTGGAGAATTTTCCTCTCTGTAGATTCTGTTTGGTTTGCTTTTAATAAGGGTCAGAGGTCTGGGCTTCTGTGGGGAAGGGGGAAGGGTCACCTCGGATGGCCAGACCAGAGGGTCCCAGGGGACAGGTCACGGGGCCTGCGATGCTAGCTGAGGCCAGTAGCCAAAGCTGCTCCATCTGGCCCCGCTCCCGGCAGGCAGGCGGAGGCAGCCAGGCTCCAGGCTCCCTAGTGTGGAGCCCTGGAGGGGACCCCCTGGAATGGGAACTGGTCTCCCTGGGTAGGACAGCTGTCATTTCTCAACGCTGGCCAAGAGAGAAAGGAGTTGCTGCTGTCTGGGTCTTTCCACAGCGTGCTCTAATCAGGTTGGGCTTATGTGTGCAACCTTCCGGATTGCAGTGTGAAATGAAGGGAGTCTGTGGGCTGCTTCAGACTCCTGACCAGTCAGCCCACAGTCTAGACCAAGGGCTGTAGGCAATGTAAGGGCGTTACTACCCAGGAGACCCCAGCTGTGTGTGTCTTTCCCTCCTCCCTCACCCTGAGGAGATAGATAGAGGGGTGCTCTTGCCATGAAGCAGAGCCTTCTGTCCAGAGTCACTGCATCCACCATAGAGGTCTTGGGGTCGTGCTTGACTCTCTCTTTGGGGAAGCCATGAAGATGGGGGGGGGGTGAGCACTTGACTATAACCCAGAGAAGGCTCTGTCCTTGAGGCCAAAGCAGAGGTCAGAGCAGCCACTGACTCTCTAGTAGTTGACCCAGACAGTAATCTGAGGTCTGTATGTCCCTTTATGTAATTTGATCCTGAGACCAATTCAGCGAGGCAGATACCACCATGGTCCCTTATGTCAGACTGAGGGCTAGAACCCGGAGGAGTGAAGTCCCTTGCCAGGATGAGCAAAAAGGTAGCACAGGCAGGCGTCTGTCACACCTGCAGGAGACCAGGCATCACGCTGTGTGTGCTCCTGCCACATGTCACCCTCCCCCCACCACACACACACACACACACACACACACACACACACACACACTTGCTCATCCCTTCACATTTTGGTGGCTAGATCTAGAGCCCTCCCTTTGTACGGAGTCAGGACACCCATCCCTCCTTTCTGGGGCTACCAGAGAGATTAGTCCTCTTGGTGGTGGCCGCTGGTGGAGTGAGGGCTGATGGGAGGGTCTGTGAACCACACACAGCTTTGCAGTCTGCCCCAGAGCTTGAGATCCGTCCAGCCTCTCCCTTGTCCCTTCCTGCCGTTCATACGGCAGGGTTGGGGGCCCTCACTAGGCAGGCGTGTGGCATCCAGATGGTGTGGTTAACCACGCCGGACCCATAAATCAGCAGTATTGTCCCAGCCTTCCTCCCCTCTTCGGTGCTGTCACCTGGAGGAGGAGCTGGTGTGAGAAGCCCCTCCAGCCCCGCCCACCAGCCCCAGGCTTTGTTCCCAGTCAGTGGCCAGTGTCTGTTTGAATACTGGCCCTGTCACTGCCGGCCTGTGTGACTTTGACTAAGCCCCATCTCCCTGTTAGCCTCAGTTTCCTCATCCGTAAAATCTGGGCAGTCACAGCACCTGCTGTCCCAAGAGCGAGATGCAGTCTTATGCGTGGGAGGCCCCTGCCAAGCCTGCTTCCTGGCCTGCAACGCAATAGATCCTCCCACGAGCTGGCTCTCACCCTCTTCTACCTGCCTTTGAGTCAGAGAAGGAAAGCAAGCTGCCCAGTGCCACACAGCCAATTAGCAGAGGAGCAGGGATTGCGCTTGGCAAGCCAGAATGACACTAAAGACCTCACCCCGGGTTCCAGCCAGCCAGCCAGCCCTCCCCAGCCCCTCTGAGGCCACTCTGCCTGTGTCTGCAGTGACAACGGCATTGTTAGCCTTGCCCAGAGCCACTGTGTAACCCAGGTCTGAAAAGATGCCATAATAGGTCCTTAATAAAGCTGCAGAGACAGCGGCTTCCCGGGGCAGGGCCAGGGTCCAGGTGCAGCAGATGCGACCCTAATGGAAATGTCAGGGATGGGGCAGTGGGGGAGCCACCTGCTCATGTCTCAGACTCAATCTCCCTGTTCTCTGCTGAGTCACTGGATGCAGGGGATGGTCCCTCCCCCTCCTTCCATCCACCCCTGCATGCATTCATCCATCCTTCCTCTCGCCCCAGTACGTCAACCACACAATGTCCAGGTTCCCCTCTTCCTGTTAAAAGACCTGAGGCACACAACTGGGCACAGCTGAAGAGAGAGAGAGTCAGTGGGGCTGTGAGATCAGCAGCTGCAGCCTCCCCCAAGGCCCAGGGTGCATAGCCACACCCTCACCCTTCTGGGCCACCCTATCCTGGTCTGTTTGTGGGGCTGCTGTGATGGAAAGCTTTACTCTAGGTAAGGTAGAGACAAGACATTCTTGCCTTTTCCACAGTTCTGGGGGCATGGGAACCCCATGATCAAGGTGCAGGCATATTTCAGATCTTGTCGGGTCTTGTTCTCGTACATGGAGCCTTCTGGCCATGCTTGAGTGTAGTGGGGAGGGAAGCAAGCCCCTGGAATCATCTCTTCCCTCTCTCCTTACTTCCTTCCTTCCTTCCTTCCTTCCTTCCTTCCTTCCTTCCTTCATTCTTTCCTTCCTTCCAGACAAGGACTCACCCCGTAGCAAAGTCTGGCCTTGAACTCACCACCCCCGAACCCCAGCCTCCTGAGATTACAGGGGCGTGTGCACCACTCCTTGGTCTCTCAGGTCTCTTTGTTTTTTATTAGTGCATATTAATTATACAGAGTGATGAGTGTCCTTGTCATCTCCAGTCACTGTTGTAAGGACTAATCTGTCTGTGAGCGGGAGCCCTCATGTCCTAACCCAAAGTCCTCGGCCTCAAAGTACCATTTTCTAGTACCACCTTGATTAAGGAATTGTTTCCTGTGCGTGCGTGCGCGCACACGCACATGCACACACACACACACACACACACACACACAAATGTCACAGAGTACAAATTTCAGGACATAGGTCTCTCCTTTCACCATGTAGGTCCTGGGATTGAACTCGGGTTGTCAGGTGTGGTGGCAAGCTCCTTAACCTTCTGAGCCCTGATATCACCTCCTAAAACCCCCGTCGTAAGTGGATCATGTCCCAACATGGATGACTGCATTCACATCACAGCAGTAGGGGCGGGATTGGCATTCCTGCAGTTCAAAAGCTCCACGCAGAATATGTAACCCATTCGGGTCCTAAAGCTCCGATCTAAAGCCCAGGGCCACTCTGACTGGCCCAGACCTCAGCCACTGAACTGAGGCAGAGCCTGGTCATAAAGGGAACACAGGCAGAGGCATGGAATGACTTGGAGGGGGCTGGCAGAGCACTGGAGGAGGAGCGGGGCCAGGGCCAGACCTTGGGGTCTATAACCCTGGGAAGAAGTCATATCCTGAGAGTGTCCATCAGGTCAGATGAGATGCCTTGGGGTACCCATGGCTGTGGGGGCACTGCTGTTAGTGACGTCATGAAACTCCATGGCAAGGAAGTAGCTCTGAAGTGACACCATTTATTAACACTTAAAATTTTCTCTTTCAGAAAACGGTCAGCACCAGGTGGTGGCACGGGCTTTTAATCCCAGCACTTGGGAGGCAAAGGCAGATGGATCTCTGAATTTAAGACCAACCTGGTCTACAGAGTGAGTTTCCAGTTTCCAGGACAGCTAGGGCTGTATAAAGTGACCCTGTCTCGAATAATTAATGAATAAACAACCAAACAAATGCTAGAAAAACAAAAACAAAGCAAAATGGATGTGTGTGACTTGTACTGGGCTCAGGTGCTAGAACAGTGAAAACCACAGCCTAGGTGGTGAGCAGGTGGCACTGTTAGTGCCTCACCCACAGCTGGATGAGGTTATGTAAAGGATTCTGAGGTTGCATCAAGGTTTAAAGGTGAAGAACTCTGTGATCCATTAGTAATGTCTGCCACAGGCACGTTGAGAGGAGCAAAGGCCAGGACGCTGGTTGGCCATACTGTGAACTGAGAGTAAGAAGGCATTTAGACAGGAGGCCCTGTGGTAGTGGCTGCTTGTCAGAGGACCCTGTCAAGTCTCTGCTCTATTGCCCCCTCAGTTTGCTTTGAGAAGCAAATATGCTGACTGAGGACTTATGGTTATCTGGAGGGTCAGGAGTCGAAGGTCACACTTGTGGGGCTCTGGAGCTCGAAATCCCTGCCTTCCTGTTTCCACCTGACCTGCTCTAGTCTATGCCTGAGCCACTGGGTGGTGGAGGGGAAGAGGCTGAAGGGCCCTAAACCGTCTCCTCTGTGAGACTTGCAGAGCTGAGACTTGGGAAGGGGTGGGAAGTCCAAGAGGAGGGCTTCCGAAAGTAACCCTCCCTCCTCTGCCTATGGGAGGAAGACAGAGGAGGTGGGACAGGGTAGTTGGGCCGGGGGTGTGCAGCAGGACCCTGGGGTTGCCTGGGTCCGCTGGGGCTTCTTGGCAAGATGCTGTTTCTGAGGGGAAGAACAGAGGACACAAAGACCTTGGCTTTGACCACAGAAAATGAAAACACTTGGGCCTTAAAGACAGGAGTTTGCCTTAGTTAGGTCATGGGCAACGGACTGTGTGACTTTGGATGTGTTATCGTCTTAGTTAGGATTCCTATTGCTGTAGAGAGACATTATGACCACGGCAACTCTTATAAAGAAAACATCTCACTGGGGCTGGCTTACAGTTTCATAGGTTTAGTCCACTATCGTCATGGCGGGAGCATGGCAGTATGCCAGCAGACATGGTACAGGAGAAGGAGCTGGGAGTTCTAAATCTCCATCCACAGGTAAAAGCAGGAACCTGTGACACTAGGCCTGGCTTGAGCATCTGAGCCCTCAAAGCCCACCCCCACAGTGACACACTTCCTCCTAAGAGTGCCAGTCCCTATGGGCCAAGCGTTCAAACACTGAAGTCTGTGGGGGCCATTCCTAGACAAGCCACCACAGTGACCTAACCCCTCAGAGTCCCACGATGCTGGAGAAGATGGGGTGAAGGACATTCATGAGGACGCAGGTGTCCTGACGCGTCCTGAAGTTTCGATGGATTGGAGCTTGTGCTAGGGTAGGGGCCGGTGATGACATGGACTTTTATGCACATGTGGTGGCTCCATCCTTTTCTGTTGTTGTTCTGAAAAGATCCCAGAAAAATCACTGCTGCTGATGGCCTGGACCCCGCTGTACCCTAGAGCAACTCCTAACGGGCAAGCTCAGGGGTAGAGCGAGGTGGCCGGCTTCCCAGCCATGTTTTCCTGGCAGGGGAAATTTATTGGCCTGTGGTGTGGAATGGTGTTTATCTTAATCAGCGGGAAGTCGACCAATTTCTTAATAAAGGGCTTTGTAGAGGCTCACAGTTGGGGTTGATAAGGTGGGAGAGGAATAAGCAGGGGGCGTAGAGCCCTGCAGAGCTCTGCCTTGGCCGCAGGTGGTGGGTGTTGTGGGAGAAGCCAGCTCTGACCTCTGACCAAGTGTTCTGGTAGTTTTTGTTTGTTTGTTTGTCTTCAACTTGACCGAAGCTAGGGTCACCTGGGGAAAGGAAACTCAAGTGAGAAATGTCTCCTTAGGGTGGCCTGCAGGGAGGTCTGTGGCACATTTTCTTGACTGATGATTGACGTTGGAGATCCAGCCCACTGTGGGTGGTGCCACCCTGGGCACCTAGGTTGTATAAGACAAGGAGCTGAGCAAACCAGGAGAAGCAAGCCGGTGACAGCATTCCTAGTGGCCTCTGCCTCAGTTGCTGCCTTGACTTCCCTCATGATGGACTGTAGCTGTAAGGTGATAGAAACCCTCTCCTCCCCATGGTTTTGGTCATGGTGTTTATCACAGCAATAGAAAGCAAACCAGAGGACCCACAGAGAGTGAAGTGTACCTCTCTAGCCTTTGACCTCTGACCTGTGCCTTTTGGTGTGGTAAGGAAACAGGCTGGAACTGAGGTTGCCTTCTTTTCTTCCACAATGCCAGGGCCTGCAGCAGTGCTGATAAATAACCCCATCTTACAGATGTGAAAACTGAGGCCCAGAGAGAGTTGGAGCCCTGCCCCCACCTAATTTGCCATAGCCAGGTACCCTTGTGAGTTTGTGGAAATGAAGAAGCAGATAGGTTACTGAAAGTGGCAACTTCAGGATGGATGGCCTGTGACACCTGCCCTCTACTGTAGGGCCCGTACCTATGGCCTGACCTTCCAGGGACTTCAGTTGAGAGGGATCCTGCTTACCAGGAAAGGGTTACTTTCTGATGTCAAGATTTGGGGTTCATAAGCACCTCAGAGTTCCTCATGCCCTGGGAAGCAGCGGCATCTAAACTGAGGCTGGAGGTGGGGGCAGCAGGGAGTGTTCAGGCTATGGATGAAGCAGGTGAGACCCAAGGGGTCCTCCAGTCCTCTCAGAGGAGAGCACCCTGCACCAGGACCCAGAGGTGGGCCTGTGTCTTCACAAGTGACAGACACTAGAAAGGATGAGCAAAGGAGGTCTGGTCCCTGTGCCCGGATTCCATTCTGATGGGAGAGAGAAAGATAGTTGACAGCAGCCGAGTGACCAAGGAAACAAGGTCACCACTGAGCACAGGGCTAAGGAAGCCATGGGTCTGGGAGGCGGGGGTCAGTAAACAAGGTCACCACCCAGCATAGTGCTAAGGAAGCCATGGGTCTGGGAGGCGGGGGTCAGCGCTGAAGCTGCAGCTGGCATGTTTTCCTGGGGGAGCTGGGAGCCACAGATGGCTCTGGAGCAAGGGGCTGGTGTGATTGGGTAGAGGTCAGATGACATCTGTTCTCCGGACTGGGGATGGAGGAGGAAGAACCCAAGGCTGAAAGTGGACAGGGCATCTAGGCAGGAGATGGAGCTTGGTCAGGACCGGTCGCCCTGCAGGGACTCTGGGTTTGGAAACTCCTAGAGGACAGAGGGCTCAGGGCAGGAGTGGGTGGCTGAGGCTAAGGAGAGTGAGGAGGTGGGACACTAGACAGGATGGCAACAGGACAGGGTAGCCCTGGACTGCCCCGTGTGGATGCCTACCTCATAGCGGAAAGCCCAGCAGAAGGGTGGACAGGACAGGACCTTCAGCCAAGGTGAGACCTGACTCCTGGCCCCCACAGAAGGGTTCAGTCAGCCTTCTGTTGGGGTGTCCCTACCTTATCCCAGGACATCAGGAGTGAAGGATGCTCTAGAACCTTGGGAATTTTTCTCAAGGGGACTGGGGTTCAGAGCCTTACTTGGCCAAGAGCAGATGCTATTTCCTGGGATGGGGGCCCCTGTGCTCACCCTCTGCTCAGCTGTGGAGACCACTTTTTCTGTGGTCACCCACATCCCTGTGGCTTCCAGAACAGCCCACTCCTGACTCAGTGGAAGCCATGAATGAGGCGGAAGGGACCTGCACTATCCTCCCATCATGATTCTTGCTGGACCCTTTACTCTTTGGTAAGCTGCCCTTCCCCTCAGAGTGGGGCTGAGCTGGGACCCAGCAGGGCTCTGTCACTGTGCCTTGCAGAGAATGGGGGGGGGGGGTCAGGCACAGGCGAGCAGTGTCTGAAACCTAATTGTGTTCTGTCTAATCCATCAGCAGAGGACAGCTCGCCAAGCCCCTCCCGGCTGGCTGATAAATGCCGTTCCAGGCCCCCTGTGTGCCAGGGTTGCCTTAATTGGTATCAGGACGTGCCTGGACTCCATCGTCCAGGCCATTGCCTCCTCCTTCCTGCTTACTCCTGTTGCAGTCCCTGGCCAGTCTCTGGCTGCCCACCTCCATCCCTGGGAGGTGCAGCAGTGCCCCTAGCCCCAAGAGGAGGTGGAGCCCAGCAGGACCTCAGTGCTCAGGGCAATGGTCGGAGGGCTGCCCTATCCCTCAAGAAGGCAATTCAATGTGCCTTGCCCAGGAAGATGTGGGGGGATGCAGAGGAGTATAGACAGACATGGATGCATTTCCATGGGAAAAACATGGAAGGGTAAAAGGGTCATGGCTACCCATGTAAGAAAGTTCTGCTGAGGCTCACACAAGAAAGCAGAGCCAGAACAAGGTGACCCTGGAAACAGTCCAAGACCGGCTGATTGGTCCTCACTGTCCTTCAGGTTATGGGAGCATCCCCACGTGAAGCTCTTCCCAGTGTGTAGGTCACTCCAGATTCTGATAGGAATGGAGAATCAGCAAGGGCTAAGCAGTGAGCAACTGGGTGGGATGAGCACTTTTCACTCATTCATTCACTCATTCATTCATTCCTCCAGGATGTACTGAGCAGTCAGCTGCCTCTCTTAGAAACCTGGCAGGACAGGGAGCATGATTTTCAAGGTTGTGTACAAAAGGGAAATTATCTGACACATTACTGAGGTCATCCAGGTGGCCACTGCACACACTCCCTTCAACATGGGAGCTGGTTCTGCTGGTCAAGGGCCACTAGTCTGTGGCCAGGGTGCCTGGAAGGACAGCAAGTTCGGAGCAGTCCCACCCTGAGCCCCAACTCTTAGCTGCAACCCTGAACCTAGTCATTGCTCCTTGTCATTTATTTGTTTGTTATTGCTTTTAAGACAGTCTCATGTATCTTTTAAGACAGTCTTGTGCATCTCAAGCTGGCTTCAAACTGGATACGTCACTGGGAATGACCTTGAACTGATTCTCCTGCCTCTACCTCCAAAGGATTCCAGGCGTGAGCGACTGATGGTTTCCGTGGTGCTGGCGACAGAATGCAGGGCCCATGGATGCTAGATGCATTAACTGAGCTAGGGCTTTAGGTTTCTATTTTGTTTTGTTTTGTTTTGTTTTTGCTTTTTGTTTTTGTTTTCTTTTGTTTTGTCTTTCAAGACAGGGTTTCTCTGTAGCTTTGGAACCTGTCCTGGCATTCACTCTGTAGCTCAGGCTAGTCTCAAACTCACAGAGATCCTCCTGTTTCTGCCTTCAGAGTGCTGGGATTAAAGGCATGCACTGCCACCACCCAGCTAGATTTCTGTTTTCTGTTTGTGTCTAAGGGTTTCTATTGCTGCAGTGAAGCACCATGACCAGAATGCAAGCTAGAGAGGAAGGGGTTTATTTGACTTACGTTTCCATATAACAGTTCATCGCTGAGGGAAGTCAGGACAGGAACTTAAGCAGGGCAGGGACCTGGAGGCAGGAGCTGATGCAGAGGCCATGGAGGGTGCCGCTTACTGGCTTGCTCCACATGTTTTGCTCAGTCTGCTTATAGAACCCAGGACCAGCAACCCAGGGATGGCATCGCCTACAATAAACTGGGTCCTTCCCCATCAACTACTAATTAAGAAAATACCTTAGTTGGGTGGTTGTGGCACACATCTTTAATCCCAGCACTTGGGAGACAGAGGCAGGCAACAGATCTTGTTAGTTTGAGCCAGCCCGGTCTACAGAGTGAGTTCTAAAACAACCAGAGTTGTTACACAAAGAAACCCTATCTCAAAAAAAAAAAAAAAAATAGAAAATACCTTACAGGCTTGCCAGTGTTATAGAGGCATTTTCTTAAATATTTTTTCTTCTGGTTTTTGGAGACAGGGTTTCTCTTTGTAGCCCTGGCTGTCCTGGAACTCACTTTGTAGACCAGGCTCTCCTCAGATTTACGGATATCCAATTGCCTCTGCCTCCTGAATGCTGGGATTAAAAGCATGTGCCACCACTGACTGGCCTTTTAAATTTTTCTTAATGCTTACTTTTGGTGGATATGTTTTGCCTGTATTTCTATTTGTGCTTCAAATCCCCCGGAACTGAAATCAGAGGCAATCATGAATTGTCGCATGAATGCTGGGAATTGGACCCTGGTCCTCTGGAAGAGGAGGCAGTGCTCTTAGCTGCTCTCAGATGAGTTTAGCTTGTGTCAAGTTGACATAAAACCAGCCAGCAAGTTTGTTTTGAGAAGGTGTCTAAAGTAGCTCAGGCTGAATTCAAACTCCCTTTAGATCCCAGCTGGCCTTGAACTCCTGACCCTCCTGCCTCAGCTTCCTACTCTAGGACGTCGAAAGTATATTTCTCCGTCAGTTCTCCCTCTCCCCCTTCCTTCTTTCTCAAATTCCGTTCCCCATCCCAGTGTTGGCAATCAAACACAGGACTTCACAATCCTGGGTAAGTTTCGCGGGGGAGGGGGGCTGCACTCCGGCCCCTGGAACCCAGCCTCCAGCAGCTTTTATAAAAAACAGAAAAGAAGGTGGCTGCGTGGGTGACAAACAAAACACATGATCGTTGTAAAAACTGAGAACCCAGGGCTACCGACGCGGCTCAGCCAATAGGGGCACTTAAGCGGTGCCTGCAGACCTGAGTTCAGTCCTCAAGGCCCACATGAAAGAAGCAGAAAACCAACCCCCAAAAGTTGCTTCTGACCTCCTCTTGTATGCTATGGCACATGCACACCCACATACACACCCACGCACACGCATGCGCGCACACACACACACACACATGCTAAACTAACATAGGTCTTGCTCAGTGTGGGCTCTAGGAAGCGCTCTCTCTCTCTCTCTCTCTCTCAAACACACACACACACACACACACACACACACAGTAAGAGGGGACATCCAGGTCAGGCAAGGAGACAGAGAACTCTCCTCCCACCCAGTTCCTCCAAGCAGGGAGGTGAGGCTCTTTCCACCACAATGGCTTCTCCCCAGACCCATCCTGGTTCCTCTCTCCTTCCCCTTCCTTCACTCACTGCCTCCTGGTCCTGGCCCCAGGGAAGCCTCTGAGCTGCACTCCAGTGGGCCTGAGCCACCAGACGCCCAGCCTTCTTCTCCCCTGCAGCACACCCCAGTTACCAGCTTCCCGTGGTTTGCACGCCCGCCTGTCCTCTGGTGATTAAGGCCCCTTCTAAGCACCACTCGTCAGCAGCCACCAGCCTGGGATTGTAGAGTGGCCTGATTCCTTTAAAAAGCAAGCAAGCACCTCCAATACACACACACACACACACACCCATAGACACACATACACACAGGCACACATATACTCAGACACACACGCACGCACACACACAGTGAATGAAGTTCATCCATCCCTGGACATTCAGAGATCTGGAGCTGCTCCCAGGAGCACTGCCTGCCAGGGAACACTGGAAACTTTCAGAAGAAGTCAGCCATCACTCTAAAAGGCAGACCAGAGAGTTGTCTTGTTGTTTACGTGGTGGACGGGGATCTATTTCCCTTCAAGGAGGAATCTGAGGCTCAGAGAGGGTAAACCTCTTGTTCAAGGTCACCCAGCCCAGATTTTCAGCCCAAGCACTTGGGATTCAGCTATCAGATGCCAGAAACACTAATAGCTGCACCCTGCATACAGTGTCAACACAGGCTGGGCCAGGAGCTGGAGCTGATGGTGAAGGAGGGGCTGCACATAACCGACTGGGTGGTGGTCAGAATGTCAACCTCAGCTGTCCTTGTAGGTGGTACAGCCTAAGAAGACCAGGTACCCCTCTGCTGATGCCCCAGCTATGACTTAACATGGAGTGTAGCAAAGGGAGGGCTGTGGGGCCTCCAGGCAGGACCCAGAGCAATCTCAGGCACTCCCATGCAGGGACCTGGGTGCAGTCTGGCCACAAAAGTCACTGGCGTGACCACCAGGGGCAGGCCAGAAGCTTTGCTTTTCTCTCTTGCTTGGAAACACTCCCTGGAATCCTCAGGAGCAGGTGATGCCCAGGATGGGCAGGAAAGGAGGCCTGGTGGAGCTCCCCACCACCCCTGCACCCTGCAGCTTCCTTCCCCCCTCCCGCTGCAGTGCCTCCACGTTCATTAGAGCAGAGCTGAGCGTGCTCTGGGTTTAGAGCGCTGTGAGCACAGCCTGGCTTTTATCTCCTGCTTGAGCACCAAGCGTGAGTTTCCACCATCTCCAGCTTCCTGTCCCCATGGCAGAGCAGATGTCAGGGCTTCCTGGGCCTCTGGCAGACCCCTGAGATGGCCTGGACTTTCCCATAGGTTCCCCCAGTCCCCCCACCATATCCCAGGTGGTTGGGATCAATATTCGAGAGGGACTGTCCACAACAGGGACCTGCCAAGCTGTTCGCCAGGGGCAGGTGGATGCGCTTGACCCACCTGCCAAAATTGGGAACAGGCCCTTCCAGTGCCCAGGGACAGAGTGTGCTGAGCCTCGTGGAGAGCTGGGACTCACCGCCTCTCCCCCCTACCCCCGTAATGTGTCAGGTAGTGGTGGCTACAAGCGCTGTAGTGGAGCAGGGCCCTCCGCACAGCACCAAGGCTGGCGTCCCAGGGCCTGGTTGTTTACAATACTGTTTACAATAATGCAATGCAATTTTTGTTGTTGCTGTTCCTTGGAGAAGGATGTCCAGGAAAACAATGCACAAGGGCTAGCACGATGGTCCAGTCGTAACCTGGAGATGCCTGCAGCAGGACCTTATTATGCCTTGATTTCCATTCGTGGAGACCATCAGGGTGGAAGAAGAGAACCACCTCCACATGTGCACCACGGCACATGTGCACTCAACATAAATGCACACAAATAATAAATAAACTTTAATAACAGTAACTACAAAAATGGGACAAAATAAAACAAAACCCTACAGACACTAAAATTCCCCATCACCAGGAGCTGGCAAAACGACTCAACGGCAAGTGTCTGCTGTGCAAGCAAGGACCAGATTCAATCTTTAGCACCAGGCACAAGGTCGGGCGTGAAGTGTGTGCCCACAGTGCCAGCACTGAAAGGGCAGGGATGAGGATCCCTGGCTCTCACTGGCCAGCCAGCATGGCTGAATCAATGAGCTCTAGATTCAATGAGAGACTTTGTCTCAAAACATATAGTGGAGAGCCATGGAAGAGGACATGTGACTTCAAGCTCTGCTACCTGCACCGGCATACTCGTGTGCACACACACACACACACCCCACAACAATAACATCTCATCACTAGCTAGGCATGGAGGCTCCTACCTTTCATCCCAGGACTTGGGAGGCTAAGGGAAGAGGGTGGAGAGTTGGAGTTTGGCAACAGTCAGGGCTATTCTGTGAGTTCCGGGCCAGCCTAAGCTACATAGCAAGACCCTGTCTATAAATTAGCTGATAGTTAGTTACTTGCCAATATCCACATCTCTTTATGAAACCAATTAATATTCTAAAGCCCCTGAACTTTGACGCTTG
This sequence comes from Alexandromys fortis, assembly GCF_014885135.2. NCBI lineage: Eukaryota > Metazoa > Chordata > Mammalia > Rodentia > Cricetidae > Alexandromys > Alexandromys fortis. The sequence continues at coordinate 6,355,638 of NW_026067969.1, forward strand.
TCTTAGACGAGCCGATTACTCTTCACAGAAGAGGGCTCTGCTTGGCCTTGTTTCCCACACAGGAGGAGTCGGCTCAGCTGTGCCCCAGGCAGGCTCAGGGATGCCTGTCTCGGGACACTGCTGCAGTCGGGGTCTGACCTACAGTTTGAGCCTTTTTACTCCTCATCCTGGATAATCTGCAGAGTTCAGGATCCGCCCTCTGGCCCCAAGACTGGTGAGTCTCCTAGGCCTTTCTCTGAGCTGCACACAGTTCAAGCAGCTTTTACGCATATATGAAGATTGCTAAGAGGTTTGACAGCCTCTGTACAAAAGGCACAGGCATATGGCTTCCTGCTCTATCAGTCTGAATAGCTGGCTTCTGTCCTCATAGTATTAATATGGCTGCCTCACCTCTAGCCATCACATCTGCATTCTATTTAAAAATGAAAGGAATTAGGTGAAGGCTATTTTCCATGAAAATTTTGCCTTTAGACTCAGGAAAAATTCTGCCATTATCCCATTGCCCAGAGCTGGGGCACCCTAGCTGCAAGGGATGCTTAACTAAAAACATAAGTATTAAGTTTTTCTGGGTTCTATAGTAGAGGCTTGAAATATGTGGGAGGCCACCCTGGTTAGGTCTGGAAAGGCTCAGCAGAGATTTCATAGTGGTAGCTTTTGTGACTGTTTGGGGCTCACTCATCTTCCTCTGCTCACAGTGCGCAGCTGAGTGGGGCTCCAGACTCTCTGGTGTCACCAGGATCCCCAGCACTCTGTCTTCCCTCCAGAGCTCAGTCCCCAGTCAGCAGTCCCAAAGACATCCCCTGCCCACTGTCCAAAGTCTGCAAATGGAACCACTGTTTTCCCAGGGTGGGGTGACCCTGCAAAATGCCAGCCCTCCAGGGACACAAGGACTCTAAGAACATTGGGTTCATTCTAATGGTCTGTGTTTACATGGGAGGAGACCTAGACTCTGACTCATTGTTCTTAGGGCTTGCAAAGCCCAGAAGTTCAAGGTCATCCTCAGCTACAATTGGGTTCCAGGCCAGCCTGGACCACATGAGACCGTCTTAAAATTAGAGGCACTGAAGAGGTGGCTCAGAGGTTAAGAGCATCATCTGTTCTTCCAGAGGACTCGGTTCCATTCAAGCCCCACTCCCAACATAGCAGCTCACAGCGACTGTAACTTCAGTTCCAGGAAGTCTGATGTCCTTTTTGGCCTCTGCAGCATTGGGTGCACACATTGTGCATAGACAATACACATAGGCAAACACCTATACATATAAAATTAAATGTGAATGCTCATCGGGTGGTGGTGGCACACACCTTTAGTACCAGCACTCAGGAGGCAGAGGCAGGCTTATTTCTGAGTTCAAAGTTAGCCTGGTCTACTGTATGAGTTCCAGGACAGTCAGGGTTACACAGAGAAAAACCCAGTCTCAATAAACAAAACCAACCAACCAAATAATTAAAGTAATAATAAAATTAAACTAAGGTAGACAGCTCCGGAGGGATGACAGCAAGGCTGAACTCTGGCCTCCAGCTTGCACACACAAGCACAAACAGGACATCTACACACAAATAAGATTAAAACTAGACTCCCAGGATCTGGCTACCATATACGAAGTGTGACTCTCACAGACCCTCATTGGAATCTGAGAACTTATGGGGCCTTGCGTGTGCATGGGCTCCTTCTCCAGTACATAACAAGATCAGTTTCTGAGATGTCTCTACTTTCAAGGGTAAAATGAAGCAATTCAGCTGACTCTTCCCAGATCAGTGAGCCCGGGCAAATGGTTTCTGCTTTCAGAGCCTCAGTTTTCCTCTTCTATAAAATGGGCATGACTCAGAAAGGTACTATATTAGCTCCCTAAAGCAGGACAGGCTTTGGTGGGTACTGGGGGTCCCCTACCATCTGTTGCTACTCCAATGTGGGCGATGCTCGGATGTCATGAGTATCTGCACCCAGAGGTCACCCAGGGAGCTGTGCCTGCCTCTCTCCTGAGCAGGGCTCCTCAAGGCTGTGCCTCTGAGTCCAGCCAGTGTCACTCCTGGTGAGATGGAAGTGGCCATCTGGGTAGAGGAGCCCCACCCACCTGGCACCCAGCCACATGTTATCCTGGGGCATCAGCAGAATCTAGATAAGGCTGATGGTGGGTGTGGGGAGAACATCACCAATGCTGTATCTGGGAGCTGGGGTGGTGGTGTCGCCATTTGTCATTGCTCTGCTTCTCTAAGGAAGGCCAAGGCTCTGCTGTCATCCCTGGTGGGTACAAGGCATCTAGTGCAAGTTCCTGGTTTCCAGACCGACCAGAACAGGGCTGGACTGTCTCCTAGCAGCCAGAACTTCCAACTGTAGAGGCTAGCAGGAGAACTCAGCCACTTCCCACCACCACCACACACCAGCCACAGAATCTCAGCTGGGAGGAGAGAGGTCATGGTAGCTCAGAGTCACTGGATGGGAACAGTCAGAGGAATAGGAAGGTTTGGGCTTGCTGTTGCACTGCAACTAGACTTGGCCCTCCAAAATATCCAACCAACCATGAGCTCAGAGCCTCTCCCAGCTCCCCTCTTGCCCTCCTTTCCTCCTCCCTTCCCTCTCCTTCACCCCTCAATTCTGCAGCTCTCCTGGGATTGGAGTATAGACAAAGCCCTAGCAGAACCTGTGTGTGAGTGTGCACATGGGTGTGCATACCTGCAGAATGCCTTGTATACACATGTGCCTGTGTTCTGTGTGTGCACACCTGCATACACGTGGGCTGGTGTGCATGCATGCATGCACTGTGGTGCTTATGTGTGCAAATGTGCATTGTTCTGTGTGTGCACATGCAAATGGGCCAGTGCGCGTGCGTGCATGCATGCACGCGCCTTGTGTGCACGCGTGCATGCCTTTTCTGTGCACACGAGCCTCGTGCCTGTGTACCCGTGTGCATTCGTGCAGGTATGTGCATGCATGCGCCCGTGTGAGTGAATGAGTGCCGGCGGGCGCGCGTGCAGGCCGGGCAGGGATTTGAAGCGGCGTGAGAGCCGCTGATAAACAGCCCGGAGCGGCGCGCTGGCGGCTGCTATCGGAGCTGCTGGCAGGCGCGCAAGAAGCTGTCCCGGCCGCCAGCGCTATCAGCCCACGGAGGGAGGGCGGCGGGCGGGCGGGAGGGAGGGAAAGTGTTTGCTTCAGCCCTTAATCACGGAATTTGAAATCCCAGCGAGTCGGTGCCATTTATTTTCAGAGCCTGTCAAGGCTGGTTTCGGCGTTTAGAAGAAAGGAGGCTGAGCGCATTTACATCTCCGGCTCCCACCGCCCGCCAGGATCCGGTGGGGAGAGGCCAGCGGTCTGCACAGGGACGGCCCCGCCTCAGCAGGGACTCTGGGTAGCAGTTGGGGCTGCTGGGTGTAGTGTGCAGTGAGGGGGGTTATATTGGACCACCACGTTTTGCCCCAGAAAACAATCATAGCCCCTAAATTTGCCCCAGTTCCGAAAGAATCCTGCCAACCTTTCCCCTCAAGCCTAAAACGGACCGAGGACACGGCGGAACAAGGCCCTCTTTATTACAATTGGGGACACAGAGCCCCGAAACTGAGTTCTGGAGATCTGCAAGGTCAAGGTCACACAATGGCAGGCCGAGTCCAAAAGAGAGGTTGAGGTTATCTGGAGCACAAAGCATCTCACGAGTGGGGAGCGAGCTCTCACCCGAGGTTCTCCAGCTCAGTGACCTCCCGCTCACCCCTACCTCCCGCCCTTCTCTGACCTTCCCAGGGTTTGTTAGGTACCTCCCGGGAGAGCGGCTGTGGCAGGGCTGGGCATCTAGGCCTATGCTGGGTGGCTGGGGATGGCAGCCCTGCTTCTGTGCAGCCCCCACTCTTTTTTTCTTTTCCCTTGCCTCCTGTCTCCTTGGCTTCTCCGGGCTTCTGTCTCCAAGGGGGCCCTGTGGCTGAGACACAGATCCCCAGGAAAAGGTGGCGGCAGACATTTACTCCCCACCACTGAAATGAGATATTTCTGGGACCTCCAGGGTTCAGGCGTGCATAGTACCTAGCAGAACTAAACATCCAAAATGCCCCTCTGTCTCTGGTGACATCATGGTCCTGTGCCCCTGGTCCTGTTCTTCCTACCCAAGACAGGACATTTCTCTTAGGGGCTCCTCAGTCTTATCTTAGGTGAGTCACACCCAAGCACCTGGACGGGTCCCATGCTGGGGGAGATGGGAAAACAGCAGAGACAAGGAAAAGCAAGTGTAGTTGGAATTTTCCGTCCATTTGAACACTTAGAAAGTCTTATTTATATGAAAATGAGCTAACATTATATATTGTTTGGCAATTTATTACACCTCATTTTTCTTTGTAGTTACATAATATTCCATTGGTCACCCATATCTGCATGTGGTATCTGATCTCCAATAGAAGGGCATATAGATTGTGCCCAAACTTGTGCTCTAACCCCCAAGACTCTGAAAACAAGCTACTCTCATATAGGAGGGGTCACTGGGGCCATGGAGGACCCCTGTAGGCACAAGGCAAAGCGCTTCCGGAAGCTTTATCCACTTTCATTGGCAAGAGGCAGGCTAGGGTTTCTCTAGAGGCAGAACTGAGAGAGAAAAAGGACTCAGGAAAGCCAGCATGGCAGGGACCTGGAAGTCCACCTTGGTAAGGAAGAACCTTGGACCCCAGGGAACACAGATACAGGCAGAGCTGCTCAGGGCAGTGCACACAGTCTGGGAAGGGTGGAACATGGCATGTGAGTACAGAGTGTAGTAAGGGTCCTTCAGGCGCCCTCCCTCCCCTTCCCCATGAACTTGGGGCCACCTCAGTCCACCTGGGAGCTTGAGCCCATGGAGGAGGAGGACAAGAATACCCAAACTCTAAATTCGTGCCTGACTTGGGAGCCAGGTCCTTGTAGTTTCAGTTTGCCAGTGTGCAAATGTGGATGCTGGCAGCACCTCCCTCACCAGGCAGGGGTTCTGAGGACTCACAAGGAGTCCAAGCAAAGTTCGTTGCCCATTGCAAAGTCCCAAGAAGCAACACTGTCACCTCCTCAGTACAGAGACTGTGGTGTATATGCTTTTCTCTGTGTGCCTATATGGACATTTGCATGTTTATGTATGTGTACATCTGCATATGCATTTCTGTGTATCTGTGCATGTATATAAGCGTATGTGTACACATGTATGCCTGCCTGTCTGTTTCTCTGTTTAAGTGTGGCATCTCTAACCACCTGTATTAGTTGCTGTTCTGTTGCTATGCTAAAACACCATGATCAAACATAGCTTAAGGAAGAATTTGTTTTAGCTTCTGTTTCCAAAGGGGTGGATGACCACCATGTCTAGGAGCAGGAAGTAGAGAGATCACATCTCAGCTACACATAGGAAGCATTGAGAGAAAACTTGGGGGAGGAGGCAAACTGTAAACTCTCAAGTCCCACCCCCAGTGATGTATTCCTCTAGCAAGGTTGCACTTCTTCAAATTCCCCAAACAGTATCAACAACCAGAAACCAAGTGTTCAAATACATGAGGCTACAAGGGACATTTCTCATTCAGACTATCACACCACTCTGTGTGACTTTCCTCTGCCCCCAGAGGATGTTGTCACTTCTCAGTACACCTTTCAGTACACTTTTCTAACCTCTCTGGGCCTCAGTTACCCCATCTGTAAGATGAGAATGACAGAGTTGTGACATTAGGCCACCCCACCACAACACACACCAAAACAAAAGAACAAACTCCTGAATAGCTGGTGTGTGCTCATGTAACTTGTATGAAATGAAACATAAGCAGAGGTGGCCACATGCTGGTGCACGGTGGAGGCTTTAAAAGCTCAGCACAGTTTGACACATGCTGGGTTGAGTCTTTTCTAAACGATATATTCTCTGCAGGAGCTCTGCCCTCAGTCTAGATAGATCCCTGAATAGAGACTCTGTGTGTGTGTGTGTGTGTGTGTGTGTGTGTGTGTGTGTGTGTGAAGCAGAGTAGTAGGCAGGGATAGTCAAAGTACAGCCAATGCTAAACCTGTGTATAATCAAACTTTGATCATAGAAATATACTGTTAGTCAGGGGATGTTTGTTACGTAATGTAACCTAGCAAAAGCTGATCAGTTCAGAAGAGTACTTAGAAATAATAGGCACCACAACAAATGTGTGGCATAGACTTTAGGGGATAGACAATAGGTAACAAGAAAGGTTGTCTTTATTAAAGACAAGAAAGGTGGTAGCCTGTGTTACAAAGAAGGAAATATACAATAAAACTCTGGGCTATAAGAATTTCAGACAGGTGGTGATGGCACATGCCTTTAATCCCAGCACTCAGGAGGCAAAGGCAGGCAAATCTCTGTGAGTTTGGAGCCAACCCAGTCTATGAACTAGTTCCAGGAAAGCTAGGGTGGCTACACAGAGAAACCACATTTACAAAAAGAAGAAGAATTTCAAAGCTGGGGGCGAAGATATGGCTCAGCAGTTAAAAATACTGGCCTCTCTTCCAGAGGACCCAGGCTCAATTCCCAACACCACATGCAGTTCATACCAGTCTGTAATTCCAGTTCCAGGGCTTCTGACACCCTTATACAGACATACATTCAGGCAAAACACCAATGAACATAAAATAAAAATAAATTATAAACACGCGCACAAATAAAAACAAAAACAAAAAACTGGGCATGGTGGTGCATGCCTTTCATCTCAGCCCTGGGGAGGTGGGGGCAAGAAGATCAGAAGTTCAAAGCCTTCACTGGCTGCATAATTCAAGACTAGGTAGCCTGGGCTAAACGAGATCCTTTCTCTCAAAACAAAACAGGTGCGACTCAGTTGGTAAAGTGCTTACCTAGCACAAAGCCCTGGGTTCAGTTCCCAGTGCCAAGTAGACCAGGATGGTGGATGACACTATGATTTCAGCACTCCAAAGACAGAGGCAGGAGGATCAGGTAAAAACACCCAAGACACTCAACAAATTCCGGTCTACTCTGGGCTGTGTGACAGTGTCTCAAAAGGAAGTGAGGGAGGAGGGCCGGACTGCAAAGCGGTTAGTCTTCTGTGGCTTTAGCTGTAGAGATTAGGTAAGGAAACATTCCTGGTCACTTTTTATTGCACACTGTGTTGTTTGGCAGTAGAGCCATAGAATGCAGGCACTGGTGTCCTTAGCCCTACCACACCACTGAGTGACCGAATTTGGATATGGCTGTTGCTTGGCAGGGGTGGGAAGGAAAGACACCATACAACAGAACTCACTTATGTGAGAGGTTTATTGGGGGCAAGGGAAGGGAAGGAATAAAGAGACCAGCATTTGCACGTAGGAGCAGTGGGAGAGAGAGAGCACAGAAGGCCCTTCCCGTAGGGCCTGCTTTTTTTTTTTTTTTTTTTTTGCTTTTGCTTTTTATAAGAGGATGTAGCACATGCGCACAGGGAGTGCTCTTAGTGGCTGCAATTGAGGACCCTGAAGGCAGGCCAGCGTAATGCCTGAATGCTAACAGATGCAGTGTGTTCTTTTATGACCACAATGAGATCTTATATGAGCAGGATCTTTAGAAGAGAAACTGGCACACACGGGGAAAGCTGTGGACAGCTGTCTGCAAGCCAAATGGCAGGGTAGGGCAGTCAGACCCTTTCCTCCTCAGGAGGACACTGATTGCTGACTCTTGATCTTAACTTCCCAGCACTGGGAAGTAAGTGTCTCTGTGGAGCTGTGGCGGGGTGGGGGTGATTGTTGTTTGGTAGCCACCCAAGATTGCAGATTGCAGATTGCATCTCGGAAGGCCCTGGGGGAGGGGAGGGCATATAGCCCCTGAGGAGGGTAGCCTGCTTGCAAGCCAAGAGGAGATGCAGAAAGTCTAGGTTTTCAGACTTGAAAGTGCACGGTTTTCTTAATCCTGCCCAACGAAAGAGAACCAGGGGTGCCGCTCAGTGGGTGGAACACTTGCTACCATGCATGAAGCCCTGAGTTCCGCCCCCAGAGCTGCATAAACAGGATATGGTAAATGCTTGTAATCCCAGCACTGGGGAGGTAGAAGGGATCAAGAGTTCAAGTTCCTCCACAGCTATCAGTGTGTTCAAGGTCAGCCTGCACTAAGTGAAGGTCCCAGCGGTCAGTGTCCAGAGGCCCGAGCCCATGGTGCATTCAGAGACAACCCCAAGAGGCTGATGACCTGGTGCTGACCTCCAGCTGGGAGCAGCTGGGGCAGGTCCCATCCTGCCACTCAGACAGCCACCGGCTCCCACCAGAGTGAAACTCCAGGGCCAGGCCTGGAGCTTGGCTGTCTTCCGAAAGTAGACAACAGACACAGCCCTGGCCCCTCTGGCAGTGAACTGCGTCTACAAAATCCAAGTGACAAATGACATTTTAGTGAGACTCCTGACATATCTGTGCTTGGAACACATGACACGATCTTGGAGCAGATAAAAGTTTAAATTTGAACTTCATCTGTGTCCCCAGAAATGCATTGTTGGAGAAGCCCCATCATGAATTTTAAACTAATTATAGAGACCCTTCAAGGCATCCATAGAACCAGTCAATAGCGAATAGTCTAGACCAAAGAAAAGCAACAGGACAAAGACACACTCAGCGTGAGTTCAGAAAGTACTCTCTCCGTGGTAGAGGTCCTGCATGGGGTGCTCATCACACTCTTTGTTGTTGCTGAAGGGTCCAGGTGTCACCTGCCTGTCACCCAGGATTCAGCAAGAGGATCCCGCTCAAGGATAGCCTGGGCTAAAGAGTGAGACTCACACAATGAAACCCCCAAGGATTAGAATGGAGCCCCGAAGAACAGCACCTTCCTGCCCTGGGTTTCTCTAAAGCACTGCAATAAACAAAGTCAATCAATACATAGATAAATCTGGAGGGGTGACTCCCGAAACACCAGGGAGTGAGAAGAGGCTAAAGGTGCTCAGCACTTGGGAGACAGAAGCAGTTGGGTCTCTGTGAGTTTGGGGCCAGCCTCATCTACAGAGTGAGTTCCATGATAGCCAGAGCTACATATTAAAACGCTGTCTCAAAACACCACAATGAAATAAAATAAAAGAATTCAAGGTCATGCTCAGCTAGATTCGGAGCTGGAGCCAGACAGGGGCAATCTTCCCTGTTTCTTTGGGGAGCTCAGAGGGGGGCATTATTTCCTTCTGCAGTTTTTGGTGGCCCCAGTGTACTGAGACAGCCACACTGCCATAGATAATACCACAGACTGGGCACTTAGGCCATCTCTTCCAGTTTCAGAGGCTGGGAAAGCAGGATCAAGGTGTCACCAAAGCAAGGTTCTTTGTTTGGTTTTCCTTTTGTTTTTGAAGAAAATGTCTCACCAAATAATGTTGGTTTCCTGGAACTCACTGTGTAGAACAAGCTGGCCTCAAACTCGTAGAGATCCACCTCTGTGCAGGGATTAAAGGCATGCCCACCATGTCTAGAAGGTGGGTTCCCTTTGAACTCCTTCTCTCTTCCTTCCTTCTTCCCTCCCTTCTTCCCTCCCTCCCTCCCCTTCCTTCCTTCCTTCCTTCCTTTCCCTTCTTCCTCCTTTTCCTTCCTTCCCTCCTCTCCCTTCCTTCCTCTCTCTCTGTATTTATATATTTTATGTGTGTGAATACTTTCTTGCATGTATATCTGTATGCCATGAGCATGCCTGGTGCCCAGAGGCCAGAGGAGAACATTGAATCCCCTGGAACTGGAGTTACCCACAGTTGTGAACCTCCATGTGCCAGCTGGGAACTGAACCTAAGTCCTCTGTCAGGAAATGGGGTTGGGGATTTAGCACAGTGGTAGAATGCTTACCTAATAGACTCAGTGCTCTGGATTTGGTCCTTTGCTGCAGGAAGGGAGGAGGGAGGAAGAAGGGAGAGAGGGAAAGAGGGAGGGAGGGAAGGAAGGAAAGAAGAAAGGAAGAAGGAAGGAAGGAAGGAAATTACCAGCCAATGCTCTTAACCACAAAGCCATCTCTCCAGCTCCTCTCTTTCCTTTAGTTCCTTTGTGGCCCAGACTGGCTTCAAACTAACTGTGCAACAAAGACTGACCCTGAATTCCTGATCCTCCTTCCTCGACCTCCAGCCTCCAAGTGCTGGGATGGCAGGCATGCGCCATCATGCCTGGGTGACAGGGTGGGTCTGCTGAGGCCTTCTGGTTGTCTGAGGTTGTGATCTTTCACTCTCCACGCTATTGTTTGAGGCAGGGTCTCTCCCTGAACCTGGAGCTCACCAGTTTGGCTAGACTGGCTGGCCCGTGAGCTCTGGGGATCCTTCTCACTCCACCTCCTAAGCACAGGGATTACAGGTGTGTGCCAGGACAGCTCACTTTTTACGTGGGAACCGGGGATCTGAACCCAGGTCTTCGAGCCTGCACAGTAAGTAGTCTACCAACAAAGCCCTCCTCTTCCCAACTCTTTATAAGCACACCCTAGGTTTAGGTTCAGCTCAGCATCTTGGTTTTAACTCACCTTGTCTAAGATCTCATCTCCAAACAGGCTACAACCTGAGGTGCAGATGGGTGGGCCCCAATTCCATGTCCCAACAGGCTGAGACAACAAACTTCCCTGCTCCCATTTTCGTGTCTCTCACCAAGATAGGTGTCACTGGGGTCATTTGCTGCGTGCTTGTTTAGTGAATGACCAGGTTAAGGGTCCCCGCAAGCATTCTTCGTGCTTCTGACCCTTTTATGCCCCATCTGACTCTCCTGCTCACTCACAGGTGACGTGTTTCCCGAAGTGGCTGGCTCCCAGGGGAGAAACACTCTGAGCCGTGAAGATGCACGTGGCAGGTCTCCTGTCACATCCCCTGTTCAGCCCAGATCAAAGCGGGAGGAGCCCCAGGTCTGGATGAGGGGGTGCATAGTGTTCGTGATCATCTTTAAGACACTGTGAGAAAGGCGTCTCTATTGGCAACCAAGATGGCAGATGGCAAGTAGATTGGTCATTGATCCTATCTGCTGCAATGAGACTTATCCAGGCCTGTCCTGTCTCCGTGTGGCAGGCTGAGTTCCCTTGCTCCCCTCAGAGTCCCCACCAGCAGCCATAGCCTTGGGGTGGGCTTTAGTCAATGAACCTACCCTGGAGGCAGCAGGCTGCTGAGCAGCTTCAAGAGCCTGCATGTGGGGAAGGCAGTCCGGGCAGTCCACTCTGCTATTGCTCTGCCAAGAACAGGGTGCTCCAGAAACACACCCTCTGCTCCCTGGAGCTCACACCCAGGAGGCACAGCTCCTGAGCCTCTTAATGGGTGTTTGTACACCCTTGCTCCATTCTCTAACATCCAAAGGCCTTCGGTCTATTCCATTGCTCTCAAGGAACACCTGGCAATTAAGTGTTATTCATTCTTCCTTATGGTCAAAGGACCTTGGGGGTCGCCACAAGCCACCTGTTGGGAACAGGTGACAAGCCTGCCTAGTGAGGCTGTCTGCAGGTTAGCAGGTTGTCTGCAAAATTCCTGACATTGTGTCTCAGAGTTCCTGGGGCTAAGTAACTTGCCCAAGGCCCACTTGGCTAGAAAGTGAAAGAGTCAGAACTTGAACCCAAGGATGCCTTATTCCCAAATCCTTATCCACTAGGCTCCCATTTCCTCACACCACCTGGATAGCAGGTATTCCTAAACTGATGTGTGAAGTGTCCTGTGGGCCTTAGGAAAGCCACCAAGGTCTTGGTGTAGTCACCACAGAGGCCCCAGTCTCTACATACACTAATGTCCTAGAAACTGAGGGGCAGGAGAACACAGCACCTGGAACTCACCCCATCCTGTCCCCATCACTCCAGCCCTTATAGGAAAACTAAGTTTGTCACAATGTTGGTCATGTGATGGATAGGACTGGAGACATGACTCAGTGGGTGAAATATTCCTTGTGTAGTAACGAAGAGCTGATTTCAGATCCCCAGCTGGTGTGGTGTAACACAATGCTGTGATCCCAGCACTGGGAGACAGGGGAAGTGCAGCACTGCACTGCACTGTGATCCCAGCACTGGGAGACAATGGCTAGACAGGAGGTTTCTGTTCGACCAATTAGTAAGATCCAAGTTTAGTGAGAGACTGCATCTCAAAAAACAAGATGGTGGGCTGGAGAGATGGCTCAGTGGTTAAGAGCATTTGCTGTTCTTGCAGAGGGCCTGGGTTTGGTCCCAGCATATGGCTGCCTAAACATCCCCATCTCCAGTTCCAGGGGATATGACATTTCTGATGGCGTTCTGACCTTCATGGGCGCTGTGGTGCTTAAACACACATTCAAGTGAAACACTCATTCATACACAAAATATTTTAAAAAGTAAATATTTGATAAAATGTGGCAAGAGGAAGACCCCCAATAACAACCTGTGGTCTCCACAAACACAAGCACACATATGCCTTCATATTGGTACACACATGAGAACACAGTCATGCACACACACACACACACATCCAAACACACACATAGACACACAGGAGATGGCAACACCTGGCCATCTTCTTTTTTTAAAAATTTTTTTTAATATTTATTTATTTTATTATGTATGCAATACTCTGTCTGTGTCTATGCCTGCAGGCCAGAAGAGGGCACCAGACCCCATTACAGATGGTTGTGAGCCACCATGTGGTTGCTGGGAATTGAACTCAGGACCTTTGGTAGAGCAGGCAATACTCTTAACCTCTGAGCCATCTCTCCAGCCCCACCTGGCCACTTCTTTAGAGCCTTTCTTAAACACGTCATTTCATCCAGGCAGGAGAGGAGGGCAGAAGAGCCATTGTTCTTCCCATTTTGCTACTGGGAAAACTGAGGCAACAAGTAAGCAAAGTCCATGTCCCTTGAGAACATGGTTTCTGGCAAGGGGCTCAGTAGCATTCAGGAGACCCTGGGTTCCACCCTCGGCATAATAAACAATAAGTAAGGAAATAGCATTCCTAGTTTCCAGGTATGAGATGTAGGGGGAGGGCCATGCAGTTTGAGACATGGTCTCATGTAGTCTACACAGGGCTGGAACTCTAGACAGTGTGTCACACACCCAGCTTCCATACCATGTGACACGGTCACAACCGCAGGTAGGCAGAGGCACATGTCTGCCACCAGCTTCTAAACGTGACCTATCCATTTCCACACCAGTATCATCACGTCACGAAGCAGTTCACAGACCAGCAGCTGTCCCTGGCCTGGGATTTGGGGCACATACCCCTTCCTGTGGCAGGTCCACTGTGTGATGACTCTGAGCTCTGTGGAGGACTGGGACAAAAGACAACTGGTCCCTCCGAAAGTGCCATCCAGGAGGGAGAGCACTGACGTGGTAGGTTGACTCCATGGAACAGGTCGCTGCAATCCCACCCAGCACTGCACACACCGAGTGCTGACCCACACCTGCCGTCCCAGCACTCTGTGGATGCAAGAGGACCAGGTTCAAGGTCATCCTCTCCTACAGACTGAACTGGAGCCAGACTGAGCTGCATGAGACCAGAGGCCCATCCCCCCAAGCCCCATGAGAGAGCACAGGTTGTCTTGCAGTGGCCCTGGGCTCACTGGTCAGCTTGGGAGGGGCCACACAGGCTGAGATGGGATGTGTAGGACCCTACCCAGAGAGCAATGGGGAGCACGGCTGTCAAAGTTGGATTTCAGAAGGACTCCTCCATGCATGTGGTCTGCGGGGGTTCAGGCCTGGAGGCTTAGAAAGGGCAGGGCAAGGCCACAGAGGATGTCACTAGATATCACATCCGGGTCATAATCCCCTCTCCTCCGCTGGAGTGGAAAGGGGAAGATGGCTTTCTTTTCCTAATATGACGGTTACCCCTCTCCATCATGAAGCCAGGCATAGCTCTGGATCTGAGAGTCACAGGTGGCTTCTGCATGAACCACTCGAGACCCCTGACAGTCCTCAAAAGGTGTCTGGGCCCTGTCCAGCGACACCACAGCCAGGGGTCCCACGGAGGACAGAGGCAGCTTGCTTCCATGTCCCTCGGCATACGGTGCAGCTTGGCCTCCTTCTGTCTATCCCCTGGCCTTGGGGTAGAGCACAGGAGCTGTGGCCTCCAACCAGCTCCCTCCTGCTGTCCCTTTGCAGCACCTGCACCATCTCTGGGGCTGCTGCAGCTCTCTGCTCAAGGTCAAGGAACAAGCAGATAAACCCTTTCCTTGGAAGCAGCGGAGACACAGCCTCCAGCTTCAATCCAATTCTGAATCAGGGCCAGGGAGTAATTCCTGAGAATGTAGGGACCGGAAGGAGATTTCTGTGGCCATAAAATGAGTGAAAATGTTTTGTAGGCAGAAAAAGAAGCCAAGCAGCTGGCTTTGGTTTAAGGCACAAATACCGAATAGAAGTGGCCAGATCTGGGCAGGGAAGGTCTGGGGGCGAGAAGCTAGAATATTCGTGTAGCTATCGTGATATTTTTCCCCCTAGGATCTGATATTGGACAGGCAAGCTTGGGATTGCAACTGTGTTCCCAGATAAACAATGGTACGAAGGTCTAAGTAGAGTTGGGAGGCTGGGAGTGAGCTGGGAGTTGATGACTCTGGAATTTTCTAGGCTTTTGGCCAAGATAGCCCAGCAGTTCAGATGGGACTATGACTTTGTGGATTGACTATGGAAAGCCATGGATTTGATGGACCCTTCCTTCCATGAGCCCAGAGATGCCAACCACTGACCAGCTTGGGAGGGGCCACGCAGGTCAAGATGGGATGTATAGGACCCTACCCAGAGGGCAATGGAGAATATAGCTGTCAAAGTTTAATTTCGGAAGGACTCTCCATGTTTGTGACCTGTAGGGCTTCAGATGTGGAGGCTTGGGAAGAGCAGGGCAAGGCCTGCCACATGACTGAAGCATGACGGAGGTCACAGGTGCAGGGGATGCTAGATATGTGTGGAGAGAGGAGACAAAGATGATGATGCCCAACTTTCCTTTTCGTCTGCTGCTTCTCCTCCTTCTCCTCTTCTTTAAGCCTTAGGTACAGTATTGGTCAGTACACCTGGACGTAGACACAGCTTTGGCCCCCCAAAATCCAATCCACACACACAAATCAAAGCCCACACAGGATCTGTGTAGCTCTGGTCTCTGTGTGTGGGGGGTGGGTGTCCTTCAAGAGCAGAAGGTGCCTGTTTGGAGAGTGGGTGTGGAACGGCTGATAGGCTGGCCCTTGGCCTTCTGTAGTGTTCCAGGGTGCCGATGCTAGCCTCTCAGAGCGCCCACTCTCTCGCACTGACCTGGGTGTCTCCCAGCTTCGCTAACTCCCACAGTGTTCCAGAATGACTTGCCTGCTCTCAAAGTCCTCTTTGGAGGGATGTGTGGGCGGTAGGTGGGTATTCGGATGGTGGAGGAAAGGCTAGGCTCTGTGGGTGATTGAACGAGGGCTGAGAAGACAGCCAGGTATGTGGGTAGACGGATGGATGTGTGTGGGCAGGAGAGCAGGTGTATGATAACCCAGCAGGTAGAGGGAAGAAGGTAGCCCGGAGGGATGAGCCAGCGGCTGGGTGAGCAGCCGAGGCAGTGGATGGTGTGGGGGTGGATGGTGTGGGGTGGGCAGATTTTGAAAAGGAAGGGACAGGGGCAGGATGACCCAAGGCACTGAAAGATTTTGTAGACAGCTGGTAGTCCCTGAGGCAGAAGTAAGGTTGGCTGCCCTATGTTGACCCTCCCTCTGCTTCCTCAGTTTACCCCAGAGCTCCTCCTCCTTACTTCTGGAGGAACCTGGCTTTGGGCTCACACCAGGACTTCCTTCCCTTTGTGTGGAGGGTAATTCTTCACCCTCAGCTTGGATTTTGCCTGAGGGGCCAATTGTTTGCCAGGTCCTGGTGACTGGGGCGGTAACAGGAAGTTTACCTGTCCTCCACACGTCCCCTCCCACACACTCACTTCCCTCCTTCCCTTCTGTGCCTGCCCTCCTCCTCCTTCCTTCTTCCCCCATTCTTTCCCCTTTTCCTCCTCCTCCTCTCCCCTCTTCCTCCTGGGCTCTGTACTCTTCTCAGAGGAACGGGGCACCCAGATAGGCAGGGCCAGTCTGCAGGTATAGCCTCCGCCAGGACCTGCCCTGGCTCTGCCACCCCGGGCCCCGGCAGGCCCAGGCAGTCATGTCCCCGCTGCCTGGTGCCCACCCCTCCCTGCAGCTCCGATTTTCAGCTTGGGTTTGATCGGCTGCCAGGATCTCCCAAATGTCAGCAGCAGCCTTCGCGTCTTTAAGAGAGAGCCTGAGGCGATGTTTAAGCGGGGAGGCTGGGGCTGGCGCTGATGAGGGAACTCTGCTGACAGCCATGCTCGTGCCTCCCCAGCCAGCTTGCAGAGCTGCAGCCCTGCTCTGGGCCTGGACTGGTTTTGAAGCCTGGGGTGAAGCCTGGCTAGGCCAGGAGTTGCATAGTAAGACCGCTGTTGAAAGCCAGGAGGGCACAGCAGAATAGATCAAATGCGGAGTCTTTGAGAGCTGCCCAAGAGGCAGAGAAGGGCAGTTTCCCCTCCTCACCTTGAGGGTACATATTTAAGTTGAGGAGACATGGGGAAAGCTCCAAACTTTGGCCCCGCTGGTGTTCAGATGTGTAGTGAGAGCTGTGTGACCTTGAGAAAGTTGCTGGCCCACTCTGAGCCTCAGTTCTCTCTCATCAGAGAAGTGTGCTTAGGTAGCAAAACACCAGTGCAGAATTACTAAGAGGCACGAGGTGACACTAGCTGTCACAAAGAGAGGAACAAGGTTATGGGACATGTGATGGAGTACACCAGGAAGCTGCTCTCCTCCCCCTGCTTTCTCTTTCTTGCCTCAAGCTCTCTGACACTGGCACCTCCCCAAGCCCCCTTGATCCACTTCCTATCCTCAAGATAAAGATGGCCAGTCATCTTTTCAGGTGTCAGAGGCAGGAGCCTTGAGGAGAAAGAGAAAGAGGAACCAGAGACCAGGCCCCACTCAGGGAAGGTGCACTGGGAAAAGCGGCAGTCTCTATGGGACCAGGCAGGATAGAGCGGGAAACTAGCAGAGGGAGATAGTGTGCACCCAAGGAGGTCACAGGACTGGCGTCTGGCCCACCAGGCATGTTCTGAAGCAGGAGCCTCGGGAACTAGTCTCAGAATGGTTGTGGATAAAATCAGGACGAGTGGATGAAGGAAGGAAGTGGAGACATTAGTAGATAGGTAATAGGTGGAGGTAATAGGGAGGATGGATGGTGGGTAGGTTAATAGGTGAAGGAATAGTGGATGGGTGGTGGGAAATGGGTGGGTGGGTGGAGAATGGGTGGGTGGGGAATGGGTGGGTGAGTGGGGAATGGGTTGGTGAGGAATGGGTGGGTGGGAATGGGTTGGTGGGGAATGGGTGGGTGGGAATGGGTGGGTGGATGGATAGGTAGGTGGATGGGTGTTTTGGTAAATGAATAGCAGATGAGTGAGTGGGTAGACAGGAAGGTATCTGGGTAAATGGACGGATGGATGTTTAAGTTTTGGCTGGATGTGTCTGTAAGTAGTGAATTGAGGTGACTGGTGAGTGGATGAACGGATGACTGGATAGATACATAGAAACATGGTGAGGCGAATGGGTCGATGGGAAAGGGTAGAGGAGAGCACAGGCGATGGGAAGAGACGGCCGCACCAGTGGGTAAATGGAGGTAACACTGACCTACGGTGAAGAGCAGGTTGTGTGGGGGTGTCAGAAGTACCTTCGTGTCCCTTGAATCTGCCCCATGGGACTAAAAAGGTCATCTGGGCTGGCCTCAGTTTCCCCACATGTCTAAAAGGAGCACAGCATATGGATACAGACTACATCCCCACACTATACATTACACCATACACACACACATATGCACAAAATGCAACACCACAAACTATACATTATATCACACACACACACCACACCACACACACACACACGCATGCATGCACACACACGCTCGCACACAGGCACCCCTCAGGGATTCTTGACTGAGGCTGGAGAGATACTCAAGAACCTGCCTTTGCAAGCATGAAGACCCGAGTTTGGATGTGGCAGAACATAGAGTCTGTGACTGTGGCAGCAAGGGAGACAGGGGGACTCCTGGGCTCACGGCTAGCCAGTCTAGCCAACTGGTGAGCACTGGATGCAGGGGGAGATCAAAATATAAGGTAGCGAGCAAGAGAAGATGACCCCTAACATCGACATCACACACAGACCCTTGACTGTGAGTGTCTTCCGCAGGCACCGTGACCTCCGGATCCTCCCCAACCAAGCCCCACCCTGCCGCATCCTGTCCTGTGATTAACTTCCTCTTTCCTGTGTCCACGGGGACTTCTGTGTGGCTCCAGGAAACATTTCCTGGGAATTGTGCTCACAGCAAAATCCAGCCTGGAACACCCACGCACGAGACTAGTCCTGCCTGGTTTATTCAGGCTGGAATTAGGAAACTGCGTCTAAAGTCAAGAAGGGGATTAAGAGATCGGAGAAGGGTGTATTGCTCTGCACTGTGCGCTTGCCTAGCGGGCATGAAGTCCCGAGTTAGAGCCCCAGAATCCTGCAAACTGGGTGCGGTGGCACGGGCCTGTAGTCCCAGACTCAGGAGGGGGAAGCTGGAGAGAAAGGAGGTCAAGGGCATCCTTGAGCTATGTATCAAGCTAGATACTAGCCTGGGACACCCTGTCGCAAAGGGGGGGGGGGGTCAGGGAGATGGTTTGGGGGCAAAGTGCTTGCCACACAGGTGTGAGGACATGAGGACTGTGAACCCCAGAGCCCAAACAGTAGCTGTTCATCTGTAATCCTGGCACTCAGAGAGATGGGAAGTGGAGAGAAGCCCAGGAAGTTCAAAGGTCAACTAGCCTGGCAGAGATGAGACCCTGTCTCAGACAAATGGAAGGTTTTATGTCAGCTTGACACAGGCTAGAGTAAGCTGAGAAGAGGGAGTCCCAGTTGGAAAACAATGCCTCCGTAAGATTGGGCTGTAAAGCAGTCATTTTCTTCTTTCTTCCTTCCTTCCTTTCTTTCTTTCTTTCCTTCCTTCTTTCCTTCCTTCTTTCCTTCCTTCCTCCTCCTCCTCCTCTTCCTCCTCCTCCTTCTTTTTCCCAAGACAAGGTTTCTCTGTGCAACTTTGGAGTCTGTCCTGGAATTAGCTCTTTAGGACAGGTTGGTCTCAAACTCACAGAGATCCCCCTGCCTCTGCCTCCAGAGTGCTGGGATTAAAGGTTACTGCTGCCTGGCAAGCATTTTCTTAATTAGTGATTGACAGGGGAGGGTTGGTCACTCCTGGGCTAGTGGTCCTGGGCTCAATAAAAAAAGCAGGTTGAAGCCAGGCAGTGGTGACACACACCTTTAATCCCAGCACTCTGGAGGCAGAGGCAAGTGAATCTCTGTGAGTTCAAGGCCAGCCTGGTCGACAGAGTGTGTTCTAGGACAGTCAAAGCTACACAGAAAAATCCTGTTTTGAAAAACAAAAGGAGAGAAGAGAGGGGGTGAGAGAGAGAGAGAGAGAGAGAGAGAGAGAGAGAGAGAGAGAGAGAGCAGATTGAAAAAGCCAAGGGAAACAAGCCCATAAACAGCACCTTCCATGGCCTCTGCATCAGCTCCTGCCTCCAGGTTCCTGCCCTGTTTGAGTTCCTGCCCTGACTTCCTTCAGTGATGAGCTATGGGTATGAAAACATAAGCCCAATAAACCCTTTCCTCCCCAACTTGCTTTTTGGTCATGGTATTTCATCCCTGACTAAGATGGAAGGCAAGGACCAACATCTGAAGTTGTCCTGTCTGCCCCACAGACATACAAGGCACAATGAGCATACACCCCCTCTCCCCAATACAACCAAAGTGGATTCTAATCCCTTTCTGATCCTCTGGGGACTTTGCAGGGCAGCCCCTGTTGTTGTCTGCTAAGACCTCTGAAGGGGGACAAGGTCAGAACCTTGCAAGATGTTGCTGCAATTGCGTGAAGGCCAGAGAAGTTCTGGAGCCCCTAAGGAGGTGGAGACAGGGTTGAAACAGGATGTCTTATGGAGATGTAGCTCAGGGTGCTAGGCACTGGGTCCTTCTCCGAGTGATCCTATGAGCACCCAGAAGTTCTGTTCAGATGGTTGGCCCTCTGCTGCTTGCTGGGGATCAAGTGGCTCTCCTCTCCCAGGGACCTGCCATGCAGCCTGCTGCTGGGGTGCCCCAGAGTCCATGGGTGATTGAGCAGTCTGTACAAATGACAGGCTATTGGGTCTGGAGCCATTTGACCTGAGATTGGCCAGGGTGTTCCTGTCCTTCTGCATACAGTGGGTACAGGGGGGTTAAGACGGAGGGAGTAGTGTAGAAGGGTTCCTCACTCCCCCAAGTCAGTCCTGGAGGGCTTTCTCTTGTTCCTCAACTGCCTCAGACTATGGTTAGAATGGCACCTCCGCCATCTGTCGTCCCTCCCCCACTCCCCACTCCGGGGCCAGGCTGTGACTGGGGGCTGGCGTGTCTGGTAAACAGGCGGCTGGCAGGTCCCCAGGGCCTGTGGGTGACAGGCCTGGTGCTGGCACCAACCCCAGGGCAGCATGCCCAAGAGGAGGAGCGCGGATGAGTTCTGGGGACCAGAGAAGGTTCCCTGCCATGCCTGAGGGAGTCATGGCTGTGTTCTGTCCCTGGCACGCCTGACTCTCATGGGTGCTGCTCCTGTCCACGCCTTCCCCACTTCTCCATCTCCAGCCCTCACATCATCCCCTCCAGCTACCTTCAGAGAATTCAAGTCAATATTTGGTGTAAACGGAAAAGTTGCCAGGTTCTCTCTACCTGGGGCGAGGCTAGGCAGCCTGCTCGGTGCCTTGGGGAGTTATGCCCTACCACCAGAGAAACTGAGGCCAGAGGGCAGGGGGAGTGCTGAGAGTTCTTAGGACTCCAGTCTCCTCCCCCCCTCTCCCCGTCAGTTCCTTGAGTGGGGGGGAGGGGTGCCTTCACCTCATTTGTCCCGTCTGGGGAATGGGAGGTCAGGTCTGTAGGAGAGGGGTCCTGCCAGCCCTTCTCAGGCCCCTCACAGCCCTGGGGGGGGGGGGGCGAGGAGGCACAGGGCAGGAATCTGTCCTGGTCGGTTCCCGGCTCCCCCTCCTCCACCATGGTGCTGCCAGCTCCCCTTCTCTCTTCTGCCTTCTGGCTGCCAGCCCCTCCCCACGCGGCCCCCAGACCCCAGCTGTGGTGTCTTTACCGCTCTGACCGCCGCTCAGCCTCGCCGACTCCTCCTCCCTCCCTCCCTCCATCCTCTCATCCCTCCTCCCTCCCCTTCTCTCCATCCTCCCTCCGTCCTCTCTCATCCCTCCCCCCTCCATCTTCTCTCATCCCTCCTCTCCCTCCCTCTTTCCATCCTCCCTCCAGCTCCCTCCTCCCCTCCGTCCCTCTTTCTCTCTTCCTCCCTCCCTCTCTCTCTCTCTCTCCGGGGGAAGAAAGGTCACGGTGCAGCTGATTACTCAGAGCTCAGTTGCTGTAGCAACCGGCGGGGGAAGTGGGACAGGCTGGCTTTGAGGACGCGCGAGGTCGGCCGCGGGCGGCTGGAGCCGGCGCGGGCCCCGGTGCGCGGGAGGCCGCCTGCAGCCCGGCTCTGCGCGCTGCGGCCCGGCTCCGGGTTGCGGTTTTAATGAGGCGCCCGCTCCCCTCCCGGGGCTTCGAGGGGAGAGTCCCTGCTCCCGGTCTCGGTCTCCCGGGCTCGGTTTAGGTATCCACGCTCCGCCTGGGTTCTGCTGGCTCCTCCTTTCTCCTCTCTGAGCCGCGTGGGAGCAGCTGCCTCCCCTTTCGGGTGCCCACCCACCCCGCACCAGCTTTAGCCCAGTGCCCAAGGAGACCCCAGCACCCGTTATGTTCCCCCCTCAGCTTCTGTCATTACCAGGGAGACCTATCTGGAGACAGGTGCACTGGGGCTAGCCTGCTCTGGAGACTTCCGAACAAACCGTACACACCCACCCTGTTGCCCCAGCCTGAGCCTGCGCCTCCCTCCAAACCCCGGGTAGAAAACCCTACTAGGTTGCCATAGAAAACCAGACTCCTGTCGTCCTTGGATCCTCTCCAGCCAGCAGCCAGATGAGTTAGGCCAAAGAAGATCTGCTTAGCGGGAGAGGGGGGTGGTCCAGACTTGGCAGGAAGGGAAGAGTGTCCTTGGTGGGGTAGGCGTGGGTTCCAATCCCCAGCCTTGACCCCACACTGCTTGGTCCCGAAGTGAAGTGACAGGGTCTCTTTAGGAACATCTCTTTTCAAATGCTAAACTAGGGCTGGGGAGTGTGGCTTCAGGGGTAGAGAATTTGCCTAGCGTGTGTTGGGCCGTGGGTTCGAATCTCAGCATCATACATAAAAATTAAAACACGCACCTACCTAACCATTCCATGCCTAACCATGCATGTCAGAGAAAGGCAAACCAATGTCAACACAAAGGAAGGGACATGGATACCCACAGCAGCGCTATTAACACAGAACAAATCCTAGAAACAGGGTGTGTCCACCAGAGCTACAAGAACAGGAGACAGCATGGCCTGCTTGCTTAGATTTCTCTAACTCGCTACAAAATGCTACTTGGTTTGTGAGAGCAGAAAAGAGTTCAGTGGAACCCTGGGGATGCTGAGGGCCTGAGAGAGAGACCACAGAGAATCCCACTGTGCTGGGTTGATTTCTTCCTGGAGGAACAAGAGAGAAGCAGCATTTCATCCCCAGGGTGCCCATTTGTACAGTCACACAGGGGAAAAGGGGTGCTGGCATGTGCAAAGGCCCGGTGGCTGGGCAAGTGTGGGATCTTCTAAAATCCACAGGAAAAGTCTTGGCATCTGAAGTGGAATCAGTGAGGGGAATATAGGCAAGCTTCCTCCTGTGGGTGTGGTTTGCAGGAGACTGCAGCAGCCTGGCCTTCTCCACTGCTGCTTGCCCTGGGCCTCCGAGTCTGGGGAATGAAATCATGCTGCTTCTTGGAGCCTAACAGAGTTCATTGGTGGGAACCTAGGATGCTCTCTGTTCCTCACTACCTTTGGACTTCGAGACTCTAGGTGCCTTGCTCAGCTATGTGGGCTTCTAGGGGCAGTCACCTCCCCCACACCCCAGCCTCTGAACTTGGCACAGACCAGGTGTCCAGAGCTATCTTGGGAGGGCAACACCAGGAGGGAGAGACAAAGCTGGTCCAGGTGGGTCCAGGTGGACCTCAGCAGCCCAAGCTACGAGTCCAGTTCAAAGCCAACAGGGGCCATTTCTTTCTTTCCTGAGCTGGAACTAGCTCTTCTTGCTAATGTTGCTCTCCTCAGCCAGGCCACATGGGTTCTCAACCTCTGCTCACTCGAGCACGTGACTGATGGTGAAGGAGGGGTCCATTAGAAGCCTCAGACCTCTTTCCTGTGCAGAGCCATCAAGGAGGGATGCACAGACCGTATGGAGATAAATATGGAGAAATCCCCTGGGGCAGGGCTGGGCTGAGAACCCTTCCCTACTCTTGGCCTCTGGGCTCACACAGCATCCAGGTTTGCAGTTAGAAGAACTAAACAGAGACACAACAGAGGCTGTGGGGCTAGAGAGCTCTGGCTATCCTGCCCATTCCCAAGCAGTGTATAGCAAAGGGCCTGGGATGGCAGGAATTGGGTTGAGAGGAGACTGCTGAGCCAGCCTAGCAGGGGCAAGAGTCAGGAACCTGTCCAATAAAGGTCTAGGTTTTGCTGTCCTAAGGTCCCAAGCTGAGGGTGCCCTGGTGCTCTGGAGACAGACAGACAGACAGACAGACAGACAGACAGACAGACACACCGAGTGTGCAAGGATCCGGGCTGGGATGACAGCAGAGAAAAGGCGGACCGTTGAAACGTGGTCCTTTTAGAAGCCGAGAGTCTTGGGAGGTGAAAGTCAGCGAGGGCTGGCCACTCTAGGCTTGTAGGCATGTTATTTTCAGTGTTCTACTGAGAGTAATGGGTGCCATGGAAGGTTTCAGGCAGGGGGAGTGGCACATTTAGAAGCACTTTCCAGAAAGATCTCCCTGGCTGTCATGAGGGAAAGTGACTGTGGGGCAGAGGTGGAGGCAGAAGCGTTATCAGGAAGGCTCCACAGATGGGACTGAAATAGGTTGGCAGCTGGCAGATGAACGGACAGAGAGGATTTGGGCTGTGGTCCTGACTGCATACGTGGGTGGGGAGGGGCCGACTCCAGACTGGACTTGGGAGGAGAGACTGTCAGGGAGCCTGGTCTTCTGAGGTGCTACGGCACATCCTTTAGTACTTCCTTGTCCCCAGGGTTGGTGATCCTAGACAGAAATGAAGAGATTTTGATTGGCAGAGGTTCAGGGGTAGACACCTGCCAGCCCTAGGGGCAAAAGTCCCAGGGCCTGAGGCATCAGCTAGCAGAGGGCTGCAGCCTGTCCACTTCCGGGGTGGGTACAGCGGAGCAAAGGAGACACGAGCCCCATTTGTGGGCTTTTTCTCTGTCTGGCTACCCTCTGTCTGGTGTGGGACAATTCTGTATTCTGTCAATTATGTTTTAAATAAACCCTGATTGGCCAGTAGCCAGGCAGGAAGTATAGGTGGGACAACCAGATAGGAAGTAGAGGCGGGGCAATAAGAACAGGAGAATACTGGGAAGGAGGAAGCCCATTCTTCCCCAGTCCTGCCCAGACACCAAAGAAGGAAGATATGACCTACCCCGCTGCAAAAGATACTGAGCCATGTGGCTAGTATATACTAGAATAATGGGCTAATATAAGTTACAAGAGTTAACAAGAAGCCTGAGCTAATGGACCAAATAGTTTATAACTTATAGAGATCTCTGTGTGATTTTCTTTGGGATTTACCGGCTATGGGAACTGGGCAGGACAGAAACCCCAGCAAGCAGGCCTTCATGTTATATCTGTCCTTAAGACTCATATTCTTGTCAGAGACAGGGGACAGACTCAGGGCTAGTGAGCTGAGCAAAACAACCCACCAGTCAGAAGTCCGGCCTGGCTGGTGCACAGACCCCAGAGCTGAGTGCACCATGCAAAGAAGCCCCTCCTCCCCTTACCCCAGCCCCAAGCATCCATCCATCCAGTCACTGCGGGTTTTGTTGGCTCTATCCTTTCTACCTCCAATGACACCCCAATACAACCTTGACACTTCTCTAAGTACTTTCTGCTCCCCATCTCTAGTGCAGCCAGGGAGACCCAGGGCATGAAGATTAGGGGCTGTGGGTGTAGGTTATGACCCTGATATCTCTGCCAACGTCACCTGCCATCACCATCCAACTCTACCCCTCCCCAGGCCTTGGACTTGGAACCAGGTACCCTGCCCAGGAGTCTGCTCCTTTTGGTGGGTAAGGAAGGTCAGCCAGGTCCATTTTCCCAACCACCACGGCCTTTGAAAGCTCCCCCAAGGACCTACAATTCCTTGTTGTTCCCACCAGAAGTGGGAAGGAGAGCACTTGGACTCCATCAGAAGAGTCTATGGAGTGTGTGTATGTCAGTAGCATGTGCAGTGTCCTGTCTGTGCAAGCGTGCAGACCCTGACTCTGCAGGGTGTGTGGGTGTGTATGTGTGCACCCATATTGAATGTTTAGGAGTATGTGTGGGCAGTGCTATGTGCATAATTATACCATGTTTGTGTGCACATGTGTGTATACTTAAACACATGTAACTGTGTGCTATCCATATTACATGCCTGGGGCACATATGGCTGCGTGTCTTTATGTGTGCCATGTGTGCCATGCAGGAGTATATGAGCATTTGTGCCTGCTTGTATATGTGCACCTTTGGGCTGCACAGGTGTGTTGGTGAGCAGCGTGTGCACGTGCTTTGTATGTGTGCAGATGTGGTGCTGTGTTCTTGTGTGCGGTGGTGACAGGTGCATGCACCTGGCTGGTTCATCCATGCATCCTTTCCTGTGAGTGGAAACGCCCAGAGGAAGTATTCCTGTGAAGGCAGGGAAGAACTCTGGAATGGGGACTGGCTCTTCTATAGTGGGCTCCTGCTTCTGAGCCTGGAAATACAGGTGCAGCATGGTCTTCCCTGCACCATGGTGTCCCCCCTCCCAGCGTTTCTTCTCTGCTCCTGTGGGCCAGCGGATTCCAGGAGGCCCCAGAGCCATTATTTGTGAAGTTCCCAGACTCGTGTATTTTCCAGAAGCTGAAGACTGGGCTTGGACTCTGCCCTGTTACCCTGTCTGCATGGGGCTTTACTATGCTGCAATGCATACTGGGTAAGCCCAAGACATGGCTGCTACTATTGAACCAAGGTAATAAGGCAGACGCTTCCCTAGCATTACCTAAGCAGATGTCTCCCCTCGGTAGTCTGTGTGTGAAGGGGGCCGACAGGGGGTCTTGGGATGGGCAAGGATGCTGTATAGATTGAAAAGGACAGACAAAAGCTGCTGGTGCTGTAGCACCAGCAAGGAGAACACCTGGTTTCCATGGTAAAGGTGGCAGTGTGGGGATATGGTCAGAAGGTTCTAGGGACATTGCTTCAACGTGTCCCCTAGGTTAAGTGCCACTAGCGGATAGGCAAGGTCAGGCAGGGCTGAGTTGTGGGTGCTGTGCCCTCAGAATGGATTAGTGCTGGGCCAGCAAGATGACTCAGACAGGTAAGGTAATTGCTGCCAAGAGAGAACCAACTCCTGAAGGTGGCCTCTGACCTCTACACACAGGCCATGACCACTGCCCATGTGCACACTTACGCACGCACGCACGTGCGCGCACACACACTCACACACTCGCACACGTGTGCACAAACAGACACACATACGCATGCACACATGCACACACACGCATGCACACACACTCGTGCACACACATGTGCACACACTCTCGCGCACACACACACAAATACATGCACACACTCGCGTGTGCACATACACATACAGACACACGCATGTGCACACGCACGCACACACGCTGTGCTTCTTGAATGTCTGCTATGCTATCCTTTGTTTTCTGACCTCTTCTTCATGTTCTTTCCACGCAGTTCCTTCCGCCCAGCTCCACTGAAGCCAGAAGCCTCCACCAGCATTGGTGATACCTCTCACATCTCAGGAGAAGTTGGGTTTTACCCCAGACCCTGTGGGCTAAGAGCCACAGGCAGTCACCAATGGTTCAGAGAATCCCAGGAGTTGCTGGCAAGAGGACGGAAGGAAACCCAGTGGGAGCAGGACCTGGCTGCCAGGTTCCAGCAACGTGGGGCAGAGCCCCTTCCGGGAAAGGTTGAAAAGACCAGAAATGACATGGAGGACAGGGAAGCTAGGTGAGCCTCGGGTTGCTGGCTGGCAGAGTCTCGACCACTTCCCTCTGCATGGAGGCTGGCCATGGTGGCTTCAGCTTTGCCCAGGCCTCTCCTTTCTGCCTCCACTAGCATCCAGGTGAGGCTAACAACAAGACCATACATCTCATCGTGGGTCAAGAATTAATAAGTGAATGCATGGAAATTTTAAGTTTTCGCTTTTTTATTTGTTTGGGGGTGTGTGTGTGTGCGTGCGTGTGTGCGTGGTGTGTGTGCTCATACATGGAGGTAAAAGGAGTTGGTCTAGCCTTCCACCATGTGGGTCTCAGGGATAGAACTCAGGTCATCAGGCTTGGCAGCAAGAACCGTTCACTGCTGAGCCCTCTCTCTACCCAGCAAACCTTTCTGTCGCCTATTCATGCCCTTAAGGCAGCCAGGCTGGAGGATCTTTTTTTTAAAAATATTTATTTATTTATTATATATACAGTGTTCTGTCTGTGTGTATGTCTGCAGGCCAGAAATGGGCACCAAACCTTATTACAGATGGTTGTGAGCCACCATATGGTTGCCGGGAATTGAACTCAGGACCTTTGGAAGAGCAGACAATGCTCTTAACCACTGAGCCATCTCTCCAGCCCCAGGCTGGAGGATCTTGACATTGGGTTGTAGAATCAGCCTCGTGTGGCTCCAGGAAAGCCAGTATCGCAGTTGTGGGGTGTCAGGGTCTGCTTTACACCCCAAAATCATATCGTCTCCTATGAGGTGCTGTTAATCCCGATCTATGAGGGGAGGAAAACAAAGCTCAAGAAGACACGCTACTCTGGGTGACACAGCCAGTAAATGGCAGAGGTGGAAACCCCCCTCCCCCACATGCTGCATCTAAGTTCATAACCTAAGCACACATCCCTGGGCTGAGGGCAGAGTTCACTCACTCACTTGTCAATCACTCATTCACCCACTCATTCATTCTCCCAGCTCCTGCCAGGAATCCTCAGGGTGCTCCATCCCTGAGGCATTGTGTCTGCAGCAGTGGAGGAAGAGATCGCCATTCCTGTCCATCAGAATGCCACGCAGACACAGCTGGCAGAGGGTCATGGGGACCTGGTGATATGAGGGGGTCCAGCGATGGTTTAATATGAGCACTGCTGCCTGGAAGAGTGTTGCCAGCAGGGAGTTGTGCCTCCGAGGAGAAGTGGGTGGCTCCCTGCAGGAGCTCCTGGCCTGCCCTGTTTGTTGATGGCTACAGTGGACGGAGACTCAGACCAAACTGGACGCCACTATCGTTCTATCTGTGACCAGAGACAGGCTTACACACTGTGAAGAGCAAGGGTCCATCTGGTGCGGGGACTAGGCCCCGACCTTGAGTCTAGTGTCTACAGTATAGAGAACCATTCTATGATGAGTGAGCCAGCTCTGCTCTGTCCTCTGTGGGTTAGGAGCGACCTTGGGCCCAGACTGGAGTGTTAGGAGGGATTCGGCAAAGACACCTGCATGAGCTTCAGATCAGCCTTGGAAAGCCCATGGTGCCGGTGGCCCCAGCTAGTCCCTGGGACAGCAGAGATGGCAGGGCTGTGAGGCCCTTTAAAGCTCTGTCCCATTTTCTCTTTGAGTGAGATTGGAGGTCTGCGGATTTCTCTGCAAGTGGCAGTGGGTCCTGAGGTCCTGAGTAACTGTGTCCTCTAAGGAGTCTCTTTATCATCTAGAGAGTACAAGGCATGGGATAGTGCCCCCTACAAAGCTGCCAGAGCCATTTCAAGCTCGGGCCTAGGGACAGTATTCCCTAAAACAATGTGAAGAATTCAGACGGAAAGCCAGCCACCTCAGCCTACGCTGTGCTGTCATCTGAGCCCAGGGTCCTTCCTAACGTTTTAGCTTTGGTAATGCAGAAATAGAGCTCTTCACCCCCAGGTCCAATGAGGCGCCTGGCATCTATGCTAAGTACTACATGTCCCAGTCTCCTTTGCGACTAGGGACAGTCATGTGATCAGATCTGACCAATGGGACACAGGTGATGATTTCAGCGCTCTCCAGCTTGCCTTTAAAAGGAAAAGAGAGATGCTGGTGACTTTAGGGGACTTGAAGCCCTGTTGGGTCCCTCCAACATGCACAGAAAAGAACAGAGAAGAGGTGCTAACCCTCTTTGATCCTGTGCACAGAGTGATGGTATATACAAAAGGAGTCTAGGCCCTGGGCTCCCTGAGAGTAATAATAAGGAAAGCCTCTAAAAGACAAAAATTAGGCCTCTCTTAGGGCCACTGTCACTTGGGTTCTGCCAAGGGTGCTGGGTCAGCCTCCAAACCCAGTCCCTGAGGCTCAAAAAGGATAGCAGGCAAGTGGGGAAACCGGAGATAGCCATAGTCCAAAACCAGTGCTCAAAGAGGAAGGCACGAGGCAGGGAGTTCAAGGCCAGCCTGAGCTACGTAACAAAATAAACAAACAGGCAGACGCATATATATATGCGTGTGTGTCACTGGGCTGAATGATGGTTGACACCACCCACAGCTGATGACACCGCCCACAGCCAGTGACACCGCCCACAGCAGGTGACACCGCCCACACCGCCCACAGCCGGTGACACCGCCCACAGCAGGTGACACTGCCCACACCGCCCACAGCCGGTGACACTGCCCACAGCAGGTGACACCGCCCATGGTGATTTCAGGTTGGTGGGTGATTAAATCAGCCAGTGGTCTGGCGCTGTCCCAGGGAGAGTCTAAGCCTGGAAGAACTGGTGACTTCTGCATCCTATTGCCATTAAGTGTCCCTGCTGTGAGGAGCAGGTTCCTCTTCTGCTGTTTGTGGCCAGAATTCTAAGATGGTTGTGCTAACAAATGCCTACCTGTTCATAAAATGCCAGCTCAGTACACTGTGACCTCATCCTTTTCCTCAAAGTCAGTAGGGGAAGTTGAATTGTCTTGGTTTTTTGTTTGTTAGTTTGTTTTGTTTTTCGAGACGGGGTTTCTATGTGTAACAGTCCTAATAACTGTTCTAGAACTCGCTTTGTAGACCAGGTTGGCCTTGAATTCACTGAGATCTGCCTGCCTCTGCCTTCTGAGTCCTGGGACTAAAGATGTCTGCCACCATTACCCAGTTAATTGTCCTGTTTGTGTGTGTGTGTGTGTGTGTGTGTGTGTGTGTGTGTGTGTGTGTGTGTGTTTCGAGACAGCTATCGAGCCTGTCCTGGAACTAGCTCTAGTAGACCAGGGTGGCCTCAAACTCACAGGGATCCGCCTGCCTCTGCCTCCCAAGTACTGGGATTAAAGGCGTGCACCTGGCTAAATTGTCCGGTTTAAAGGTGAGAAAACACTCAAAGACCATATCACCTGGCCAGTGGCTTGTCACACTGTGGGCCTTTGTAGCCCTCAAACAAAATTTTCTTAGTATTCTGCCATTGTTATTCATTTGTTTTTGTTTTTTTTCAAGAGAAGGTTTCTCAGTACCTATGGAGCCTGTGAGCCTGTCCTGGAAATTGCTTTGTAGACTTACAGAGATCCACCTGCCTCTGCCTCCTGAGTACTGGCTTAAAGGTGTGAGCCTTTAGGCTATGCTACTATTTTTTTAAAATATATTTGAAGGAGTGGAACATGGGAAGGGCATGTCCTGACTAGATTTTATGTCAACCTGACACCAGCCAGGGTCATCTGGGAAGAAGGAATCTTAACTGAGAAAATGTCTTTATAGGCTTGACCTGTGGGCAAGTCTGTAGGGCATTTTCTTGGTTGATAACTATTGGGGGAGTGCCCAGCTCACTGTGGGTGGGGCCATCACTGGGCAGGCAGTCCTGGATGTCTAAGGAAGCAGGCTGAGCAAGCCACGAGGAACAAGTCAGTAACCAGCACCCTCCATGGCCTCTGCTTCAGTTCCTGCCTTGAGTTCCTGCCCTGACTTCCTTGGCGATGGACTGAAAGCTGAAACAAACCCTGTGTCTCTCAGTTCCTGTTTGTTGCTATGTTTAATCATAGCAATAGAAATTCTAAGGCGGGGGACACAGGAGAAGGACAAGATGAGGAACTTGCTAATGACCTAGCGCTGCCTCTTCCATCCAGGTGTCTGCTTTCCTGGTGAAGATGAGGACACTCCCTCCTTGTGTCCTTTCTGGGTTCTGTTACCCTATATCCCTCAGGAGCAGAAGAAGCAGCCTTGTGATAGGAGCTTTCCCTTCGTTCTGCACACCCACCCCTTTGTCTCAGAACTCTTCCTGGGCTTCTATAAGACCTCACCCTGTATGGACAGTCAGAGACCCTTAACCCTGGTGGGATGCTTCAGAGCTAGGTGTCCCGGAAACTAAAGGAGGACTCCCTCTTGAAGTCACAGTGGCTTTGCCTCTGGGAGATATGAGGCAGGGGCAAAGCAGGGAGTCACAGGCAAAGGCAGCTCTTCCTTGTAGGGCTGCGTGTGGGTGACACTAATCTATCAATAAAGCTTAAATACAGCCTGATCTGGAAGTGTCCAGTTAACTCTAGGCTGGGTTGTCAAGTATCAGCAGTGCTAATATTAGTAATATAACAAAGGGTTAACAGTTCCAAACAACTGCAAAAGAAACAGTCTTTGGTGGCGGTGGTAGAAAGGGCTTGGGCTTGATCTGGTACCCAGGATGCCTCTCTAGGGTTTATGGGACCTGGGTCTGAGCATGCAATCTTCCACTCCCTTGGCCAGATCAGTTTTATTAGGAATAGAAAGTGCTGGAATTTCACCATGGAAGAAAACCACAGACTTGGGACAGAACTCCACAACAGAATCCCTGGCTAGCACACATGGGGCCCTAGGGTCCATCCCCGGCACTGCAAAAGAAAAACTTACAAAAATCTGGCTCTGAGATGGCCCAGTGGTTAACCACACACACTTACCTTGCAGAGGACCTGCATTCTGTTCCCAGTGCCATGGCAGGCACCTCACAGCAGCCTGTAGCATCTGCACCAGAGGATCCAGCACCCTCTTCTGGCCACTGAGGGCATCTACACACATATGCATGTTGCAACACATAAACATACATACATACTATTTAATTCTTTTAAAAATAAAGCTTCAAATTCTCTCCACTGGTTCTCAGTTCTTTTCCTAAGAGACAGCCCCACACTCCACACGCCTCACCCACCAAGCTTCCCTGCCTTTGATTACCTCCCAAGGCTGGGCACTCATTACTCACAAGGCTGTCCACCCCTTTACCTCCACCATCTCCGATTCAGGCCATCTAGACCAGATGATCCTCTGTCCTGAGATCAATGACCACGGAATCAATTTCTCCCCACTGGGACCCTTCCTGGACCCCTGACCAACTGCTATCCTCCTGGAATAGGGCAGCATCCAGACTCCGGGAAGCTGGGGACAGCACTGCAGAGAAGCACAGACAGCCAGGCCCAGCTCTGCTTCCCCCTCCTGCTGCCTGGCCTGGAAGATCTTTTCTCACCAGAACAGCAGCTGAGAAAGGCAAAGATTTGCCCAAAGCAAACACATCAAGTCCTTCTGCAAACACATCTCCCCCTAGACTGAGGCTCCAGAGACCCCGGGGGAGGAGGGACTTGGAGGAGGCTGCTGCAGAGCTGGCTGCCTAAATTTGTTACAGAACCTAGATGGAGAACCCTGGGTGTCTGATTTTTTTAAATTAATTTATTCTTTGACAATTTCATGTATGTATATTCCTGTAACGCTCACGCTCTTACTCTCTCTTGTTTCCTTCCAGCCCCCTGGCCTCCCCATCATCCCACCAAGACCCCCCATTTTCCATGTTTTTTAAAGACAAGCAACCCAGTTTTTTAAAAAGATTTATTTATTTTTCTTTGATTTGTACTTGTGTTTTGCCTGCATGTATGTCTGTGCCCCATTTGATTGCAGTGCACATAGAGACCAGAAGAGGGCGTTATATGCCCTGAACTGGAATTACAGACTGTTGTGAGCCAACATGTGGGTGCTGGGAATCGAACCTGGGCATCTGGAAGAGCAGCCAGTGTTCTTAACCACAGAACCATCTCTCCATTCCCTGACTTTGTTTTCACTTTGTGGCCTATTAGGCTTAACCAGGGTTGCCTATGTGGCATGGGTGTGGAGCCGTCCACTGGGGAATGGACTCCCCAGTGGCTCAGTCACAGAAGACAGTGACACACACACACCCCAACCGCGCACTCATCCATGCCAAGGGTTCCCTGGCTCCATGAGCTCCTCCCACATCTAACTGAATTCTTCAGGCTTGGTTTTACTCTTGACTCTATACAGGCAACTGAAGCAACCAGGAATTTGAGAGTGTTCTGGCTTTATTGTGTTTCTAAAACAGCATTCAAAAGCCAGGCACACACCTTTAATCCCAGCACTCTAGAGGCAGAAGCAGGCAGATCTCTGTGAGTTTGAAGTCAGACTGGTCTGCATAGTGAGTTTCAGGACAATTAGAGCTATAGAGAGAGATCCTGACTCAAAAAACAAAACAGCAAAAGATAGCATTTAAAACCCCCTCCTCCCCATGATTTGGTCCTTGCATTCTTCCCACCCACTCCTAGTGGAAAGGGATGCTCCCTGAGCCTTGGCAGGGGTAATACATGTCGCTTGTTCTTAGCATCCTTATCAGCCATGAGTCTCTGCACTGACTGCTGTTCACTGCAGAGGGAAGTGTCTTTGATTAAGGCTGTACTAGTCTATCAGTGCAAATACACATATTTAGGAGGTGACACCTTCACTTAGCAAAACTAAAATAGTAAGTTCACCCCTAGTACCTATGACTTCCCAGCCGTGGGCCTTTGACCAGGTCCACAGTATCCTGCAGAGTCAGGCTTCAGAGTTGAGCTAAGAGCAGTTGGTTACCCCATGGACTGGTGTGCCACTATGGCACTACGGCAACTTGCCTTGCATGGGAAGTTGGTGTAGTGACATGCAGGATCCAACTCTTGCTGGCTTTTCTCTCCTGGCTGCCTACATAGCAGCTTCCATCACCAAGAAAGCCATGTTTCTTGGGGCTGGGATAGAAATATCTGGCTCTGGTGATCTCTAGAGGACTCTGGACAATTATACTCCCAGGGTGGGGACAGTGGCCCCTTCCTAATACCAGGCAGGGGGAAACACTGAGGGACGAGCCACTGGCTCTGCAGTCTGCTCTCACAGCCTGCTCCTTCTTCTGTGAAGGGCCTGTCCTATTCAGCCACACTTGCCTTCCTCGGGCCTCAGTATCCCCCCCCCCCCCCCCCCCCCCCCCCCCCCCCCCCCCCCCCCCCCCCCCCCCCCCCCCCCCGGAAAGCAAGGCAACAGTCCTCCCTCCGGCCTGGCCTTCCACAACGGTGGGTGGCTGTTTACCTGCTTGCTTATTTTGAGACTCAAGCAAAAGTCCCCTGGAACTCACTGTTGTAGCCAAGGATGATCTTGGGTGTCTGATCCTCCAGGCTCTACCCTCCCCAGGGGCTTGGATGCCAAGTGTGTGTCACCATGCCCGGTGTGTTTATCCCTAAAGATCAACCCCAGGCCTCGTGCATGTTAGACAAGCAGTCTACAGACTGAGCCGCACCCCCCAGAACCTCCCACTTTTAAATGACTACTCAGCCTCCCATCTGCCCATTCCTAACCTCCAGCCCACGGTTCTCTTCCTAGTAATAACCATAACAGCAGTAACTGTACTTGATGTGTGTGCAGGGCCCCAGGCAAAGCCCGCCACACCCTAGACTCCACTGACCCCTCCCACTGGCCCCAGAAAGAGGCGCTTGCAGGGCTATGGATGGGTATGTTGAGGTCCAGTGGCCTCCGCTGAGAGGACTCCAGGACCAGCACTGGGGAAAGGACAAAGGCTGATGATCCAGGGTGTGTTTCTTTCTCTGGCTCTGGGTTCAGGGTCAGGGTGCTAGATCTCATGCTCAGGGATTGGTTGGTTTCTTTGGCCGGCCCTTTTACCCTACAGAGGGTGTCTCGTCAATCAAGTGTGTTAGAGTAGTGGGGACTTGTTAGGGCTGGCTTCTCCATCCAGCAGCACAGGAGAGAGCTGCAAGGGAGGGGCAGAAAAGCTGGCTCTCCCAAGAGCTCAAGGGCTCTCTCCCCTACTTCCCTCTGCGGGTCCTTGTCTTCCTGCTTCCGCCTTCTGAGAACTGGGGGTGCAGACAGATGCCACCAGGCCTGGCATGGTGCTGGAAATGGTCTCTTTTAGCTCAGAATGGCCTCGAGTTTGCTGCCTAGATGAGGATGACCTTGGGGGTGTCCTTTGGTAAACAGTGCAGCTCTCGGCTAGGTAGGTCGATCTAGGGAGGCCTTTGGAGAAGAGCTGGGTCCTTTCCGGGACCTGGGTCAACGGATCACAGGCTTTGCTATAGCAGAGGGGTTGCTGGGCTATGCTGATCCTAGCTGCATCCTCTGAGGCCCTGACTGAGAAAGGCAGGAGCCCGGGCCTCCAGCAAATCCCTTTGCCTGCTGAACACTGTGCACAGACAAGGCTGTAATTCTGAAGCAGAGACCAGTTGAGCACTACTGTCTCACAGCCTTAGGTCGGGGGTGAGGGGGTGGGGGGAGAGGGAGGGAGGGTAGGGGCGGGGATGGGGGGGTGGAACTGTGTTTTGGAATGTGAAGGCTCCTGCTGTGGGAACTAAAACTTAGAAAAGCTGATGGGGGAGGGGTGGGGAAAGATGGCTCAAAGGATAAGGGAGCTTGCTGCCCAGCCAGACAACCAAAGTTGTATTCCAGCAACCCACATGGTAGAAGAAGAGAACGGACTCCCTCAAGGTGTTCTCTGACCCTATTTACATATCATGGTACACTTGAGCACACACACACCTACACAAAATAAATAAATTTGATTTTAAGAAAAGGGCAACTCTGGAACAAGGTGGTAGCAAACAAAGGGTCCCCTTGGCTTGCACCTGGGAACATGAAAGGCCCTAGAAGAGGAGACAGCATGATCCTGGTAGCAGGGCTGAGGTGGGATGTGACACCGTTAGGTGACAAGCAGAAGGCACCGCCTGTACCAGCTTTGTCCTTTTCCTCTAAATGACCTGGAGCTGGTGAGTTTCTTAAGCTGAGCTGCCAGTCTCTGGGAAAATGTGAGGTGACTTTCCCACGGGGTCTGCAGAACCCCCAACTTAGCCCAGGAGGTCCTCTAGAACTCAGGTTTCGGGCTGCCCAGGACCTGCTGGTACTCAGGCCAACCTTGTGCAGCCTGAGTCTGAGACAGGAGGCCTTAGCTTTAGCATCCTGGGTAGGTAGAACAGTCCTCCCGGGCACCGGGGCAAGCCCAGTTGTAACCCCCAGAGAACCAATTAAGCCCTGCCCCAGCTATCTGAGCCATCTGGCCTTCTTGGTTCTAGAACCCAGACTGAAAGTCTGGAGAACGGCTTGGAGGGGGACAATGGTGCACAGTGGAACCTGGAGCAGGAGCCTTATACTGGCCTGTGCAGACTCCTTGACTACCCAATGCACGGGCCTTTGAAGGAGTATCCCAGGGCCTTTGAGAATGACTCTCAGTCGGTTGAGGAGCCACAGTGGAGGGCCGAAGAGGAAAACTGGGAACCCCAACGAAGATAGGACTCCACGGTGTTCAGAGTAAGCTCTAAGCAAGCAACTCCTCCCCTCCAGAGGAAGTGGAAAGGGCAAGCCCCTGGCCTAAGGCCACCCAGCAGGGGAGAACAGGACTCTAACCGGGATTTGGACTCCGCTTTCTCTCTAAATTGCTACTCTTAACCCCTTCCTAATCGGCTCTCTACCGTAAGCGAAGTTGCACGCAGAAAGACGGAAGGGGAGGAAAGAAAGGAAAGGCACCCGGCCGGTTCTTCCCACGCCCCGGTCACCCCGTCCCCTCCGCTATCGAGCTGGGAGGTCCGCAGCCGCCTCTACCTCTTCAGCAGCTACCCCCGCGGTGCTGCTGTAACCCGCCCCGAAGCAGCATTTTTACATCAGGACCCCGGGCGTGGGGAAGCCTTCCGACCAACGAGGTCCGGAGGGAGCTCGCGCCGAGCGGTGGGCTGCACAGCACACACCCCCACCCACGCGCGCCGGGGTCACTGAACGATTGATGGGGCAGTGCAGAGATGGACGAGTGTCGCACGCTCTGTCCACAGGGTGGGCGCGCGGGCTGTGCGCGTGGGTCGCCGGTTCCGCGCGCCGGGCCTTCCTAGCTCCCTCGCTTGCTTTTTCCTTTCTCTCTCTCTCTTTTTTTTCCTGGAGCGGAGCCCGGCGCCAGGAGTCTGGAACCAGCCTGACAAGCCTTTGAGTTATGGGGGAGGGGCGGCGCGCACCCCCGCTGCGAGGCGCGCCCCGATCCGACGCGAGCCCGGGCGGCGGCGCCAGCGGCCCCGAGAGCCGCGCGAACCAGGCCGGCCCCGGGCGCGGCCGCCCCCGCCGAGCCAGGCATTCCTTTCCGCTGAAGCTCTGGCCCGCTTGCAGCGCCCCGGGCCACCGGCCTGCCGAATGGGGGCGGGGGCGGCCCCCCGCCACCCCAGGGAGGTTCTTCGGTTCCCTTCGCGTCCCCTTCACCCCTGGCTGGTGGTCCCTCCCACCCCAGCGCGGTCTTTTGTCCCTGTCTGGTTCCTTCCACCCCCAGCTGGTTCCTTCCTTGAGACTAGATCCCCCTACACCTCAACTCCGCGATCCTAGTTCGTCCCCACCACCCGCCGTGGCGATCTCTCCCACAGGCTGGACCCATCCCTCCACCTCTGTGTGATTTCTTCCGTCCCTGCTTTGTCCCCTTCACTCCCTAGCTGGTTCTTTCCTAGCCACTACTGCTTCCTCCAGTCCTCTAGAGGAAGGCGGATAGACCCCTTTTGTAGCCCAGAAGACCCTGCTTTCTGCTGACCATTGGGGACAGTGTCCAGTGGAGATTCTCCTTTTTCTTTTTCCCATTGTCTTAGGCCCGGCGACAGCACAGGGAGTACAGAGCAGAGGGACGTGGTCACCGGCTGAACCCGAAACAGAGGACTCAGTCAAGGCCTAGCCTGGTGGGTTTGGAGAAGAACTCAGA
Source organism: Alexandromys fortis (assembly GCF_014885135.2). Lineage (NCBI taxonomy): Eukaryota > Metazoa > Chordata > Mammalia > Rodentia > Cricetidae > Alexandromys > Alexandromys fortis. Next base: position 6,393,498 of record NW_026067969.1, read on the forward strand.
CTCCAGAATTAGCAGAAAGAGCACGTGAGCGGGCCAGCAGCGGACAGGACCCAGGTTCTGTGCACAGGTCTCGCCTGGGCGCTGGCAGGGATACCTTAGTGCGGGCATTCCATGGAGCCACCATGCCCCTATATCCGCTCTCCATAGCATGCCCATCCCACCCCACACCCAGCCAAGTAATTGAAGAGTGTCGTCTGGTCTGTCCCAAGACAGGCCATCTCTGTATAGCCATGTGGCCTTTTGCTTTAGAGGCTCGGGGCTCTGCCCCTCTGCAGGCCCCCTTTGAACCTTGCAGCAAGTCTGGAATAGGTTACTAACAGGGCTGGCCTCCCGATAGAAAGTTTCTAGAAGCCCGGCCGATCCAGACAGCACAGGGCCTAACCAGAGGCAAGGCTTCAGCACGGAGCCACTTGCTCCTTATTACTGAGAGGCTCACCAGACCCCACAAGCCCCACTCCCAGTGACCCTTGACTGCAACTCCAAGAATGCAGGGCCTGTTCTGAAGCTAAGCAGCCTGGCCCCTCCTCCGTCCCCTGCCAAGCAGAGTGGAAACCAAGCCAGACCAAGCTGCTGAGTAGAAATTTCCAGTCTCCTGGCATAGTTGGAAGGGCCTGGGTGAGGCTCAGAGGTTTAGCAGGGCAGACTCGGTGGTACTGAGGTGGGGAGGGACCCCCAGATGTTCCAAAAGCTGGAAGCCCCCAAGCAGCCGAAGGCTGTTGTCCGCTGTAGCCAGTGGAAGCTCAGCTCGGCCTTTCTGTTGGCCCTTCCCCTGGGAGTCAGTCCATCAGAGACAAAGAGGCTAGGACAGCAGTGTGGAGGAAAGGCTGCAGGATCTGCCCAGAAGCAGCCAGCACAACTGTTTGTCTGGAAGTAGACTGTTTGCTCCAACCACTAGCCTAATTTCTTGTTGAGGCCACCTAGCCTCTCAGGGACAAGTCTTATTAGCTCCTTGGTCACCTAAAGGGACAGGGTTCTCCCAATTGTGTCCTGACCCTAAAATCAGCTTGAATTGAGGGTACTCGGTACACAGGCAGTTCACAGGGCTGTGTGACCCAGCTGAGTCACTCAGCCTCTCTGGGCCTTGTTCTGTCTGCCCATGCCCCTGGCTTACATGGGGGAAATAAGCATTGCACTGGGAAGAGACAGGCTGCATCCTGGTACTCTCTTGATCCGTGTCTGAACAGGATGAAGGACAGACAGAGGAAGCAGTTAAGCACAGAAGGAAGACGGAAAGCAGGGTGGACGGATGGTAGGATAGCTGGATGATGGGGGGTGGGTGGGTGGGTGAGTAAATGGGTGCATGGTGGGCAGTTGGGTTGATGGGAGAGGAGAGGGGTGACCGCTGGCCTGGCCTATGCACTCAGTGAGGCCCCAGTGCACAGCTGGCTTCCAGCAGACAGGCTTAGGGACTAGGGACATTAGGGGACAATGACAGCTAGACAAGGCTTTGGCATGTAAGGCTTCCTTGGGAGGGAGACAGACCAATTGCTGTGTTCTGAGAGCCACTGGGATGCCTGACACCCGGAGGAGTTTGCAGTTATACTCAGACACTGATGATAACCCTGTCGGGGGTACTGTTGCAGATATGGGTTACAGTTCAGATGTTTCTGCTGAGCTCCTTAAAATTCCTGGACCAGTTGCCTCAGTTTCCTCAACTGCAAATGGGACCACACCAGAAACTGCATGGGCAGCTTGCGGTGAGGACCTGCCTGTCTCTGACCCCACTGTGTCACTACTTACCTGCCAGGTGACTTTGGGTATGGCACAGCCTCCCCACAGGCCACAGCAAGGCACACAGCCAAGCTCTGCTGAACTGGGCTGCTTTGGCCCTTCTGCAAGTGCGTAACAGAGGTCAGAACGGCCCAGAAGCACACACCCGTTCTGTGCACTCAGACACACTCCCGCAGCACACACTGATGAAAACAGAAACATGCCCACACACATCCATGTACACTGACACATGCCCACATCTGTGTACATGGACACACACAGGTCTACAACACACATGCATGCACTGGGGTGTGCTCTGACAGCATACTCAGCCAGGCACACAGACATGTCTCCCCATACATTCGCCATTGCACTCTGCCCCTGAGTATGGACCAGCACCCTGGCCCCTACATAGGGTCACACTCCCACAGTCGAGGCGCTGGTGCACACCAACACGTCTGCATAGCACACACACAGGCCGCACAGATCCAGGCACACTTGCCTGCAGCACACAGACACGCCCACACTGTGCAGCTCCCCACACAGCAGCTCACACTCACACCCTTGCTCCGCTGAGCGCCAACTGTTGGTGCGCGAGGGGGGAGGGGGAGGATGAAGCCCACGACTCAGCGAGGAAGAGGGGCGCGGGGGGGTGCGCGGGCGGGCGAGGAGATGACAGCCCGCGGTCCCCCTCGAGTCCCGGCTCATGAATATTAATGCGGCGGTAATTAAAATGCAGGGACGCAGCAGGATGGATGCGGTGCCTCCGGAGCGCTGTGCGGCGCGGGCGGGTGGAGCGGTTCCACGGCCGAGGCCGGGCCGGTTTTCGCGGCGTCCCGGTCCCCTCCGCCCCCGCGCCCACCGCCACCCTCCCCCTCACCCGGCCCCCCGCGCCCCCGCCCCCACCTGCACCCTTCCCGTCCCGCGCCCTCGGGCGGGCCGAGCGCCAGGCCGCCTTCCCGGAGCCGCCTTCCTGCGCGGCCGCTGATGTCAGAGGCTCAAAACTTTCCGCTTCCCGCCTGGCGGCCTCGGGCCCTGAGTCATCGCCGCCCCCGGAGCCCTGGCCCGCGACGTGTTTGTGCAGAACCGGGCTCTGCTGGCCCTGCCTGACGTCAGGGCCCGGGCCGCCAGGCCGCACAGCTGGGACGATGCCACCCGGGGGGCCTAGAGGAGGACGTGCACCTGCGTTTTTTAGGTTCAAAAGCGACGCTAGCTGCCTGACCTTGGGCAGGGTCTTTCTGTCTCTGGGGATCTCTGACTTCCTCATCTGCCTCTTAGCAGATGCTCCTCAAATCTGTACAGCCTTGAGAGGTGCGGTGACTCCTTGCCCGTGACCCCACCCAGTACTCCTGTGGCTGAGGCAAGAGCATTACTGGGAGTTCAGTTCAGCCTGAAAAGAAGGTGGAAGAAGAAATGAATGATGAAAAACAAAACAAAAAATTGGCCGAAGTGGAAGTACTTTTAACCCAAGCTCTCTGCAGGCAAGGCCAGTCAGACCTACTTAGCAAACTCAGGCCAGCCAGGGCTTCACTGTGAGTGTCTCAAAGCAAAACAAAACAACAGTCAAAATCTAGAGAACAAGTGGCCACGGGAGCCCAACCCCAACCGATACATCTACAGTACAAACCCTAATCTAAAACCCAGGGGAAACTGAAGAAGAGGCAGAGATGGTAAGAGCCAGGGTCCAACACATCTGCTGTGGGGCTGTGTCTTCTATACATGGCAAGGAAGTCGTACCCATGAAGTCTCAACAATGTGGCCACCTAAACAAGACCTTCAAAACGACACCACCAGTGAACATGGCCTCGCCTACAGGGGAGGTGGGAATCTTACAAGGCACCATCCCTAGATGGGGTAATGGCTGCAGAAAGAGGGAGGCTCTCCAGGGACAAGCCCCTTGATAGGTTATCCAATCCCAAAAGATCAGTCATACACATATACATGTACAAGAACACTAACTGGGCTCAGCAGGGTGTGTGTGTGTGTGTGTGTGTGTGTGTGTGTGTGTGTGTGTAGAGATGCCCCCACCAGCACCTAAGGCAGGTGGGAGAGCTAGCCCTGAGGTTAGAAGGGTGGGAGAGCTACTCCTGCCCCCCACCAGCTACAACACTTGGGAAAACAGGCCCTGCACCTCACCTGGGCAGCATAAAGAGCCAGTCCCATTAGCAGAGGTGTGGGCAAGCCAGCCCCAAAGTTGTGGAGCATGGAAGAACGTCCCGTTACCTGTCATGTGATGGCATGAGCAGGAAAGAGACCCCCCCCACACACACACACACAAAATCAATGCCTAAGGCCATAAAGTGGGAGAGCTGTTCCTGCCCCTCATCTGCCGCAGCCCTGGGGAGACTGGCCCTGGTGCCAGTCTGGGCAACACTGAAGCTGGCCCTGAGGATGTAGGTGTGGGAGATCTGACCCTGAGGATGTGTAAGCGGGAGAATTTGCCCCGCCCCTTGCTCTTAGAGCAATGGGTGAAAAGGCAACGCGGGAGAGCTCACCCTAGTGGTGAGGACAGGGATAGCTGGCCAAGGGAAGAATCCTGCAACTACCCAGGCCAGGAACCACCCCATCTGTGATCTGCTGGAGCACGTGAAAGGACTGGTCCTGCAGACCCAAAGCCACAGAATTTCCACAACACAGATAACAGCAAGATAACCAAGAAGAACCTCAGTGAGGGCCCAGCATCCATACTGTAGCAGAAACCAGAGACCTAGAACCAGACCCATGGCTCTCTGCAGTGAACACTTGCAAGAAAAGATATGTGGACAAAAGGTGTGACTCACGGTGTCACAATACAACTTCCAGGACACGATTTTTTTCCCTTTTTTTTTCTTTTTTCTCTTAAATTTTCTTGTGGGGGCTACACGGGCAGAGGGTGGATCCACAGGGAAGGAAAACAAATGGGCCTGAGATTCATGATGGGAAAGACACAAGGAATAAATGAAAAGAAAGTTTAAAAAACGACAGGTAAAGAAGAGGTCATGAATTTCATAGGGCATTGGGGTGCACAAAAAAAGAAAATAAAATATGCAGACTTAAGGAGCTGATTGTGCAAGCTGAATAAACAGAGGCTGAGATGAGAAAGGGACCCACCCACTGGCCAGCTGTTAAGGGATGACTTTGAATGAAGGCGCCATTGATGTCAGGCCTGGGTTCAAATCCTAGTCTGGGCCCCTGTCCCCTCCTCTGCCCTCCAACCAGAGGTACTGGGAGACTAGCTAGCAAAACCATTCTGTTAGCAGCTCTTGGCCGCCACACAGAGTGTGAGTTCCCAGCATGGCCAGTTTGCTGGCTCTTTCCTGGTTGTTTGCCATTGCTGGTCGGGACCCAACTTACAGAGGGAAAACCAAGACTAAGCTGAACTGTTGCTCTCAGAGCCTGGTGGGGGAGGGGAAGGTCAGGATCCACTCCTGGATCCTCAGGGCTGTCCAGCATCCCTCCCCGAACCAGCAGAAACCCTCACCTGGGCAGCGGCTGAGACTCGCCAGCTCTGGGCTCCCTGCCCACGCTGTGGAAGCTAACGGACCTTGTAGGCAGCTGCACACACACACACACACACACACACACACACACAGGTCCTCAGTGCTCCCTCCCCAGGACTCCTCCTCATGCCCCCAGGCCTTCGCACAGTGCGGTGCTGTTCTCACTGCTGGAACACTCTGTGCCTCACCCTGCTTTTCCAGTTAACTCCTCTGACTCCATCTCTCCTTAGCTCTTTCCCATGGGGTGTGTCCCAGTTAGCACCACCCCACCACACACACACACACTCACACTCCATCCACATGGCACAGACTGAGACTTCCCCTCCACCATTACACAGCCCCCATTACACTGAGTCTCCCATGGCCTCTAGCCTTATCCCCTGGGGGCATGGACCTCTGCTGAGAGCAGAAACCCTGGCCTAGGCTTCTCTGGTCCAGTACCAGACCCCACCAAGTTTTGCTCCAGAGTTAGCCTCTACCCCTTCAACCTCACACTCTTTGCTGCCCCAGTTCCATCTTCCTTCAGCCAGGGGCTGTCCTTCCTGTGGGCTAGCCTTCACCCTCTCTTAGTCACTTCTCTGACCCCTATTGCAGCTCAGGGCTGCATTCCTAAGGTCACCTCTGTCTTGAACCTCAACCTTCTCACCTGTAAAATGGGACAATACTGAAGAGTGCCTTGTAATGTACTGGTGGGAATCTTTTTTTTAAAATATTTATTTATTTATTATGTATACAATATTCTGTCTGTGTGTATGTCTGCAGGCCAGAAGAGGGCACCAGACTTCATTACAGATGGTTGTGAGCCACCATGTGGTTGCTGGGAATTGAACTCAGGACCTTTGGAAGAGCAGGCAATGCTCTTAACCTCTGAGCCATCTCTCCAGCCCACTGGTGGGAATCTTTTGTGTGGAAAAAAAAAGTGGGTGAACTTATGGGAGAAAGCAGTCAGTCAACATACTTGCAGAGCTCCCCCCACCCCCTGTTCCCTTGAGTACCAAGGCCTCTTCCTTGGCCCAGCAGGAGCCCAGCACCCACATTTGGAGAGGGGCATACCCTTCCATATGCAGAGATGCGGAAACCAAGACCCTAAAGAGAGGGCACTGGACTTCGGGAAGCATCTTCCCTATCTGGAGTCTGAACTGTGCGTAGAGGGTACCAAGCAGTTTTGGTGTGTCCAGAGTCCAGCAGAGACAGGCAGCAAGCAAGTAAAGACTGTGTGTGAGAAAAGAAGGAAGGCTGCGGGGGTGGGGCCCAGGAGCCACCGTGCTGGGGTGGGGCCCAGGAACCACCGTGCGTGGGTGGGGCCCTGAGGCCACCTGCGGGGGTGGGGCCCAGAAGTCGCCTGTGGGGGTGGGGCCCAGGAGCCACCGTGCGGGGGTGGGGCCCAGGAGGCACCATGCTCCTCGCGGCTGTTTCTAGGGCTGAGGAATGGTGGCTTCACTGGTAGACAGCTTGTGTAGCATGTACAAGGTCCTGTGCTTGGTCTAAAGCACCGCATGAAACCAGGCATGATGACCTAGGTTTGCAATCCCAGCACTCAAGACGTGGAGGCAGAAGGATCAGGAATCCAAGGTCATCCTTGACTGTATAACAAATTTAAAGCAAGCCTGGACCACTTGAGATTCCAATTAAAAAAAAAAAAAGTGGTGACTAAGAGTCCTTGCCAGGCAGTGGTGGTGCAGGCCTTTAATGTCAGCATGCAGAGGCAGGTGGGTCTCTGTGAGTTTGATCACAGCCTGGTCTACAAAACGAGCTGCAGGCTGCCCAGAGCTGTTACACAGAACCCCCCCCCAAAAAAAAAAAACAAGCAAAAAGCCCCTAAATGTGTTATATATGGACCCACGCGAATCCCAGAACTCCTGGAATTTTCTAATCGTTCCGCTCCTATCTAATATATTCTGTGTGCCTTTGCCTTAGCAGGGAGCAGCGGGTGCTTAGAGACAAACTTGGGGGCAGGAGAGATGGCTCAGTGGTTAAGAGCACTGTTGCTCTTCTGGAGGACCCGAGTTTGGTCCCAGCCCCCTCATCAGGAGGCTTAGAACCATCTATAACTCTAGATCCAGGGGATCCTACACCTCTGACAGAGTGATCGCAGCACAGGCTAGACCTATAACAGAGCGATAGGACAATTTGATGATCTGACCAGGTACTCAGGTCCAACCCATGACATGACAGCCAGGGGCTGGTGGTGTCCTTACAGCCCAGGATACACCCAGACCTCAATAAAACACAACAGGGGAAGAGACAGGCTGGCAGACAGGGACCCTTTGAAGCCCACCACTCTTCCAAGGAGGTGGTAGGATTCACACTCAGACCGCACTGAAGCCCAAGTTCTACCTACCAGGCTGCCCTGCCTCTGCTCCTTGTCAGACAAGATGGGTGCATTTCATAGGGAAGCCTGGGGAGAATGGCTGGACGAGGGTGCGAGTTGCTGCAGTTCAGGTCATCAGGGGAACTGGTTGATGTTCACGAGGCACAGGGCCCACCCCTGTGTTAGCACTGGGAGGACTCTCTCAGGATCACCCCTCCCGCCAGTCATACCCTTTATAAAGAAGAGCTGCAGTTTTGAGGGGTATCAGCCCTTCTGTATGTAGCTAGAAGAGAGATGGACCACCGGGTTTCGATCTGGGTCTGTGGCTTGCCTCTTGTGTCACAGAACCTCCATGTCTAGTGTTCCTTTACCCAGGGGCTGTGAGGAGTCAGTGCTGGTGCAGACAGCACGGGTGCATCCTAGCTGTTCCCTCAGAACCTGGAATCCAGTGGTCTGCTATGATCCAGTGGTCCCCTGCAATACCCAGCGGCCCCTCCACGATGCTGGGCATTCTACTGAGACCCGGAGGAGGAGCAGCTGCAAGCTTGGCTGCTAAGCCCCATTCCTGGTGCACAATGGCTGGGAGTGAAGCAAGCTGGCCACTGGATGCTCCGCAGATCACCAGCTACTGCTGTATGATTTCTGCTGGGCTGGGGTGGGGGTGGGGTCAGGGGAAGCCCCGTACACACACACCCAGGAGGTGACGAGCAAAAAGCACAGCTCCAAGCTGAGCTAGCAGGGAACAAAAAGACCCAGTGCAAAAAGGAATGTAATGTGTCCTACCTAATCAGAGAGCTGGGGCCAGTGTTTGGAGAGCCACAGCGGATGAGAAGGTGGCATCGGGGTAGAGCGGACCATCAGTGGGGCATGATGTGGCAGGGAACTCAACTTAGAAGCCAGCTCTGCTGCAGAGGGAAGATGGCCTGCCTGGGTGACCTAGGGAAGGATACTAGGTGGGCATGGTGTGTGGGAGAAGAACCCTGGGAAGGGGCAGGAGAGGAGCACTGGGTTTGGGAGATTACAGGGAGAGCCTGCAAAGGCTTCTGGGATCAGCCGGGGTGGGCGTGGCTGAAAGCAAAGGGCAAAAGGAAATTCCAAGAAAGGAGACCCTGAATCCAGGGAAGACCACCCCAGCTGCCGTTGCAGCCCAGGGCACTTTGTAGGAACTCCTCCACCAAACTGGTGATTCAGGAGCAGCATGGTTGGAACCCTATTCCCTAGGCCCTGGAGCTCCCTTCTCAGAGACCTCAGACCAACTCTTGGGCCCCCCAGGGTTGTCTAAACTGCCATGTGGGCACCCTCAGGTGACCAGCAGATGGCTATCTGTGGGGTGTGGCCCGAGCGACTCTCAGACTGCGGTGCCCACCCACTCCTGAGAGTGCACAGCTCCCATGTAGGCACGGCCTGCCTGAGACCTGAGACGACAAGAGTTGGTACAAATAGAGCTGAGCCCCCGCCCACCCCCAAAGGAAGCTAGCCACTGGGCATTCCCTTCCGGACCCCAGGAAAATGAGAACTGAAAATTCAAACCCAACTGTCCTCAGGAAGGTGGGTTTGCCAGGGAGGAGGAAAGAAATTTTATTTAGCTGTTTGCTAGCCTGGTTTATAACTTGTAAACACTCAGGTAGGCCTGCTGACCTCTGTGTACACTGGGGCGTACGCCCTTCCGTCCCCCACAGAGAAGCAGTCTTTTGGGCCAGGAGCTGACCCTCGACCATGTTCCACCAGCTGGGGACCCTAAATTACTTTCAGACTCTCCCAGCCCCCTCCTTGTACCTGCCCTAGGATCCTCTGCCGTTGTGGGTTCTGTCCCAGATGATATCCCTGGAGATGGAGCATCTCCACTGTCACTGGGAGGTGCTACTCCACAGCTACTGGGGGGTTGCTGGGGTCTGCCCGGCTGGGCAGTTTAGCCTCCCCTGCTGCAAGCAGCGCTGCCCAGCAGAGCAAAAGCCTAAGAAGCCCAGCCCTGAGACTGGTTGGGTGTAACCTTGAGCCATTTGTTCTCCTGAAACTCCATCTTCCCAAAGGTACCACTCGCAGTTAGGCGCAGGGCCCACGTGTGCCCCGCATTTGCAAGCACATGGCAGGGATTGGATTAGGAAGGGCCCGAGTTACATCATTCACTTCTTTTTACAGCGTTGAAAAACAAGCCAAGGCTCAGCGAGGTGCAGCAGTCTGCCCAAGGTCACACAGCCCGGAACCGGCCAGGGTTGTCCCACTTAGGCAGCACCTACGGGACTGTGCGGCCGTAGGCCTTAGCCTCCTTCACTTCTCCCCATCCTCACAGCTCTCGGGCTCTGCCGGCCTCGTGGGGGCAACGGAGGTAGGTGGCAGAGGGCAGCTTGCAGGAAGGAAGGGGTTAATATGCTCCACCGCATTGGGCCGGCCTCCAGGAGAGCCAGCCAATGGACGCGCTTGGTGATGAGGTAATGCTGGGACGCGGAGTGGGCGGGGCCTGAGTGGACGAAGAAACTGCTCCTGGCTTCTGCTCTTCCTAGCAACCCCTCACCTTTGACCTTGATATCCCGGCTCCTCCCACAGTCTCTAGGGACAGAGTTCACCAGCCTCCTGCACTACTGAGCTTCAAACTGCTGCAAGAGTCCAGAAGCATCCTGGCCTGAGTCGCGTCCCCTGGGCCTCAGTTTCCCTTTCCGCAATTCCGTTATTGTCAAAGGCACTCCCAATGGGGAACCTACGTGAATCCCAGAGCAATAGGCAGCCTTTCCTTGCTTTTGACCTTTGTCCTATTCCGGTGGCTCCCAGAGTCTGAGGGCAAGATGTTACCTCGCCAGTCATACCCTCTACATGGTCCCAACCCATCCTGGGGGGAGGGGGTCCGCCCCAGACTAGTCCTCCTGCTTCTTTCCTGCTATGCCAGAAGCTAGCCGCAGCAGCAGCAGGCTTGCAGTGGTAATTAGAGGACAAAGTTCATCCAATCACCCGGCCTAGCTGAGCTACATTAGTTGAGCGTCTACTACGCACCCAGTGCTCGGGCTCCAGATGACCTGGCGCTATACAGCCCTCCTTATGCACGCTGCGTGCCACAGGCCGCCCGGGCACGAAGCGGTTAACGCCCTTGCAGCGAGCTGGCAGAGTCGGCTGCCCGGCTTATTAGTCAGCCGGCGGGGAGGGGGCGGAGTGAGGGAGGGAGGGGTTCAGCGGAGAGCCGCAGAAAGCTATTCTCAGGGGCTCCCGAGTGTGGGGAGGGCGGCGCAGCGGGAACTGCCGCTTCCCAGAAAGTTGATTATTTTTAACCCAGGAAGAAGAAAGGAAGGAGGCCCAGGGAGAACTCAGAGAAAGGAGGAGAGGAAAAAGGAGAGGAGAGATTGAGAGGAGAAGAGAGGAGAGATGGGAGGGGGGCCAGGAGGGAGAAAGAGAAGGGATTTGGAGGGGAAGGGCAGGGCAGGGAGGAAGGAGAAGCTGATGTATCCCCAGCAAGGATTGGGGGCGTTCTGGCCTGATTCTGGAAAAGGAAAAGATGTGGGGTCACTGCCTTCTGCATACCCATCCTTGCTGGACCCCACCATCCTGCTGCCTTTCAGGGGCTTGAGGGGGGGGGGGCACAGGGCAGCCCTGTCTCTCCTGGGAGTGCTTTCGGTCAGTGGGTGGTACACCGGAAGATTTGTTCTGGTCTCCTGGGACTCAGAGCCACCGAAGCTCTGGGAAAGAGGACAAAGGGGATATCTTGGTGCTTGGGCAAGGAGGGGATTCACAGGAGAGGTCCCCTGGCCACTCACTTCTCTACCTCTAGGTGGTAACTGTCTGAAAAGGCACCTCAGAGGAGGGAGCTAGGTTCCCAGTGCCAGACAAGACAGAGACAGCTGGCCCACGGGCTCACACTCCTTCAGAGGAGGCTGAACTGGGCAAGTCATAAAAAATGCATTGGGTACCCCCAAGAAAGCAGCAGATTGAAGTATCAGGGGTCTAGGCAGGCTGCTGGGGATGGCTGGGGGGGGGTTTCTGATCTCAGCAGGGGTCAGAAGTCTCCTAGAAGGGGGCCTGAAGACCTACTGGGATGACTAACTCACTGACAGGGCCAGGGAAGACAGGACTGACAGTCCCCAGGCCTCAGCTCCAAGTGGCCTGGCAGATCCTGAGACTGAAGGCTTATGGAGCAGAAAGGACAGGTCTCCAGAGCTCCCTGGGATTGTGGGGAACAAGGAGCCTAGAGCAGACACTAGGAGCCAACCACTCAGGGCCACCATCAGGAGAAAGCTGGAGTATCCTTCCCTTGGGAAGGGACCTCTGGGCTCTGGGAACTGAAGTCCAGCTTGGTTTGGGGTGGGGAGGACAGGACTGGTTTGGGTGAAGGAGGGATCAGGGCGCCTCCTGGACTCCAGCTATTTGATCCTGGGAGCTGGTGCTGTCCAGGAGGGAGGGGACAGCGCTTAGGGGCAGTCTCAGAGGAGGTCAGGTTTGCTTATTGAGGGTGCAGTGGGGATAGCCGGATGTGCCAGGTGGAAGGAAGGCACAGAGAGGAGCACTGAAGGAACTGGGGTGGTGTTGAAGAATATTCTAGAATCTTGGTGAACTAAGTTCCATCATGGTGGGTCTACAGTACCAGCAGAGGAATCTGAGCATGTTATGGCAATGACAGGTGTGTGTGTGCAAAGGGAAGACAGGGCGCTGTTCTGTGTTGGATACAATGAGGCACCGAAGACAGGACAGTGCGTGGCCAGCAGGGTGTAGCCTCTGCCAGGCAGGGCCCATGCTTAGAAACCAGGAAGGTAGTGGGCGTGGGTCAAGAGCCCTCGGGTGTGAAGAGAGGACAGAGAAGCATGTTTCTTGCTCTGAGGGCCATGCCTCCACTTGAGATGGACTAAGAGGGACCCAGCTACCCCTACACAGTTGCTCTGGAGCCCTGACCAGTCTCTGACCCTTCCCCAGCGGCGATCTTGGACTGCCCTGCCTTTACCTCCAAAGAGCTTAAGAACAGCCTTCCTAGGTCATTTCCCACCCCGAACTGCTGACTGGAGACTGTTCCTCAATACAAAGAGTTCAGCACAGGCTTGTCCCACCAGGAGCCTAAGCTAGGGGGAGAGTTAGCGCTACAGTCTGGGCTAAGAACAGAGCGGAGTCTCAGATGCCAGGGAACAGGTGGGGGGGGGGAGTTGGTGGCTTGGAATTGAGTCCTCATACAGTGTGCCTCGATCTCTTTAGCTTCTGCTGACCCTGGGCTGTGTTCACAGGCGTGGAAATTGTCCCTTGAGGCTGTGCCCCTACCCGCCAACCAGCCCAACCAATGCCAAGGACTGAGCAATAGAGACACAGCAGAGGGGGAAGGTTCTAGCACTCACAAAGGAAGCCAAAGTTCTCCTCATCCTCTGGCTCTGATGGGACCTCCCTGTCGAATAACTATAAACCCTCTGCTGTACCCCACCCTCTCACCTCCTCCTCTAGGGCTGTGTGACATAAAGCCTTGATCTAAAGGACAGACCTGAATCCACACTGTGGCTGACTCTCCGCTCAGCCCACCTCCCCATCCCTAACTCCATCTGCAAAGTGCATGTAGTCACTTCTGGACCCTTGGAAGCAGAGGAGGACGGAGGCCAGTCTGTCAGGAACAGGCCTGAGGCCCACTGGTATGATAAGGGTGCAGGCTAGAGCCCTTCTAGGCAGAAGAGACCCAGTTCCCACCATCCTCTGTGAGAAGCCAAACTCTCAGAACGGTTGGCCAGGACCCCAGAGTTGCGATTCCTGCTCCGTCCCCACCAGGCTTCTCTGAGCTTCGGGGATCTGTCCCCCTCAACAGGGCCTGTGGCGCACAAAGGGGGGAGCCCAGGCAGAGAAAGAGCCGCGGGCGGGCGGGCAGCAGGCGGGCAGGCAGGCTCTGAGCGGCTTTGCTCGCTTTCTTCTTCCTCCCTCTTTCTTTGTTAAGCTCCTTTTCAGCTGCACAGGCAGAGCCTGGGTGTTCCGAGCTGACAATAATTGCCGCGTCTAGACAGTGTCTGGTAGGAGGCCTCCTCTGTGCCTGCCGGCCTCCCCGAGGCTCCCAGGCCTGCCCACAGCCCCTGCCCGGCACCCTCGGATGGTTCCCACACCCCTGCCCCTCTGTGGATGCCAAGGGCCCCCGCGTCTGTCTGCCTTCTGATTCAGTCTTGGAGTGCATCTCCCCTTCTCCTCCGTTAGGGTCCATAGTCTCCCCACTCTCTTCCGTCTTGTAGCCTAAAATTCGGGAACAAGATACTGCCCAGGTGTCAGGTGTTCCAGAGGTCTGTCTTCCTGTGAAGGAACCAGAGTTCAACCCATGCTCAGCAGGTTGCTGTGTAGGAGGCCAGGGCAGCTCCCCTTGCTGGGTTCTGAGCTGAGCCGGGAATCTCAATTTAGAGTTGGAATCAATTCTAAAATGCTCTTCTAGGTTCTTCATCGCCTCCCCCACCCAAAGTCCAACAAGAGCACACAGGAATCAAAATAGGAAGACTTAGAATGTCCCAGACTGCTGGAGACAGTCATGAATAGGTGTTTTCAAGACACTGGGGATGGGGACAAGAAACCAGTGTCAAGAGTTCTGAGATCTATCTGTGCCCAGTTCAGCCCTGTAGTTCTGGAATATTCCCCAGAGTCTCCAAGAGGATGCTGGGGCAGGCGCTCAGGGTGAGTCCGCTCAGCCCCGCCCTGCTCTGAGCACTGCAGACTCTGTTTGCATCTTAATGTGCTTAACTCTCCCTAGGAGAGGCCCTGGGAGACAAGAGGAGCTAGAAAATTCCAAATGAACCTCTGATTAGCACCTCTTTATTTTTATTGTATTTCATCTGGGTGGAAGGAAGGTAGGATGTACATGCTCCTCGGGGTGTTTGCATGTTTGAGGGTGCATGCCCACAGGTGCAAGCCTGTGGACACCAGAGGTCGCTGTCAGGTATCTTCCCTCCAGCCTTGTGATTTGAGACAGGGCATCTCATTCAACCCAGGGCTTGCTAATTTGGCTGGCTAACCAGCAAACTCCCGGATCTGCCTGTCTGTGCCTCCCCAGCCCTGGGGTAAGAGATACCACTGTGTCTAGCTTTTAAGTGGGTGTTGGGAATCAAACTCAGATCTTGATCCTTTCATGGCAGGCACAACTGAGCCATCTCCCCACCTCCGGGTTAGCAAATGCTGTTTTTTATAGGTCAGGAAGCAGAGCAGAGAGGAACTTGCTCAAAGACAGGCAGGCAGAAGTAGAGAAGCCAAGATCTGAAGCCCCAGACGCTGGCGTCAGAAGCCCAATAATGATTCACTGTGCACGACCACACAGGCAAGAGAATTGGGAGTTTGAAGCCAGCTTAGGAGGAACTAGGGGTTTCTCTCAGTGGCAGAGCCTTTGCCTAGAGCACGCAAGGTCTTGCATTCATCCCCAACATGGTAAATAAGAAATACAAGTCAAGCCTGGCATGGTGGCCACACCTGTCATCCCAGTACTTGGGAGGCTGAGGTAGGCATGTCCAGGCCAGCCAGGGCTACATAGCGAGGCCGTCTCAAACCAAAACCAAAACCAAAAAACAAGTCAGTCCTAGGTCAGCTTGCTTCAAAAATAAAACAAAAAATCACATGCAAACATAAAAAGAAATATACGAAACTCAAGTTAACCCATGAGAGGAACATTAAAATTGTCCTGCAAACCTGGGGCTGAGTCCAGTATCCTGTGCTGAAGGATAACAGAGAACAGCTGGAATTACCCACCCCACATGTCGACAGGAGCCAGTGTGTTGGCTGTAATGGTACCCTAGGCCAGAAGAGCCTAGCAAGCCCACTCTTTCAAGGTGTTTGTGTGTCTGTCTGCTATCAGTCTGTGTGTGTGTATGCATCTGTGTGTGTTGTATGTCTTTGCCTGTATGTGAGTGTGTGTGTGTCTGTCTGTGTGTATATGTGTGTATGAATGTGTCTGTGTGCATGTATGTATATGTGTGTGAGTATATGTGTATGTATGTGTGTATGTATGTGAATATGTGACTCTGTGTGTTGTGTGTATGTGGTGTCTGTGTATGTATGTGTGTATGTGCGTATGTCTGTATGTGTATGTGTGTATGTATGTGTCTCTGTGTGTTGTATGTATGTGTGTGTCTGTATATGTATGTATGTGTATGTATGCGTGTATGTCTGTATGTGTATGTGTGTATAAGTGAGTATGTGTCCCTGTGTGTGTTGTATTGTGTGTCTGTATATGTATGTATGCATGTGTATGTATGTGTGTATTTCTGTGTGTGTGTATATGTATATGTGAGTATGTGTCTCTGTGTGTGTGTTTACAGACAGCATGTCCTTTCTTGCCTCCTCCTCTAGCTGTCTCTAATATATTCCATCAGCCTACACTGAGAAGACCAATGTGAAACTCCTTCCTCATGAGACCATGGCCTGGAGGAGACCACCGAGTGGGCAGTTCCAGCCAAGGGTCTGGGTGTTACCATGTGAGGGACAAGGGACCTCTGGGAACCAAGGACAGGCCCTAGATCCAAGGTTTCCCTGGAGGGGCCTGAACTGACATGGGCTCCTTCAGGGTGAGGAGAAACGCTCTGGGAAGAGGGGTCTCCACAGCTGCTCAGGCTGAGCGGTAGGTGGGTGGAGCTGGGACCAAGCCCAGGGTTCCAGGAGAGTCCTTGAACAAGGCCATAAAGATGGGCATGCCCAAAGAGAAGGCTTGCTGGCCGGGAGAGATCTGCGGATTGTGGCAAGACTCCTGCTAGCCCCTAACGTCCAGGCTGTCCTGTGGGTTTGCTCTTCATAGTCCAAGACAAAGGCTTAGAGGAGGCTCTGCTATCAGGGGGGCAAAAAGGAAGGCAGAAGGACAGGAGGAGGGTCAGGAAAGGCTATGACTTTTTTTCTTCAGCCAACCCCCAATCCCTGTCTGAGCTCTCTAATTTGGGGGCCTGATTCCTGGCCACAGGTCACCCGGAGCCTTCCACCCTAGCTCAAGGTGAATAGAGGTTGCTGCCCTTCAGCAATTCAGCCTCCTTGCAGGCCCAGCCCAGGCTCAGCCTCCTGGTGTTTGCCTGTGCTCTGTGGTCAACATCCTCAACCTCCTCAGCCTCTAGAAGGTGGGGAACAAAGGAGGAGAGGGAGGAAGGATGAGAGGGTTGCCCTCCCCCCACCCGCAAACATTAGCCACCCGGTACAATCTGGCATGGAGAAATTTTCCCACAGGCCCTGTCCAGTCCCTGCTCCTTTGACCTGGCCAGAGACAGCACTCTCCACTCCTGCAGGGCCCTGCTCAGGGGTCCCCGGGAAGCTTTCGGCTTCCCAGCACCTGAGGACTATTTAACCCATCACTCGCTCTCCCTTGGATGCCTCCCCAGCACCTCCAGGGCACATAATTTCAGATGCGTTCTAGTAGTGTCTTTGTCAACCTTGGGGCACACAGAGAAGACTGGGAGGAGCACCCGCCGGCGCTGCACTTTGTCACTACGGCCGCGGAGCCCCTGGGAGCCCTTGGTTGTCCGGCCTGAGAAATGGGCATCCTGGGGGCCTAGCCACCCCCAGGGAAGCTTGGCTGGGCCCCTTCAGGAGAAACAAAGAGCGCCCGCAGCCCCGGGAGCCGCGCCCCTGCTGGAGAGAGCAGCCCGCAGCCCGCCAGCCCGCACAGCCAGCAGGCCATACATAATTCATTGCCAAATGGAGCCGCGGGCGCTCGCGCCGGGCCTCTCTGCGCCTGGCACTTCGCTGACTGCTCCTCGCACGTCGCCTCGTTGCATCTTCATGGATGCCGGGTGTGAGCCTCCCCCACTCACCCAGTGCGACCCCGGGGCTCCCTCGCAGGGCCTCCACAGGAGCCCCACAACTTCTCACTGACCAGCAGGGCCCTGGCAGCGCCCCGCCCATCACTGCTGAGGAAATAAACAAGGTTGTGGAGGGAAAGGGTAGGGGATGGACAGCAGACAGATCCCTGTGGGTGGAGAGCCTGAGGCACCTGATGCTAGCTGCCCCTGCCACCTCTCAGCGCCCTTGTCTTCTTGAAGACATGCTGTGGCCCTGGCCACCCAAAGTACTAGCCTGGCACTGGAGTGGCAACAGACTCAGGGTCACCAAGGGACCCTCTGACTGGCAGGGAGTGATGGAAAATCGGAAAAGTGTTGCAATTTTAAAGAAGAGCAGGAAGGATCCTTACAGTGACGGGAACATTCTAGATCCTCACTGGGATGAACAGCGTAAAATTGCACGGAACTGAGGCCAGCAAGATGGCTCGGCCAATAAAGGTGCTTGCGGTCAAGTTTGATTCCTGGAAAGCTCCAGCTGGAAGGAGAGAACCAGACTACGGATCTCTCCTCTGCTCTGTACCATACTGTGGTTCAGGCTCCTTCCTCCCAAGTAAATGTATAATAAATGTGTGTGTGTGTGTGTGTGTGTGCTTATTAACTACACAGAACAAAGTATGTCACACGCAAATGGCGGTGAGTAGACGGGAGACCTGAAGCCTGCCGACACGTAGTCTTTGCCAACTCTCTGGTGTTCACTTGAGTCTCTCTGTGCTGTTTATTCTTTTGTTTTTGCATTTTGAGCCCAAACTGTGGTTGAATTAGCCTAGCATCTAAGGACGACCTTGATCTTGAATTGCCCTGCCCCTACCTCCCAGATGCTGAAATATCTGTTCTTACAACTACCCACGTCTTCAGTGGTCTCAACAAAACCGCCAGCTAAAGCACACACCTGCTCCCAGCACTCCCATAATTGAGGCAGGAGGATTATAAGTTTCAGAGTAGCCTGGGCTCCCCAACAAGCCCCTGCCCTCCTCTGCCTTGCAGGGTAACAAAGGAACTCTCTCTCATTCGGCTCTCCCCATACCCAGGTCAGAGCCAGCAGCATTCTCCCCTCTTGTGGCCCCAGCTTCCCCAGTCACTCTATGCCCTCAGTCTTTGTCCCAGTGTGCCTGTCCTCCCCGACTTTCCCACAGACAGGGATCCAATCCTGCCCCACGATGCTCCCAAGGAGGGAATAGTAAAGGCGTTTGTTAATCTCTGCCTGGAGCTGATGCACCCATGGGGCCAGGAGAGCGAGGTTAAGGGGCAAGAACACTGGGGCCTACACCTAGTCACATTGCCCCTCATGTGGCTTCTTATGGCCCCTGTTCCCTCTCCTACTTGGTTCCCAGGTTCCTGGCTGGAAGCACAGACAGTTAAGCTGAATTCTGCTGGAGTCTTCATGCATGTTGCCAGCTGACAGTTTTGCTTCATGTTACCTGTAGTCTTGGACTCAAGAACCCTGGAAACACATGATTTTAATCCTAACCTTCAGGGGGCAGAGGCAGGCAGATCTCTGTGAATTTGAGGCCAGCCTGGTCTATATAGGGTGTCCCAGGCCAGCCAGGGCTGCATAATGAGACTCTGTCTCAAAGAAAACAAGCCTAAAGTCCAGCCCACCTCTGCCCTCCCCCTTACCTTCCAATCAACACAGTGAGAGTTATATAAGATGAAGTCAGTCAGTCACTTAACAAACGTTCTTGGTGCACGCCCCAGAATTTGCATGCTGGAGCAGACATGGTACAGAAGTGAGGAGAAAAAAAAACAGCTGTGCTTAAGCCTGGGTTAAAACCGGTCTCGCTGAACATAGCGGACAATGAGGACTACTGAGACCCCAAGAACAATGGCAATGGGTTTTTGATCCTACTGCACCTATTGGTTTTGTGGGAGCCTAGGCAGTTTGGATGCTCACCTTACTAGACCTGGATGGAGGTGGGTGGTCCTTGGACTTCCCACAGGGCAGGGAACCCTGATTGCTCTTTGGGCTGAC
>NW_026067969.1:6412908-6418788 GCF_014885135.2 Alexandromys fortis
GCAGGCGGATCTCTGTGAGTTCGAGGCCAGCCTGGTCTACAAGAGCTAGTTCCAGGACAGGAACCAAAAGCTGCCGAGAAACCCTGTCTCAAAAAATAAAAAAATAAAAAAAAAAAGAATCCCAGTCATGGACTTTAAAATGTGTCTGAGAGATTGCTCAGTGGATAAGAACACTGGCTAATTGTGGAGGATCTGAGTGAGTTTGGTTCCAGCATCCACACTAGGTGGCTCAAAACTCTAACTCCAGCTCCAGATGATCCAGCGCCCTCTCCTGGCCTCCAATGGTACTTGCATTCATGTGCATATACCCACACACTGATACACATATACACATAATTTTTAAAAAGTTAAAAATCAGTCGGGCAGTGGTGGCCCACACCTTTAATCCCAGCACTCAGGAGGCAGAGGCAGATGGATCTCTGTGAGTTCGAGGCCAGCCTGGTATACAAGAGCGAATTCCAGGACAGGCTCCAAAATTACAGAGAAACCCTGTTTTGAAAAACAAAAACAACAACAACAAAATTTTAACTCTTTTAAAATGTGACTGAGATTATGCAAAAAAAAAAATAGCAAAACTCCGCCAGATAAGGCAGCTCTGACCAGCATTGCCTCCTTGACATCTCACTGCTGAACCCTGTGATTGCTAACCTTGGCTGTCTACTTTACCACATGTGGAATTAACTAAACCCAAACTGCTGGGCACTCCTAAAAGAGAGTTTCTTTCTTTTTAAAATAATTTATTTAAGTTTATTTTATGTGCATTGGTGTGAAGGTGTCAGATCCCTGGAACTGGAGGTATAGACAGTTGTGAGCTGCCATATGGGTGCTGGGAATTGAACCCAGGTCCTCTGAAAGAGCAACCAGGGCTCTTAACCAATGAGCCATCTATTCAACCGTGAGAGCAGGAAGACCCTCCCTGAATCTAGGCCACACTTTCTGGTGGCAGCCACATAAAAGGACATGGAAGAGGAAACTGCTTTTTGCCTGCTGGAGTTCACTCTCACTGGCAAGCTCATTGGTTGTGTTGTTTCAGCTGATATGAAATTCAGCATCATCAGGATTCCAATGAAGTCCATCAGCTCTCCAGGGCTCCAGCACCAGCCTGGGTCTGCAGAGACGTCCAGCCTTTGTGGGTCTCTGCTTCAGTTCCTGCCCTGACTTCTTGTCACGATGAACCATAAACTGTAAGAATAAATAAGACATCTCCTCCCCAAGGTGCTTTGGGGATGTGTGTGTCTTAGGTTACCATTACTGTGATGAAACACCATGCCCAAAAGCAATGTAGGGAGGACAGGATTTGTTTAGGTAACTATCTGGAATCACAGTCCATTGAGGGAAACCGAGGCAGGAATTCAAACCAGGTGGGATTCTAGAGGTGGGAGCTGCTGTGGAGGCCGTGGAGGAGTGCTGCTTGCTGGCTTGTTCAGCCTGCTTTCTTCTGGCCCCCAGGAGCACCAGTCCAGGGTGATACCACCTACAGTAGTCTGGGTCCTCCTCCATCCATGACTGATTACTAAAATGCCCCACAGGCTTCCTGGGCTAGAGTCGATCTCCTGATGCATTTTCTCAGAAGAGGCTCCCTCCTCCCAGGTGACTCTAGCTGCATCAAGGTGACATAAAACTGGGGAGAAGAGTGTTTTCACAGGACTAGAAAGCAAAGTAGGACAAAGGCCCATGTAAACACGTTAGACATGGTAGTGCAGACAGGCTAGGCTCACAGTGATGGAGAGGCAGACACAGGCAGATCCCTGGGGCGCTCACAGGCAGTCAGGGCAGCCTAACCAGTGAGCTCTGCCGGTGAGAGATGAGAGATCCTGCCCGAGAGGATGAACAGTTCCTGGGGAGGGCACGTAAGCTCTTGTGGCCTGCACACACACACACACACACACACACACACACTAAAAAAGAAAAGAAAAGCAAAGAAAAGAAAATGGCAGGCTGGAGAGATGACTCAGTGGTTAAGAGCACTGACTGCTCTTCCAGAGGACCCAAGTTCAATTCCCAGTACCCACATGACAGCTCAAAACTGTCTGTAACTCCTGTCCAAGAGGACCTGACATACATGCAGTCAAAACACCAATGCACTTGAAATAAAATAAATTATTTATAAAAAATAAAAAAGGAAAAGAAGAAAAATGGTTTGAAATCCAAGAGAAAAATGTGTGGGAAAGGACTTAGAAATGAAAGATTTTTACAATCGAATACTTGAATTGCCAGCAAGCACACAAATGCTGTTAGATCCCTGAACTGCCAGGCCGTCTCAGTTTGGGCTGCTGTAATGGAGCCCCTTCCACTCCACCTTTCATGCTTGAGTTATCGCTGGAAGGGCTGGACTGGGAAGCTTACTGATGCTGTACCAGGGCGGGGCAGCAATCCCTGCTTCAAAGATGACAACGTGTCACAGGAGAGAAGGAGGCAGGTTCTACAGCTCCCTTTCTTGCTTACACAGATCACCAAGTTCAACTGGCAATTTTGTATCTTGGCCTCCTGCTCAGGGGTGACAGGGAACTAAATACAAGCCCTTTTCTGCCTAACCCTCAGGGAACACTGCCTCCCTACCCACAGCCAGCCAACCAAAGTCTAGGCACTCTGCCTTGGTCTAGGAAGCTGAACTCCTAAGATGAGAAAGGACTGAGCTTCCAGGCCCCAGAGCATGAGTGGTCCAAGGAGAAGAGGTGTGACTGGCAACTTGGAGCCTTGGGAAGGACGGTAGAGTCCAGGCAGCAGCTTGACTGTGGGTAGAAGAATCACAGCAACAGGAGATGTCACAGCGGCCACAGGTAGCCTAGGCAGCCACCGTGGCTTCACAAAGCCATCTGTATGTGTACTGGACATGCTCTGCTCCTTGATTTGGAACAGGTCAGTTCCTGCTTCTGAAGAGAGGACGTCTGGCCCCCACACAGCTGCTGGGCACAGGCGGCCATTGATGCTAACAAAGATGGTAGGTTGAGCGCTAAGTTCGGAGCTGGACATTGCGTTCAGCGGGCATCAAGGATAATAATACTTGTGTCAGAGTAAGTTTAGAGTTGCTTCTTTAAAATACACCCAAGTGGACCAGGATTTGTGCTGGGGCTTGGATTCAATCTTGTTTAACTCTCCAGTTACAAACCAAAAGCTCTGATATGGCTCCCTCTGACTCCATCCTGATGATTCTGTTTTTAAGTGTTTCTAGTCCATTTACATGTAGTGTAGTGTATTTGCTATTATGGGTGGTCTATTCCCACCGCCTTGTTATTGACTCTCATTGTCCCCAGCTATCCCCCTGTTACACACATACTTGAGGTTGAACCCAGGTCCTAATGAGCACTAAGCAAGCATCTACCATTGAGGGATATCCAAAGACCTATTTTTTGTTTGTTTGTTTTTGTTTTTTTGAGGCAGGGTTTCTCTGTGTAAAAGTCCTAACTGTCCTGGAACTGGCTCTGTAGACCAGGCTGGCCTCAAACTCACAAAGATCGCCTACCTCTGTCTCCCAAGTGCTGAGGTTAAAGGTGTGTAACACCACCACCCTGACCCAAGACCTATTCTTTTCTTTTTGAGGCAGAATTTTACTCTGCATCTCAAGCAGGCTATGAATATAAGATCCTTCTACTCTGCCTCCTCCAACTGCTCTAAGTAGGGTGTGACTTCATGCCCCACTTACTCTGTCATTCTGCTCCCATTGCTGGGTTTATTATTATTGTTGTTATTACTATTATTATTACTATTATTATTTAGGTGTTTTTTTCCAAGACAGGGTTTCTCTGTGTAACAGTCCTGGCTGTCCTGGAACTCACTTTGTAGACCAGGCTGGCCTCAGACTCAAAGAGATCTGCCTGCCTCTGCCTCCCGAGTGCTGGGATTAAAAGCATGCATGACCACCGCCTGGCTCCCATAGTTGTTTTACACCTATGCCTCTTTATATCTTGCTGCGTTAATTCCTTGTGACTGCAACAAAATAACTGAGGCAATCAGCTGAAAAGAGGAAAAGAGAAAAAGGTGTGAGACATTGGTCATGCTGCCCTGGGCCAGCGCACGACAGCAAGGGGTTTGATATCCCAGGGAAGAGAGAGAAAAAAGAATGGAGAATCTGAGGTCCCAGGGTTCACTTCAAGAGCACAACCCCAGTGATCTTACTTCCTTACAATGTGCCCTACCCTCTAAAATCTCTGCTACCTCCTGGTGTCACCACAGGCCGGAGGAGGGAGCACGGGTTCCAGCTATGGTAACAGCTCTATTATGTTTCTTTTCCTCTGAATGGAAGGAAAGAAGGAAGAAGGAAAAAAAGGAAGCGATTTTTGGTTTATGTGTTATTGGTCTGCGGGTATGTCTGTGCACTGGGTGCCTGATGCCCTCAGATGTAAGAAGAGGGCATTAGATCTGCTGAAACTGGAACAGACAGTTGTGAGCCACCGCGTGGGTGCTGGGAATTGAACTCAGGACCTCTGGAAGAGCAGCAGTGCTCCTAACCACTGAGCAGTCTCTCCAGCCCCCACTTGGTGTTTTTATATGTATCAAACTGTCACTTTGGCCTCAAAGACTTGAATACTTTGTTTCCTTACCACTAACAGTTACTACTTCGGGTATTGTATGTGGTTGTTGAAAACTTCCTGCACCCTATAAGCCTCTCTGTGGACACAATAATCCAAGTCAGAACAAAATCAAAGCAAAGTAGAAAAAGCCCAAGTTTAATGGATACAAATGCTTCCGGATGCCTTTCCAGCCCCCCAGAGAGGAGACGGGAAAGGAAGACTGGAAAACACAGGTTGTTGGGGGGGGGGGCAGTTTAAATACCCTGTGGGAGTGGTCTTGAGCATCTCTGGGAGGAGTCATCATTCCGAGGGTTTTCTCGGGGGTGGAGTCTGCACTGAGGCAGCTCCAGGGGGTGGGGTTTGGGGTAGAGCTTCCATCTGAACAGTGGTGCACAAGTGCCCCCATGCCTGGGTGGAGTTGGGAGTTCAGCCTCTCCTTCCGCGGTGCAGGTCCCAGGGATTAATCTCAAGTCATCAGACCTAAACGGCTGAGCCACACCACACTGACAGCGGCTTGCCTCCAGTGCCTGGAGGTGCTCGGCCTCTGTCTTCTGGCTCCCGCTGCTTTCCTGTGAAGCCTGCGGCCTGTTCCCACCCCCCACCCCCTGCCCGTGATTATATGTGTATACAGGGTTCACCGTGTAGCCCTGAATTCACTTGGTACACCAGGTTGCCCTTGAATTCATAGAGCCAATTGACTCACCTGGGATTAAAGGTCTGTATCGCCACATCCACCCCTGATTATATTTTAAATTTGTTCCCAGTGGCCTTGCAGTTTTTCCTTTTGTCTCTCTTCCCTTCTTTCTTCTTTTTTCTTCCTTCTTTTCTCCTTTTCTCCCTTTCTGCCTTTCTTCCCTTCTCCTCTTCTTCTTTTTCTTTTTATGAGACAGGGTTTCTCTGTGTAGCCCTGGCTGTCCTGGAACTCACTCTATAGACCAAGCTGGTCTCGAACTCACAGAGCTCTGCCTGCTTCTACCTCCCAAATTCTGGTATTAAAGGCTGGTGCCACCACTCTCTGGCTTAAATATTTTTTTTGATGAGAGGCAGCCCTTAGTCTTAAGCACTGAGACATCTTGCAAGCCCTCAAAACATGTTTTTAACAGGACAGCCAGGGCTACATATAGAGATGCTGTCTCAACCCCCCACACACACACACACCCCAAAAAAAGAATTTAAAAAGGAGAGAACTGAACTCAGAACCTGTATGTCCTAGGTCGGGCCTCTGCATCTGAGTTCTACCGTACACACACCCAAACACACTCACTCTCTTTTCTTCTTGGCATCTGGTCACTGTGTACCTAATGGGATTTTCTTTGAACTCATCTTTTGGGGTTCACTGAACTTCCTCACTGAAAGCTCTTTTTTTTTT
>NW_026067969.1:6419657-6435584 GCF_014885135.2 Alexandromys fortis
AGATAGGTTTCTCTATGTAACCGCTCTGGTTGTCTTGGAACTCGCTCTGTAGACCAGGCTGACCTCAAACTCAGAACTTCTTGCCTCTGCCTCCAAGTGCTGGGATTAAAGGTGTGCGACACCACTGCCTGGTCTAGGATTTTACTTCAATTATTTAAAAAAGTTTCCACACACCCTCCCCACTTTGCTGCACTTCAACTACATTCTCCCTAAAGGTAAGCTGAAGTCCCATCTCTTCCCCACTACTTTGGAACCAGACAGGTCATTCTGTTCTGGGGTGAGGGAGATGCTCAGTACAATGAGTACCCTCATAGGAAGAGGATGGGGACAGGAAGGACGGCGGGAAAAGATGGAGCTAGAGGTGTAAATTGGCAACACCAACAGCTGCCATAAGAAGCTAGGAGACAGGGGCTGGAGAGATGGCTCATAGGTTAAGAGCATTGCTTGCTCTTCCAAAGGTCCTGAGTTCAATTCCCAGCAACCACATGGTGGCTCACAACCATCTGTAATGGGGTCTGGTGTCCTCTTCTGGCCTGCAAGCATACACACAGACAGAATGTTGTATACGTAATAAATAAATATATATTTTTTTTTTTTAAAAAAGAAGCTAGGAGACAGAGTAGAGCAGTCTGCCCCCGAGCCTCAGAAGGAACCAACCTACCATTGCCTGGGCTGCAGACCCCGGGTTTCCTGTGCAGCTGATAGCCACCCAGACTGTGGCACTTTGTCCCGGCAACACTGGGACATTACGGTACTCCTGACTGTCCTTTACTGTTTGCATTGTAATTGTCTTTTTCAAAAATTTATTGTTTCATTATGTTCAATTGTGTGTGTGTGTGTGTGTGTGTGTGCATTTACATAAAAGTGCCTGATTAGGCCAGAAGAGGAACTCGGATCCTCTGGAGCTGGAGTCACAGCAGTATGGTGGCAAATATGTCTATCTACTGAGCCATCACTGGCTCAATTTTCTGATTTCTGTTTGCTTGTTTGAGACAGGGTCTCATGTAGCCCAGTGTGGCCAGGAACTTTCTAGATAGTCAAGTATGACCTTGAATTCTTTTTATGTTTTGTTTTTTAAGGGAGGGTTTCTCTGTGTAGCTCTGGCTGTCCTGGAACTCACTCTGTAGAACAGGTTGGCCTTGAACTCACGAAGATCTGTTGTGTGATGCTTTACTCTTTTGACCTTTTGGGGTGCCACCACCCAGCTCCCAAGTAAATCACACATGGAGGCTTATTTTTAGTTATGAATGCCCAGCCTTAAATTACCCCAACTACCTTTTGCCTTTGGCCTTTTATCTTTATTTCTGTATACCTTGGTGACTGATTGGGTGGCCCTTGGGGTCCTCTCCTCCTCCTCCTCCTCCTCCTCCTCCTCCTCCTCCTCCTCCTCCTCCTCTTCTTTTACTACAGTTCCATGCTCATGCATGCAACATTTACCTAGCAGCAAGTCTGGCTGCTGAAGCAGGGATGTACCTGCCACAATTTACTTGCAAGGGAAATGATAGATCTTTGGAAAAATGCAGTGGTATTGTTTGGATCAAAAGCAGTCAGTCAAGAGGCTGAACCTCGGCTCAGCCACCTCCATTGTGGCCTTCACCTCCCCTGTGGTGGATCATCAGACTTCTCACTGTGATGAAATGCCTGACGTACTTAGACGGAAGTTTCTGTCCCACCTGGTCCCAAAGAAACACATAGAGGCTTATATTAATTATAAACTGGCCCATTACTCAGGCTTATTACTAACTAGCTCTTACAATTTAAATTAACCCATAATTCTTATCTATGTTTAGCCATCTGGCTTGGTACCTTACTCAGTGAGGCAGTCTCATCTTGCTTGCTTTGCATCTGGTTTGTGACTGGGTCTCTGCCTTTCCTCTTCTCCAAATTCTTCTAGTCTGGTGACCAGCCTGTACTTCCTGCCTGGTTACTGGTCAATCAGCATTTTATTAAACCAATATTAGTGACAAATCTTTGCATTGGACAAGAGCATTATCCCATACAGCATACCTTGAGGGAGGCGTAAAGTATCCTAGCTCAAAGACTCAGAGGTTTCAGGCTTGGTTGACTCCATCTCTTGGTACAACAAATGTCATAGTGGCAGGAGTGTGTGGCAGAGCTGTGAACTCCACAGTGACAGTCATTCTGCACTGTCAGTTTGACTGGATCTAGGCCCTCGTAAGAGACACACCCCTGGGCATGTGCCAGGGCATTTCCAGGCCATCCTAAATGTGGACTGCCCCATCCCATGGTCTGATGTCCTAGACTGAAAAACAAGGAAAGGGGAGAAAGCAAGCGGAGCACTAGCATCCGTCTCTCCCTCCCTCCTGACCGTGGACATGATGTGATGCTGTCTCAAGCATCTGCTGGCGTGTCTTCTCCATGATGGACTGGGTACCACACTGTGCTTCAAAATGAGCGCTCTCTTACCTTAGGCTGCTTCTTGTCAGCAAAGAAAAAATCAATTTTGGTAAGAGGCTACTTACCTCCTACTGGGTAGGAAACGGAGACAGATGACAGACAGACATGGTTCCATAAGAGGCAGTCCCCATGAACATGTTCTCATTGGCTGTCACGAGCCATTTCCCCCCTAAAATTACAGGAACCATCACCCTGGGGAGTCTGCAGAGAACCTCACACCCATAATTATGTTCTATTGAGCAAACCTGCCCCTCACCCAATTAGCAGCTATCTATTAGCGGAACCTGCCTCACATTCCAGCTATCCAGGGAACTAGGTGTGGCAACTTGTGACTTCTTGGGCTACCTGTCCGAATGTAACCTGGCCTACGTGACCGGAACCACACGGCGAGATCCCGTGCCCTGCCCCCCATTCCTTACCATATATAAACTGTAACCCGTCCCTAATAAACGGAGGCTTTGACAAATCTGCTTGGCCTCCTTCTTCTGTCTTAGCTCACTCCCTTCCAGGTAGCGCCCCTCCGTGACCCTGGAATAACTGATTGCAGGGTGGGTTACAAACCCAATGCAATCGACAATTGGCCAACATCCTTCAGCTAGGCCCCACCTCCAAAACTTTCCAGAGCCTCTCAAAATAGTGCCACCAGTTGGGAACCATGCCTCCCACATAGGAGGCGTTTGGGGGAACACTTTTTATCCAAATCTCAGCAAGAGAAAACAACCCTGACAGGCAGGAAGGCAGGACAAGCCAAGTGCAGCCCAGCTGGTGCCTACCCAGGGCAAGAAGCTTAGTAAACGTGGTGTTTACGATGGGCAGCTCATGCACGCACACACCCACGCAACCACACACACACTCACGCATGCTCACACACGTTCTCCTATGGTGGTCTTCTTATTTCTGGCATCAAACACCTACCTAGAGGCCACCTAAGGCTTTCTTATGCCTACGGTATCCGGTCCACCATGGAGGCAGGAGGCTCTGGTCACATGGCAGCCACACTCAGGAACCAGAGGGAAATGAATGTTGGGTGCTTAGCTCACTTTCTCCATTTTATCCAGTCTAGGAGCCCAGGCTGTGGGATACTGCTGCCCACATTTAGAATGAGTCTTCCCACCTCAGTTAACCCCTTGTTTCCAGGGTGAACCTCAATCCCATTGAGCTATCCACCCAGTAATGTGACCCATGCTGCCTTTGAGGAAGTCCCCATCCTGTTCTGGTGACACTGTGGGACACACAAGCTGCCATCGTATCAGAGAGTTCCGGGGTCACTCTGGAGATTCATCTGCTAAGTCCAGGGAGGGACTTGCCCCTCCTAGGATGTGTCCCCAGGACAGGAAAAGCCACCAGCTAACAGAATTAGTTATCAAGGACTCTTGCCCAGTTCACGGCTGCGTACTGATACTCATTCAGTGGCCTTCAAACAACCTAAATCAGAAGAACATCAAAACACTTGGTGTCTACAGGGGGGGGGGTTCCCATCTGAAGTAGATCACCCACAAACAGTCAAAAGCTGCACCTTGTAGAGGGGTTCACTGTCTTTGAATGGTACTGTGGGAACCACTACAGCTACCTAAACTAGCTGTGTGACCTCCAGTGAGATCCTGTCCCTGTCCCAGATAGGGACACCTCCACCTACAGAAAGATAATCTCTCAAGGCCCTTCTAGTCTGGGATCAGAAATTAGAAGCCCTGACCAGGATCCTGCTGCCAACGTGGTAAGACTGGACATCTCATTGGCTCTTTTCCTCAGTCTCCACATCTGTAACACAAGGGACATGTGCCCATTTGGGTCATAGGGACTTGGCTGTTGTTTTGTTGTTTTTTTTTTTTTTTTTTTTTAAGAGTGGTTCTGGAAACCCAAAGAGTAAATGCCCATCATTGCACCCCAGTTTGGTGGCTTTACCTCATGCTGAATGACCTCAACAGATTTTTATGTTAAAAGGGGGACCTGGAGAAATGGGGCCAACTCCCCCAGGGGGGAAAATGAGAGCTTTCAAAGAGAGACAAATAACTCGCAATTTAAATGCATAAGAGACCAGGCTGTGCCGTCACATATGCAGATTGATGCAAATGAGATGCAAATGGCCCAGAGTAAACCTGGCTTTGCCAGCATGCTTTGCCAAGCAAGTCAGCGAGGAGGTTCAGCCAGGTCTGGTCTGTGCCAGAAGCTCACATCTGGGGCCTGGCAGAGTAAGTACTCCTTGCACCTCCTCCAGGAAGCTCCTCCCACAACAGTCCCCTCCTTGCCCTCCAGTGCTACACCCTGAAGGGCAGAGGCCTGCCAGCTGGAAACACTGGGTGAGCTTTATTCCAAGTCTTCCCAGCAGGACCAAACCCCTTTTGGAACCTTTGGTGGATGTTGTCATCTGACCCTGTGACCTTTGACACCTTGCTCCCAGACACCAACAAGTGGTTTAGGGGAAATGCGGCTTGGAAAGGTCCTCTTATAGATAAAATGATATTTTCATCCATTTTATTTAATGTATTTGGTGGGGGGGGGTGTTGAGACAGGGTCTCTCTGCATAGCCCTGGCTGTCCTGGAACTTGCTCTGTAGACCAAGCTGACCTTGAACTCTGTAGTCCACCTGTCTCTGTCTCCTGAGTGCTGGGATTAAAGGTGTGTGCCACCACTGCCTGGCTTTAGTTTTGTTTTTGAGACGTGTCCTCACACGGCAGCCTAGACTGTCCTGGGACTCAGCATGGAGTGCAAGGTGTTTGTGAACTTGTGGCTTTCCCACTGGCACATCCTGCAGAGAGCTGGGATCACAGGCGTGAGCCCTCATCCGTGTTTCATCCTACTGTCTTCTTTGGGGTGTGCTGGTGGGTGAGGGAGTGGACGAACGAGCAAAGGCTTCCTGTAAACTATAGGCCTCCCTTCAGATCAGCTCTGATCAAGAGAAACTGGAAACGGTTAGAAGCAGTGTGTACTGTCTTAATTTTATTTTCTGAGGACTGTTTTTGGGTTTTGTTTGTGTTTGTTTTTTTCTTTCTTTTTTTTTTCCTGTGCTGAAGATTGATCCCAGACTACAAACATGTAAAGCAGCCACTGTAACCCTGACCCATTGAGCCACATTGTACCCTGAACCCGCCCCCCCCATCGTGGTAAGACTCGCTCATCTTTTCATGAGCTTGTCCCTTCTCCCCCATCCTAGGTTGAGGGCTTGGGAGAGCTAATTACAGTCCATTTTAGCCCAAACAACCTCCAGTCTTCCTCTCTGACCACCCCAGTCCCACTCCTATAGCAGGGGCTGGGAGGAGGAAGGTTGAGGCTACCTAAATGCAAAGCCAAATCAACCATTCAATGATTCAGAATCCAAAAAGTTTTGGGAGCTGGCTCGGTGGGACCACAGGCTTGCTCCTTCAAGCTTTGCGTGCACATTTATCCAGCACCACAGATGTTTATGTGGTGTCATGGAGGATGCTGGAGACACAGAGAAAACAAACCAGCATGGCCCAGGGAGGATGCTGGAGACAGAGCAAACCAGCATGGCCCAGGGAGGATGCTGGAGACACAGAGAGCAAACCAGCATGGCCCCACCACAGGGAGGATGCTGGAGACAGAGCAAACCAGGATGGCCCAGGGAAGATGCTGGAGACACAGACAGCAAGCCATCACTCCCCCAGGAAGTTCAGTCCTTTTACCATCTGATGAGCCTGAATCACCCACTGAGTCTTTGGTGTTGGCTCTCACCTTCCTTTTGCAGGTTCCCTTTGTGAGCTCACCTGCCAGATCTCTGGGAACCCTGACTGAGACTAAGGCCTTAGTCTTATTTTTGCCCAGTGTCTAAGGACCCTTTTGTGTGTTAAATTCTTGCTTTGGGTATCTCCGGGGCCATATGAGTAGAGTCTAAATTTAAAATCCAAACCCCTTGAGGCCAAGACTTTACAAATCTGCAGAGCAGCTCTGTTTCTCTAGGTCCTGGCAGTGCCCACCCCTGCAAACTAAGGCTTTCCTTTGCTTTCTCTCTGACAGTCTGGCTCTGCAGATCTGGCTCCAAGTGGGCCTCCTTTGCCACCTTTCTTGTCCCCACAGGGGCTATAAACTCCAGTCCCCCAGCCAGCATGGCCAACTGCTGGCCTAGGCCCTTCCCCCTGCTGCAGCTACACTGGCTCTGCATTCCTGCCTGGTTTTCGGCTTCTTTGTTGAGGTCCCTAGGGAGCACCCGTCCTTTCTAGCAAGCTCAGCCATGCATTTAAAAGGGTGTTTGTTATATTTTCCCGCTACCATTCCCAACCAGCGCTTGTAGCAAGGGGTGTTCTGCGCTGTTACCAGAGATGAAAGTCCTGGGTTTTTTTTTATTGTTGTTGTTTTGCTTTTGGATTTTTGTTTGTTTGTTTGTTTGCTGTCCTTGCTAAAGACCAAAAAACCAAAAAAAAAAATCTTTGCATCTCTGTATTTTCTGGCCCTGTGAATTTGGGGGAAATGGAACTGAGCTGTGTGTTTTTAACTGTTTGGTAGGTTTGCCACAGTCCTGATGTCTGGAGCAGTCTGACTCTGAGGAGTTATCTTTGAGGGTGTGAGGACAGACCCCAGGGCTACACTCAGGCTGGACACATCCACACGGTACCTGCTGCACTACACGCAAACCCGCAGCTACTATTCTGTACCACTATCCTCTCTCTCTCTCTCTCTCTCTCTCTCTCTCTCTCTCTCTCCTCTCTGAGATAAGGTCTTACTCTATAATCCTGGCTGGCCTGAAGCATGTTCTAGAAACAGACCAGGTTGGCCTATAACTCAAAGAAATCCTTCTGCCTCTGCCTCGTGAGTGCTGGGATTCAAGGTGTGACGTGTATTTCTTTGTGTGTGTGCAGTGCCACACCACTGTGTGTGTGTCAAAGGTCAACCATAGGAGTTGTCTGTCTTCTCTATCTATAATCTTTTTACTTTCTTATTTTTTTCAGTAAGAGGCTGAACCTAGGGCCTTCTGTAGGTTGACATCAGGGGTTTTCTGTTGCTCCCCATCTCGAGTGTTTTGAGGCAGGACCTCTCACTGAATCCTAAGTTCACTGACTGAGTGGCCAGTGAGCACTGAGGATCTACTGTCTCTGTCTCCCATCCATGCTAGGGGTACAGACATGTCTGGGCTTTGTTGTTGCTAGGATTTATTTTATTGTGATTGTATGTACTTATGTGTGAGTATGTGCACACGAGTACAGGTGCCCACAGAGGCCAGAAGAGGGCATGAAATCTCCTCAACCACTCACTGTGGGTGCTTGGAACCCAACTTGGGTCCTCTGCAAGAGTAGCACACAGTTTACCCATTGGGCCCGTCCCCCTTGTCTGTGTTCTTGACTCTCATCTTCAATCCTCAAGGCTTTCTGAACTTCCCTGTGACTTCCCTCTGCCGTCAGGCCAGTCCTCCCAAGCATCCTGCCGGTCCTCTGATCTCATACCTGACCTCAACTACAGCTCCACCTAGCTCTGAACCCTGCTCTGAACACCTGAGTACCCTGCTTAGACATCTGTAGACCTGACTAAGACAAGAAGCATCTGCAGTTTGAACAATTGCCACTTCTACTTCTCAAAGACCAAGGGATGCTGGGAAATGTAGTCCTTACCAAGATCACTATGCACCAGTTAAAGTTTTTGACTTTCCAAGAAAGAGAATAGATACTGGGGACCAGCAGTAACAGCCAAAATCGTTGGTTCTAAAAATACGATCTGGCTGGGGCTAAGGTTCAGATGGTAGAGTGCTTGCCTCGTGTGTACAAAGCCCATCTCCAGCACTGCAGAAACCTGGGTGTGGTGACACGGGCCTACAGCCCTGTACTTTGGTGGTGGAGGCAGAAGGATTAGAATTTAACAGTCATCTTTCATCTTTGGCTACATAGCAAGCCAGAGGTCATGAGGCGCGCACGCACACACACACACACACACACACACACACACACACACACACGAGTGGGGAGATGGTTCTGCAGTTAAGAACATGAACCTTTCCTGTGAAGGACCCTCATTCAGTTTCCAGCACCTACATCAGATGCCTCTGGCCTCCAATGGCACATGAACTCACAAGCCCATACCCATACAAACACACACACAGACATAATTTAAAATGATAAAAATAAATCTTTTTGTTTTGGTTTTTCAAGACAAGGTTTTTCTGTGTAACCTTGACTGTCAACTTGCTCTGTAGACCAGGCTGGCCTCGAAATCACAGAGATCCGCCTGCCTTTGCCTTCTGAGTGTTGTGATTAAAGTGTTTATGTGTATGTCTGAATGTATGTATGTGTACATGCATATGGCTGCCCTTGGAGTTCAAAAGGGGGTGTCAGATCCCCTGGAACTGGAGTTATAGGTGATTGTGAGCCACTATATGGCTACTGGGAACTGAACCTGAGTCTTCTGCAAGAGCAGCCAGTATTCTTAACCTCTGAGTTAGTTCTCCAGTCCCTAACTCTTTTTTGTTGTTGTTATGAAATAATCTTTTTGTACACTGTGAAGATGTATCTTTGACAAGGTGCCTTCTGATTGGCTTAATAAAAGAGCTGACTGGCTGGTAGCTAGGCAGGAGGTATAGCTGGGACAGCAAGACACAGAGGATCTGGGAAGAAGAAGGGAGGAGCCTAGGGGGTCACAAGCAGATGCAGAGAGAGGCAAGATGAACTTGCTGTGTTGAAAGAAGTTACTGCCACGTGGCAGAAGGTAAATAAGAAATATGGGTTAATTTAAAATGTAAGAGTTAGCTAGTAACCAGCCTGAGCTATTGGCCAAACATTTATAATTAATAAGAAGTCTGAGTGGTTATGTGGGGAACAGATCCGCGGTCTAGACAGAAAACTCCATCTACATGTTTTTATTTGTTTTGAGTTTTGAGACAGGATCTCACTATGAAGTCCTGACTATCCTGAAACTCACTCTGTAGACCAGGAAGGCCTCCAGCTCACAGAGATCTGCCTGCCTCTGCTACCCAAATGCTGGGATTAAAGGTGTGCACCCCCACTGCTTGGTTCTGGCTCTTTTTTTTTTTCTTTTTCCACTAAAGGAAATATAATTGAATCAGTGGAGCTAGAGGAATGTGGAAATATTTTTTTCCTCCTTTG
This sequence comes from Alexandromys fortis, assembly GCF_014885135.2. NCBI lineage: Eukaryota > Metazoa > Chordata > Mammalia > Rodentia > Cricetidae > Alexandromys > Alexandromys fortis. Next base: position 6,429,119 of record NW_026067969.1, read on the forward strand.
GAAGTTTTTTTCCACATGGAGGGAGCTGACTGTAATCCTCCCCCACCTCTCTACCCCCTTTTGCCTCTAGATTGTTAGAAAGAACCGAGCCCCTGTGACTAACTCACCCTTTCTCTTTGTGGGCATGATGTCCCCTTCCTGTCACCATCACTGTGCCTGCTACCTCCAGCAACGCTGGCTGTACACAGTGAGGATGGAGGTGGGCAGAGTGGGAGGAGGCTGCCAGGCACATCTTCAAGATTAAGAAACACATGGGCTACCTCCAGTTACCATCATCTTTAATTTTTTAAGTTTTTATCTTATATATTAATGAGTCTGACTTCGACATTTTCATTCACTTATTTCATTATACTATTCATCCCCCGCCCACTTCACTCCTCCGCCTTTCGGTTTCTGAGACAAAGTCTCACTGTGAAGCCCCAGCCTGCCTCCTGCTCTCCTCCTCTGTCCCCAGTGCACCGTGGTTACAGGCTTATACCTCCATACCTGTCTGCCGGCTGCATGGGTCACCTCAGTTCGTTCAGAACAAGGCGGGGAAGTCATTTATTAAGGTCCTGTGACAACATCAACAAAGCTGGCTGTGCTGGCTACATAGCAAGTTCAAGGCTAGCCTGGGCTATAGAGGATTCTAAAAAAATAAAGGGGCAGGCATGGTAGAGCACACCTTTTAATCTCAGCACTCAGGAAACAGAGGCAGGTGGATCTCTATGAGTTCAAGGCCAGCCTGGTCTATGTAGTGAGTTTTAGGTCAGTCAGAGCTACGTAGCGAGACCTTGTCTCAGTGAGGATGATGATGATGATGATGATGATGATGATGATGATGATGATGATGATGACGACGCAGGATATAGTGACACACACCTTTAATCCCAGCACTCGGGAGGCAGTGGCAGGCATATCTCTGAGCTCGAGGCCAGCCTGGGCTACAGAGTGAGTCTCAGGACAGCCAGGGCTACATAATGAGACCCTGCCTGGAAAAAACAACAAACAGTAATAATAACAATAAATAAATGAAATAATAGGAAATTAAAAGGCTGATAAAATGCTCAGAGTGTAAGGTGCTTGTTGAGAAAGACTTGAAACTATGTTTACTCCCCAGGCCCCACAGAAACGTGAAGAGAGAGGACATTCCTCCCTATTCTGATCCCCACTCCAAATATGATGACATTCCACAGACTGTCCTTGACCCCACCCCTGTCACGCCCACATATGCACAATAACTAAGTAACTGATTAAAAATCGTTTAAGAAGACATCAACAGGGTCTGTGAAATATTTGATGGTCTAGAAAAATAATATGAACGCAGACATGTAAAATGGCTCAAAACTGTGAGGAGAGGAGGGGAGGGAAAGCTAACTGGGAGGAGGGGGGAGGGAGAGGAAACTGGGAGGAGAGGAGGGGAGAGAGAGGGAACTGGGATTGGTATGTAAAATTTTTAAAAAGACTATTTTTTTAAAATGGCACCAAATTGACATTCACTCAGCAATGCAGTGTTAAGTTCATTTGTCCGAGTCACACCTGCAGAGGAAAGCTTTGAAGTGGGGAAACCGGCAACAATAAAGACAGAATGAGTGGGGAAGAAATCAACAAAGCCAAAAGCAGGCTTTGAAACAAACAACCCAGAGCCCAGCTAACCTGGTTAAACAAGGAACAACTAACAAAACAACGAATTTCTTTACTAAATGTGGATGAGGGGCCAGCAAGCCAGGTGCTTGTGGACAAGCGGAATGATCTGAGTTTAGCCTGGGATCTCACGTGGTGAAAGGAGAGAGCTGACTGCGTGCGCACACACATACACACATACACACACACACACACACACACATACACACACACTACAGATGCAGAGTACACACAAACCACTCACACACATTTCACACATACACACATGGACACACACACATTTCACACACACATTTTATACACACACATACACACACGTTACACACAACCATACATACTACAAACACACCACACACACTACAGACACACATACACAAACCACACACCACACTACCCACAAACCACACACATCATACTACACACACCACACACACATGAACCACACACACACACACACACACACACACACACACACGGGACACACACACACTGCACACACACCACACAAAATAGACACAGAGTAACTTTTTAAAAGGTTCCACCAAGTGGCCCTGATGTCTCTTCCTGCTCTCAAATGCTCCCAGGACCTCCTGGCTACCAGGGCATCCACTTGCTATTTTCCTTGCTGAGGCATGACCAGGATCAGAGAGCTCTTGGCCACCATCAACCCCAGCCTCTAGTGTCCTGCAGAAATGATCCTGGCTATCTCTTCCTCACTGACCTGTTGGGATGGCTAAGTACAAGGCATTCAGCCCCTGTTGATAGTCACACAGCTTGCTCAGCATGTGGCACCCTGTGCCCACCCCATCCAATGCCAGCTGAGCTGGACCAAGCAGAGATTCCAGCAAGAGGCATTCTCCTAGGGGCAGGCAGAGAACAAGTGGGTGATGAAGACCCCAGAGACCCCTCTTTTCCAGTGAGCTGTGGAGGGAAGTATTCACACTCAGGGGAGAGCCAATATTCTCTTTGGGGGAGTCTGATCCATAGATGGCTCATTTCACTATGCTTCCCAGATCCCAGCCCAGTCCCAAGTCCATCTGGAGTCATCAGAACCCATGTCTTCCAGCAGAGAAGGCAGCAACATCATGGCCTCACCAGCCAAGGGGCTGAAGTAGCTTCCTGAAGACCTCAGGTATTCCAGTTCAAATTCAGGGCTGCAAGCCCACAGGCGCAAGCCCTTAGGAGTTTAATGTCCTTCAGAAATTGGAACTCACACTATAGTCCAGGCTGGCCTTGAATTCAGAGATCTGCCCGCCTCTGCTTCCCAAGTGCTGAAATTAAGTTAAAGAGGAGCTCAAGTCACCCATGTTCCCAGTTCATTTGAGATGCTCGGCTGAGCACCAAAGGGTCCCATGCTGTTAACTCAGAGAGAAAAATTGGGGTTCAACCTGAAGGTCAGAAAAGCAAAACAGCGAGCCCCTGGCTCTTACCTCTACCTTAGCCTGAAATGGTGATCCTACCTCCAGAAAACCTCAGAATGAGCCTGAGCCTGAGAACTGTCTCCTGTCTTATATTCCTCTCTAGGGCTGGGATTAAAGGCATGGACCACTACTACCTGATCTTTATGGCAAACTAGTGTGGCAACTGAGATTGAAGGTGTGTGTTACTGTTGCCTGGTCTATAAGGCTGGCCAGTGTGGCTGTTTTACTTTTCAGGTCTTCAGGCATGCTTTATTTATTAAAATATAAATTAAATGCCACTACATTCCCCCTTTTTGTCTAAAATAAAAAGGCTATAATTAATATAAGAAAAACTACATATAAGTACAAAAACTATATATAAAATATACAGGTAATAAATACATCAACAATGTCTAGTCCATATGCATTTGGCAAATTCAGAGAAAATAATCCATATCTATCTTATCTAAATAAGTCTAAAGTCTTGTACATAATTTACTTTCTATCATAACTTACTTTCTGTGTCAGGTAAACAAGGAAAATATATCTATAACTATCTAGTCTTCAACTCCCTCAGAGACCCAAAAAGGGAATAATATTAACTGAGTGAGCAGGAAGTGCGAGCAAGCAACTTACAAAAAATGTGAGTAATGACAGAAATATCTGGCTGTCTGGACAGCCACCCAAGGTTTTCTGGATGGTGTTTATAACCATGTGGAATGAGCAGTGTGCTAGATTTCAGTTTTCAGCCGCTGGGAGTAGACAGTACCATGTAGTCCAGTGATCAGCCTCCCTCTGCATCCCTGCTCCCTTCCTTCTGCCTTCCAGAAGCAGGTGTCTGAAGGATCCACGAAGAACAAGTCATGCAGGGCCCTAGTTCCATTTCTGTTGCTGTGATAAAATACCCCAAACACCCCAAACAAAGGCAGCTTAGGGCAGAAAAGGTTCATTCTGACTCAAAGTTCTACATTCCAGTCCATCACTGAGGAGGAGACGTGGTGGCAGAACCATGACACAGCTGGACACATCGCAGACTCAGTCAACGTGGAGGTAATGAGTGTACACGTGTCTACCCCCCCCCCATTACTCAGCTCAGTTTTTCCACTCTTACACAGTTCTGACCCAAGAAGAGGGGATGGTCCTGCATTGGGTGGTCTTGTGTGTCAACCTGACACAGCTAGAGTCATCAGAGGAAGGAGCCTCAGCTGAGGAAAGGCCTCCTTGATATCCCCCTGTGGGGCATTTTCTCATTTAGTAATATAAGGGGAGGGCCCAATTCATTGTGGGTGGGGCCATCCCTGGGCTGCTGATCCTGGCTTCTATAAGAAAACAGGCTGAGCAAGCCATGGGGAGCAAATCGGTAAGCAGCATCCCTCCATGGACTCTGTATCAGCTCCTGCCTTTGTGATCCTGTCTTGTTTGAGTTCCTGTCCTGACTCCCTTCACTGACAGTGACAGACAGCAATGCTGAACTAATAAACCCTTTCCTCCCCAGATTGCTCTTTGGTCCTGGCGTTCCTGGAGTTTCGTTGAAGCAATAGAAACCCTAACAAGTGCTGTCCATAGTAGTCTGGGCAGTTCCAAATAAATTAACTTAAAACTACTTCCATCCCCCAGACCCCAGCCATAGACATACTCACAGGCCAACCCTCTTCAATACAGACAATCTCTCATTGAGACTCTTCTCATGTGATTCTAAGTTGTGTCAAGTTGACAAGGCTCACAACTTTGTCAACTCAGTGTGGCGGCTCACACCATTAATCCAAGCACTCGGGAGGCAGAGCTCTGTGAGTTCGAAACCAGCCTGGTCTACATAGGGAGTTCTAGACCATACAAGTGCTTGTTTGAGGAAAAAAAAAAAAAAGCTAACCATCATGTAATGACTAACAGAGACTGAAACAGAGACCTGACCTTGGGACTCAGAGCTTCCTGTGGTCAGGACTAGGGCTTCCTTTTCTTGCTCCACCCCAGTGACTCACAAAGGGTGTCCAGCACAGCTGGGGGCCTCATATGTGCAGAAGGGCTGTGGGAAGAATGGGGCTCAGGATGCCAGGCCTGCAGTGCTCCCCTCAGGAAGGTCCTGGCCCAGGGACACACAGTGCATGGAATGAAGGTCACAGAGCTGGCCTGCACCCATTGTCCAGATGCCAGACTGAAAGGAGGATAGGTACCCCAAGGCCTTGGCCTGCCCTCTTTCGGAATGGGGGTGGGGGCCAGAAGGAAGAGGGGAAGGTCTCTTCCCTCCAGTTACCATCTGGGACGGCAACAGAAGACCCACAGAGGGAACGGCAGCTCGGGTACCCTGGATGACCCAGAAGAAAGCAAACACACTGTGACCTGGCTCACTTAGGCTGCCCCTTGCTTACCCCCAAGGTGAGGGAGTGTTCTGGACCTGATAAAGCCTGCTGCACGTAAATCCCCTTCCACTTCCTCCCCAAAGTTCACTGGCACTCACTCTCTAGGCTGAGTCTTTGCTTCCTCAGGGCCTGGGTCCAGGAGCCCAAGGCTACCCAGGAGTTTATATGGCTATCCAGAGGCCCTGGCCTTCTCTGGCATCCATTTTCATCAGGAAAGTTAGATTACAAGATTTGTAGGACCCCTGTAGTTCTGACCCATCATGACATCCTTAAAAGGGCTCCACTCTTGGGCCACCCAGGTCTGGGTAGATCTACAAAACAACCGGGGAGGTGGTGGCGCAAGCCTTTAATCCCAGCACTCGGGAGGTAGAGGCAGGCGGATCTCTGTGAGTTCGAGGCCAGTCTGGTCTATAAGAGCTAGTTCCAGGACAGGCTCCAAAAGCTACAAAGAAACCCTGTCTCGAAAAACAAAACAACAACAAAAACCAAACAAACAAACAAAAAACCCACAAAGTTCTAGGAAACAGAAGTGGGTACTTCCCCAGAGGCAATCTGGCAGCTGAGGTGGCCTTGGCCCCCAAAACCTCCTTACTGGCTGTAGGCCTCCCAGGTCAGACTTCCAATCCCGGTAACTTCAAGGCTGGTGGGGTATCCCATTCCCCAGGGAAAGGTTGCCTGGCAGGAGGGTTTGTCTCTGTGACATTCAGTTTCTTCGTCTGGAAAAAGGCTTGCAGCCTGGGCTGGAGAAACACACATCTGATTCCAGCTACTTAGGAGGTGGAAGCAGGGGGATCAAAAGCTGAAAGACAACATTGGCTTCAGAAAGAAATCAAGGCTAGCCTATGCAAGTTTGGAAGACTCTGTCTCAAAAATAAGCACAAAGAAGGATGGACATGTAGCTCAGTGGCAGAGAGCTCACCTAACAGGAGAGTCCCCCAAAAGTCAACGAGAGCTGGGGCACGAGAGATGGCTCAGCCAGCAAAGGCGCTTGAGATTCCTGAGACCCACATGGTGGGAGGAGAACCAATTCCTGTAAATTGTCCTATGACTTCCACACACATGTACATACTCACAATAAATTATAAT
>NW_026067969.1:6435724-6449446 GCF_014885135.2 Alexandromys fortis
AGAGAGAGAGAGAGAGAGAGAGAGAGAGAAGGTAATTTTTTTCAAAAAAGGATGGGGGCTGTGGCTTGGAAGGTACTGGGCCCTGGGTTAAATTTCCTGGGATAAACTAGGTACGCTGGTGCACAGGAGACTCAGGATACATACATACCAGGCCATCTTGAATGCATGAGACCCTGTCGCAACAACAACAAAAAACCAAGAAAAAGAAAGAAATGCGGGTGGGTGGGAGAGGGTCTGCCCTGTGTGCTGGGGTTGCCAGGAGACCACTGGCTCAGGGCTCGCCATGAGTGCTATGTGCTACTTTTAACTAGGCTGAACTGATCCAGAACCCAGCCAGCCACACTGGCTGGAATGAGGCAGTGAGAGCCTCGTCTGACTCTGTACCAGATCTCCAAGCCCCAGAACAGCCTGTTCCCCACCCTTGTTCAGTTCTCTCTTGGGCACTGCTGGGCCTTCTGAGAAGCCCAAGAGCTCAAGGGGTCCAGAGCTCTTGGAGGGCCTGACTCATCTCTGCAGGGGCCCTGCTCCGCTGGGTTGCCTTCCCTGGGGGCTCAGCAAGGCCAGCTCCCTAGAGCAGTAGGATCACTGAATGCCTCCGGCCTCCCACTGGGTGGGGAACGTTCAGTCCCAGCCAGCCCTGGAGGGAGCGCTGCACAGGATTAAGTTAAGAGGAGCCATCTTGACCTGGCTCTGATGGAACCCTCTGTCCTTAGGGAAACCCCGCTTCCTGCTACAAAGAATTTGGAGTGTCCAGACACACGTACCAACCCCGCCTGCCTTACTACTTGCCCTCAGAACCGGGGGGCTTAGGTTTCTGGTTGAGGATCTTGCCACACAGAGTCCACAATCAGTGTGAGCCTTCTTTATAGTTAGCCTTTTCCCACCAAGCATGTGTCAGCTCCTCCCAGACTTATGCCTTACATCTTCCCAGGTTTGTGTTTCTACAAATAATTTCTGTTTACTATTATTATTTTTATTTTTTATTTTGCAAGGTAGGCTTTCCTCTGTGTAACAGTCCTGGCTGTCCTGGAACTCACTCTGTAAACCAGGCTGGCCTTGAACTCACAGAGATCTACCTGCCTCTGCTTCCCAAGTGCAGGGATCAAAGGAGTGTGCCACCATTGCCTGACTGTTGTTGCTGTTACTACTACTATTATTATTGGTATTATTGGCTTTTTTGAGACAAGGTTTCACTGATTAGCCTTGGCTGGCCTGGTACTGCTATGTAGACCAGGCTGGGCTCAAGCTCAGAGAGGCCAGAGATGTTGCATTCCTCTGAGTTGGGGTTACAGGTGGTTGAAGCCACCCAGTGTGGGTACTGGGACTTGAACTCAGGTCCGCTGGAATAGCAGTTCATGCTCTTAACCACTGAGCTATCTCTCCAGCCCTATTTGTTTTGTTGTTTAAGCAATGTGTCTCATAGCTCAAAATGACCCCAAATTCCCTATGTAGCTGAGGATGACCCTGAACTCCTGATTCTCTTGCCTTGTTCTGACTGCTGGGCTTACATGCAAGAGCCACCCCACCTTGTTTTATGCAGTGTTGGGGACTGAATTCAGGCCTGTGTGCATGATAGGCAAGCCGTCTACCAACTGAGCTACAGCCATAGACAGGGTCTACCTATGTAAACCAGGCTGGCCTCCAATTAGTGATCCTCCTCCTCCTTCCCCCTCTTGCTGTTGTTCTGTTCCCCATTTGACAGCTGGGCAAACTGAGGTTCTGAGTATTGCCTGTCTCAATAGTCAAGGCAAGAAGTAGCAAAGCAGAATTCAACCCAAAAGAGAATTAGCTCCTACCTGTTCACTTCAGAGCCTCAGCTCCACCACACCCCCGGGGGGGGGGGCGGGTTCCACTCAGGGCAGGGGCTGTTTCTGGTTCATCCCAGGCTCCTTCCAGGGCCAAGCCCCCAGACCCTGATTAGATGCTAGTTAGTATGGTGTGTGTGTGTGTGTGTGTGTGTGTGCGCGCATCAGTGCAGGACCAGCTCACAGTCTGAGAGACAGATGGAGGGAAGGAAAGAGATACTGAGTACAGTCCAGACTTCAGGGCTGGGGTCTACCACTGCACCACCACTTCACTGGAGACTCTGAACTCACTCAAGGGGCTAAGGGCAAGGGCAGTAAGGGGCCCAGAATAGGGTGCAGGAGCCAGGCAGAGAGACCATATTTGGGAGGGGAGGGCCACAACTTTCACCCAACCTCCCAAGTCAGAAGCGACCCACCCACTGGGCCACCACCTAAGGGACAGGGACAGCTGTCTGTAGAGGGAGGCCAGAATGTCTGTAGAGAAGTGCTGTGGAGGCCAGGCCAGGGACAGGCATCTGGCTTGGAGAAATTTTTCCATTCCCCAGACATCACCGCCCTCCCTCTTGCGGGCCTCTGGGGACGCGGGGCGGCTGTAACTCTTTCCGGGTTCGCCTCTGCCAAGAAGCCCCCCCTGATGCCTGGAATGCCTGGTTTGACCCGGACTGCAGCCTGTAACCAGCGCTTATCCCTGCTCCTGGTGGCCTCTGGGAGCTGCGGCTTTTTGTGATTGCCCATAGTGACACTGCGCCCCATTGATGAGGCACTGGGATAAAGTCAGGGCTCAGCAAGAAAAGGGAAAAGTTGTGTCCCCTCCCCACTTCTGCCACCGCACTGTCTTCCATGTCTGTAGTCCCCTGGTAGCACTGGCCGGTAGCTTCTCCTAGGTTGTGAGCTACCAAACCCAGTCTACTGGGACCAGCACTCGAGGTGCCCTCTGTCCTCCACACACAAGATGAGGCGCATGAGTGTCCTCACTCACACACAAACACGTGAGAGCTTTAAGGTTCTCTTCCACTAAGCAGCAAGTTTGGGGCAGTCAAGGATGCACGGGTCTCCGTCTGGAAAGAACAAACAACACTCCAGCTGATGGAGAGAGGAGCCAGCGAGAGGGACAGGCCTTAGGGGAACGTCCCAGGAGCTGGCAGCCTTACCTTGGAGGCCACAAACCTGCTTCTCAGTTGGAGGCCAAGCCCAGGTGTGTTCCCTTTCCCAAGCACTCAGGCTCAAGCTCGGTGCCCCTCCCCCTGCAGCCCAGAGCTGGTCCTGGGTCCTGTGGGTACTCTTGTTTGAAGGCTCCATGTCCATATTAATTGATTTCTGCAGTGTGACCTTTTGCTAGACTGGGTTACGAGTCCCCACTTCGTCTGGACGCTTTCGGGTGGCTCTCCTCCCTCTTCGCCCTCTCAGTTCTATGGGACATCCCTCATTGCTGTCCCCAGGCAGAAAGCCACCTTGCCTGGAAGTGTCACTGCTTCCAGGCCTGGGGAAGACAGCCTTGTCTATGCCGTCCCTACTTGCTGTCTCAAATCCTCCATGCTCCCCACTGCCTAAGCATCCCCTTCCATTGAGACCTGTACTTGTGAAGTAGATAGAGGCTGAGCAGGAGTAAGATTCAAGGCTGGTCCTGCCCCCACTCACCAGCTCAGGGTGCTCTTGTGGCCTGGGACTTGAACCTGGAGTCTTGTCTTTTTGTTTTATTTTATTTTATTTTAAATAACTTATTTAACTTTATTTCATGTGCATTAGCATGAAGGTGTCAGATCCCCTGGGACTGGAGTTACAGACAGTTGTGAGCTGCCATGTGGACGCTGGAACTTGAACCCGGGTCCTCTGGAAGAGGAGCCAGTGCTCTTAACCTCTGAGCCATCTCTCCAGCCCCGTCTTTTTGTTTTTTAATTAATTTTATTTATTTTATGGGTATGGGTGTTTTGTCTCCATGTATGTCCGTGTACCATATATGGTATCTGAGAAGGTCAGAAGAGGTCATCAGAGTCCCTGGAACTGGAATCACAGATTGTTGTGAGCCACCATGTGGGTGCTGGGCCTGACAACCAAGGTCTTGTGTCTACTAAGGACTGCTCCCCTTGAGCGCTACACCACACTCCTGCCCTGTCAACCCAGAACATGCTACCGCTAGCCAGTCATCGCCAGCAGACAGCAGAGGTCGGAATCTCCCACGCCTCTTGGAGCAGAGGGGCATGCTTGGTCTCCAGGCCAACAATTGCCATGCAGGAGGAAGTCAAGAGTTGCCCCTCTATGGCAGACTGCACTCCTCAGCCCAGTAGGGCTCCCCACGATATAGACCCCCCACAAATGTTTGCTTTGACAGTTAGTGAAACACAGGGGACAGACAACACACAACAAGTACCACACTGCCAGGAATGGAAAGGCTGAGGCAGGAGGGTGAGAAAGTCAAGGTCAAGTTGGAGGCCAGCCTGGGCTACAGGAGACCCTGTCTGAAAAAGTAAGTAAATAAGGAAATAAAGTATGGTTGGATCTTTAAAAAGAAGCCAGCCCAGACCCCCTCCCTCCTTCAAATACCTGGCAGATTTGACTAGGAAGAGGTCAGACCCACGGTCTGACAAGGGTTCCAGGCCCTGGGGGTTGGGGGAATCCCAGACAGTGTTATCTGGAGAGCCGGGTACATCTCCCCTTCTATCTTGAGTAGGGAGTCTGAGCAAGCAGTGGCAGTCAGTTGCGGGTAGGGGGTGGGAGGTGGACCGTTGCCAGAAGCAGAAACCAGACTGTCCTCTGGGCAGGGCTCCACAGCTGGGCTGTAATTCGATTCTCCTGGTTTTCTCAGGGGCAGGACCCCCTCAGGTCTGGAATGTAGCCGGGGCCCAGAGAAGGCTAACAAACGGTGAAGGCTTTGAAATCTCACCTCCAGGGGCCTCTCAGTGTTGAACAAACAGACCCTCCTCCGGCCTCTGTGGGGAGCAGTCCCACCCTGAGCTGTCACTGAAGTTTTTCTGGCTATGGTTTCTGCTGCCCCCCACCCCCACCCCGCTGCCCCATCCTGTGGAGAGGGAGACGCAAAAGACTCAGGCCCCCTCTCCCGCCAGTAAAGGTTTCTGACCTGAGCGGGGCTCTAACAGGGCCCCCCAGACAGGGTCCGATTTATCTCTCAGCCTGAGACAAACTAGAGAAGGGCCAGGTACCCCATCACCCCCATGGCCAAGACTGTCCCATGAGGCCAAGCCTGAGGCTGCGAAGAACTCTATTCTCAAAGCCCAGAACTGGACGGGGCTCTGAAGGTTTGTTTGCATTTCAACAAAAGCCCCCTTTGTCTAATGCTGTCCAGCAGTTCCCAAGTAGGCAAGCTGGAGAGAGGGGGCTGTGACCCCGAGACTAACCTGCCACACACCCCCACCTGCCACATTGAGTGGAACACAGGTCCTGGGCCATGACCTTTCAGAAGCTTCTTCTTACAGGCAGGTTCCAGCTGAAGAGACCCTGAGGGGAGACACCCCCTTCCTGGGATCCCACGTGTCCTAAGGGGGCAACCTGAACATGTTGTCACACAGGGGCACACACGAGGCCTGCCTCAGCTCCAAGGTCAGGGAACTGAGCCCCCAATAGTATCCTTTGAGAGGGGTTTCTGCCACTTTCTAAGGAAGCCTGTTTTTCATTCCCACACGCACCTTGGTGTCCCAATCTCTTGGGCCTCGTGTTTTCTGGACTCCCATCTCTAACTTTGTATTCTCCTGCCTACCTGCTCCCCCAGATCTCACCTCATATCAACCCCATCTCTTCATCTTCTGCCCCATCCCAGCGAACAAGATTCGCCCAAGCTCAAGTCCCCCAGCAGCGCGGGTTCCAGGACAAGCCCCCCTCCCCCAGGCTCCTCCTGGGACCCTAGTCCTGAGGGACTCATGGCTTGCCTCTCTTTGGCCCTGTCTGAACACTAGTCCACAAACTTGGTTGGAGAGCTAAAGACAGGAGGTTCAGGGAGACCAGCGACTCTGCAGAAATCCCTGATGTGGACGGGGGTTGGCTTGCTTCCACCAACTCAGAGAGACAGAGTAAGCCACAGGCTCTGTGCTGCGTGGGGGGTGGGGGAGGGTGGGGCAGAATCTGCTGGTCTCTGCAACCCCTCCAGGCCAAGTCACCAACTAGACTCCTTCAACCTCCGCCACAGACAAGATCACTCTGGGTCACTCTGGATGGTCCCTGTATCATTTCCTGTTCTCCAACCAGCCAGACCTCACGTGTAGGCCTCCCTCTCTTGCAGGCCCCTCTGCCTTCCTAGGAAGAATTTCCCCGGCTTTCCACAGGCCATTAACTTGGTGCCCTGACTTGTTTGGTTAATGACTAATTAGACTGGACAGCGTCTGACCTCAGGTTGACCTTGGGCTCTCGGCTGGCCTGAAGCTTCCTTTCCTCCTGGAGTATGTGACCATTTCAGGGTGACCCTTCTTCTCTCTGTTAGTGGGCTCCGAGCTCTGGCAATGCACCAGACAACGAGAAACTCTGGACTCTATCGTAAAAGGCCAGCCTTGCAGGACGCTCAGAGGCAGACTCCTTGCTGAACCAGAGGAAAGGTACTGGGAACTGGTACTGGGCCTCCAGCAAGTTCTGCCACTGATGCTGAGCCCAGATAACTCCTGACCCCGTAACCCAACCACTGGGCCTCAGTTTCCCGGCACTCATAGACAGGTGGTTTGAAATACGGTCATGGGGGTTTACATGGGCAAGCGGGTAACAGATGGAGCCAAGAAGGACCTCCTAACCTCTTTGTCTTGTAAACCGGGTTGGGGTAGTGACCTGTGTGTCTGGCAGCTCTGAGGAGGGCAGGTGTCCTGACCTATGGTCCTGGCCACCTCTGCTGCTGGGTGGGCCTCATGCCTCCATGAGTCTGGTCTACCTCACAGGTTTGACATGAAGAGCCAGAGGGAACCGGAGTCCTTCCCCTCCCTCCAGCAGGGAGTGCTGGACTGGGCCTCACCCTCCTTGCTGAGGCCAGAGAAGAAGCAAAAAGGTTAGAGGAGGCCAGAGCTGCTGGCAAGGATGAGCTTTGTGAACACAGACTGCAGAAGAGGAGCACCCCCTGGAGAATGACAAGCTGTTCAGCTTGCTAGGCCATGGCGCCATGGCAGTCTGGCAGGCCTTTGAAATGAAAGCAATGGGAATGAGGGGAGGGCTGAAAGCTGGGAGACTGCTGGGGTCTGGAGTCTGGAAAGCGCATCTCCTGGGCATGAGGACCGGAGCAGACCCGAGCCTGAGCCCTGGGTACCTATGGGCGGCACCCAGCAAGAGGTGATGGAATATGAACGTCTGAGAGGTAGGAGCTCAGAAGATTCAGGAGGTGCTGACAACTGATGGTCACTTCTGGCCGGAAACACATGATGAGGTGGGCTTGTGTTGGATTTTTAATTAGTTCAATTATTTATTTCGTGTCTATGGGAGAGCCTGTGGCTTGTGCTCCTCCTGTTTGTCGTGTGTGCACAGCACATGAATACGCATGCAGGTGTGCGTGTGGGGTGGGGGTGCTGACAGAGGCCTGAGGTCAAGGTCAGGTGTTGTCTTCAAGCGCTCTTCACGCTCTTCACTTCACACCGAGCTCTCTCTCCAAACCTCAGCTAGGTGCTGCCTGGCCACTGGGATCCCTGTCTGCCGCCTCAGCAGACTCGCTGCCCAGCCAGGCTTTCCCCCAGACTCAGGGCCTCAGGTCTGTGCAGCAGTTCCCTTGCAGTCAGCTTATTGTTGCTGATTTCAAATCCTCCCCTTTAAAAGTAGATTTATTTATTATGTGTGGTGTGTGCGTGTGTGTGCGTTCTACGACATGCATGTGGAATTGAGAGGACAACTTGCTGGAACTGGTTCTCTCCTTCTGCCTTGTGGCTCCTGAGGATTGAACTCAGATCACCAGGCTTGGCAGCAGGTGCTTGACCCACGGAGTCACCTAGTAGGACTTGATGCAGCTGTTTGGTTTTTTTGTTTGTTTGCTTGCTTTTTGAAACACGGTTTGTTTGAGTGACAGTTCTGACTGTCCGGGAACTCTCTTTGTAGACCATGCTGAATACACAGAGATCCACCCGCTTCTGCCTCCAAAGCACTGGGGATTAAAGGCATGCGCCACCGTGCCTGACTGATGCATTAGTTTTTAAAGGGTCAAAGAACCATTAGAAGGGTTCGGAGCACAGTGCCTGGTGCTCACACGGGCCTGGAAACGGCGCCTTCCCACCAGCCAGCCAGAACTGCTGCTCCTTCGACCCCAGGCAGGGCGGCTTCTGAGATGTTCAGTAACCAGTAACGAGTCCTAAGTGAGCGTTGCAGCCCTGCCTGAGAAATCAGAAAACAAGACTGGAAAGGACGGATTGGTTCCCAAGGAACTGCTTTCCGGAACAATGCCGAAGGTTTACACAGACACGAAAATATCCAAAATTTGCAGCCTCTGCCATCTAATAAAAAAAATTGACAGTCATAACTGAACGGGTTCATACACAGCTATAATCCCAGCACTCAAGAGACACAGGCAGAGGAGCCTGATTTTGAGGCCAACCCGCGGTGCATAACAGGATAAAAAAATAATAATAATGACGGCAGAGCTGTAGCGCAGCGGTGGAAAACAAGGCCGTGGCTCAGTCTCAGCACGGCGCATAAACAGATCTGCAACGGAGGAGTAAAAAAAAAGTCCTAGGAAGCAAAGAAGAAACTGGGTGGATGGCTTCGGTCCAGGAATTCAGGGGCTGAACAGGCTGAGGCAGGAGGAGGATTGTAATTCAAGACCATCTTTTTCTCCCCTTAAAAAGGATGGCTTGCAGGACTCAGTTCTCCTTCTGTCACGTGGGTCCTGGAGCTCAAACCCAGTTGGCCAGCCTTGGCAGCAGCACCCGTGCCCACTTTACCTTCTCCTTCAAGCCCTAAATTCAAGTTTTTGGGTTGACAGTGTCGGCGGTGAAAAATACATGGGTGTGATTGATCACTGGCATAGAGTAACACATAAGACGTATAAAATACCTAAAACATAAAAAATAACCAAGGAAGAGAAGAAGAAGCAGGAGGAGGAAGATGGATGCGGAGAGGAGAGCGTGATGGAGCGGCGAGGTCGCCCCAAGCACACAACATGCGTTGTTGGCGAGCAGTAAGGCCACCACAAGCACACAGAATGTGTCACTAGAGTCCCAGGAGAGAAGGAGAAGCGTCAGCTAGGGAGAAATCACCACGGATTTCCCCCACCACCCAGAGCTCAAGCAACTCCAAGCGCAGACAGTGACTGACAGGGTGAAGAGGTTGAGGGAGAGCTGGCGGCCAGGAGAAGGTGGCGGAGACCTTGGTTGGGCTGTGTTCCCTAGGAAGGCCAGCCTGGAGGAGGAGCTCAGGGTAGGAAGGGGACTTGTGTGACCTGAGATGTTAGGTGGAGAGGCCACAGGGGAGAAGACGTGATGAACCTTGGTGTTTAGATGACAGAACCGGCTTCCTGGGAGTCATAGGCACTGTGCGCACTGCTGGGGAAAGCCGAGGGCCAAGGCAGAGCCGCAGACACCTGTGGCAGGAACTTTCTGTGGTGAAACACCATGAGCAAGTCAGCTGGTAGAAGGAAGGGCTTGTTTGGGCTTACAGTTCTAGAGGGATCGAAGTACATCATGGCGGGACACCATGGCAGATGCACCCGGTGACTTCCTACAGTGAGGCCACAGTCATAAGCATCCCCAAACAGTGCCACCAGATCAAGTGTTCAAGTGCAAACGCATGAGCTTATGCAGGGACACTTTCATCTAAACCTCCAGTACAGAAGTTAACAGAGAGGTAGAGCGGAAAGAGCTCCCTGAGGGTTGTGTCCCGCAGCCTGAGCAAGGTATCTGTAGACACAATTCAATGCAAGGATTATTTGTTCCCACTCCCGGGTGCTCCTCTCATTAAAGGAGGGAAGGGGAGGGGGAGGGAGAGGACATAGCTTACACCAAGGGCTTCTCTTTCTCCTCCCTTTATTCTAGCAGGGTCCCAGTGTGGGGCCACCCAAGTTCACAGATGATATGCCACCTTAAGATTCTTGGGAAAGGCCCTCACAGATACACCAGAGATACGCTTTTCTAATACGGCACTCAAGTGACAATCCAAGTGAGCGCCCCAATCTGCCCTATCAACCTGGCACCGAACACACTGCTTTAAAGAAGAACATCCACCCTCATGTCCGTCCTACAAGCCAAATGCCCTATAGACTCAGTGCATCTCCTACAGTCCCCACAGCCTCCGCCAACAGTCCCACAGCCTCCGCCAACAGTCCCACAGCCTCCGCCAACAGTCCCACAGCCTCCGCCAACAGTCCTCCGCCAACAGTCCCACAGCCTCCGCCAACAGTCCTCCGCCAACAGTCCCACAGCCTCCGCCAACAGTCCCACAGCCTCCATCAACAGTCCCACAGCCTCCATCAACAGTCCCACAGCCTCCGCCAACAGTCCCACAGCCTCCATCAACAGTTAAGAGTGTTTCTCTTGCAAAGAACCTGTGTTCTGTCCCAGAATCCACCGTAGGTTGCTCACAACCACCTGCAACTCCAGCATCTGGGGGAATCTGCTATCTCTGACTTCTGAGGCAACTGCACTCAAGTGCCCTCCCCCCAAAATATATCTATATATACTATATATAGTTAAAATTAAATACATCTTTAGGGAAGAAAAGCAAGTTACGTACATTCATATGCAATGACACAGGACAAGCAGAAAGGGAGACTACAGGAAGGCATGGACCACAGAGGAACAAAATCTATGAGGGAAACATTAAATCCTGTACTTTCTGCACAGAGCATCAGAGTTCTCCCAGCTCCCACAGCACTGCCCATGCTTTACAGTTTAACTCACAAGGCCTCTTCCTCTCTGGCTGGCTCCACTTGCTGCGTGTGGATTAGACTGTCCTGCATCTCGCCTCTCCATTTAGGCTTCAGTGTTACATGGCCCATAGGAGACTACCTGTGGGGATCTGCATGGCATCCTGGGGTCGCCTCTTCATTTAGGCTTCAGTGTTAAAATGTTACACATCGCCCATGGGAGACTGACTGCCTGCGGGGATCCCCGCACCTCCGATCTTCCTGGCTTTCTTTTGAAGTCTGGGTGGAAGCCTTCACGACCCCACAACTCTTTTTTCATTATTTATTTATTTTTATTTCATGTCCATTGGTGTTTTGCCTGTATGTCTGTATGAGGGTGTCCCTGGAACTGGAGTTACTGACAATTGTGAGCTGCCATGTGGGTGCTGGGGATTGAACCCAGGCCCTCTGGAAAAACAGTCAGTGCTCTTAACCACTGAGCCACCTCCCCTGCTCCATCCTACAACTCTTATATTTTTCAAAACAGACCACATGGATGAGATAAGATCTGTCCTTCATCTGAATGTGGCTGGGCCCTCTTAGACAGTGGCTGCAGGAGCCTGAGGGCTCATAGCTCAGGAGAGTAAAGAGCCTTGGAGAAACAACTTCCGAGATGGCCTGCTTCAAAGGGCACCCAGAGGCTCCTCCAGAGAAAGTTTCTCAAATGAATTTAGTCTTTTATATCCTTCAGCCTGCCGTGGCTGGGTGTACCTAGATTTTCTTCCACTCTAGCCCTATGTTAGATGTCAAAAAGTTGTTAGTTGAATTTTATTTTTCGCCCTTACTCTTTGCTCTTTTTTTTTTTTTGGTGGGGGGGGGCTGCTGCCCAGTTCCCAAATAAATCGCACATGGATCTTATTCTTTCTTATAAATGCACAGCCTTAGCCTGGCTTATTTCTTGTGAGTTTTTCTTAAATTATCCTGACTACCTTTTGCCTCTGGACTTTTTTCTGTTTCTTCTGTATGTCTTACTTTCACTCTTACTCCGTGGCTGACTGGGTGACTGTGCAGCTGGCCTCTGACATCCTCCTCTCCTTGTTCTCCTCCTATTTATTCTCTCTGCCTGCCAGCCTTGCTTATTATCCCTTTTTTGTGCCTTGCTATTGGCCATTCAGCTCTTTCTTAGACCAATCAGGTGTTTGAGACAGGCAAAGAATCACAGCTTCACAGAGTTAAACAAATGCAGCATAAACAAAAGCAACACATCTTTACGTCATTAAACAAACACAAATGCTCCACAGCACGAACAAAAGTAACCCGGGGCTGGAGAGATGGCTCCGTGGTTAAGAGCCTTGCCTGCTCTTCCAAAGGTCCTGAGTTCAATTCCCAGCAACCACATGGTGGCTCACAACCATCTGTAATGGGGTCTGGTGCCCTCTTCTGGCCTGCAGGCACACACACAGACAGAATATTGTATACATAATAAATAAATATTAAAAAAAAAACAAAGGTCCTGAGTTCAATTCCCAGCAACCACATGGTGGCTCACAGACATCTGTAATGGGGTCTGGTGCCCTCTTCTGGCCTACAGGCATACACGCAGACAGAATATTGTATACATAATAAATAAATAAATATTTAAAAAATAAAAATAATACACCTTAAAATAGTATTCTACATCAGGTGGGGGTCTGACCAGTTCTAAAGAACTGGCCCCAAGTAAATTTTCCTATTATCCCAATGCAAGGGATTTAGCTTTCAAAATTTTTTATTACATACCTCTATCTATCTTTCTATCTGTCGTCTATCTATCTATCTATCTATCTATCTATCTATCTATAATCTATCTATCTTTCCATCTATCTATCTAATGTATGTGTTCAAATGCACATGGGAATACATGCACACAGGTCAGAGGACAACCTACACAAGTCAGTTCTCTCCTTCTGCCCTGTGTGTCCTGAGAACCAAACTTAGGTCGCCAGGCTTGTCTGCCTGTGTCTGTGTACAGGCATGTGCATATGAGTACAGGTGCCATCGAGTCCAGAAGAGGACTACATGTAACTACAGAGGTTACATCTGCCTGGCATGGGTGCTAGGAACTGAGCTCCAGTCTTCTGCCAGAACAGCAAGCACTCCTAACCTGTGAGCCACCTCTCCAGCTACCATCTTCACTGTTTGTAGGGGCTCTAATCTCTTCAGAAACTTTCCTGGAGTGGCATTTCACTTGCATTTTAATAAATAAAACTTGCCTGAAGATCAGAAAAGTAAAACAGCCACACTGGCCAGCCTTATAGACCAGGCAACAATAACACACACCTTTAATACCAGCAGCCACACTAGTAGCCATGGAAACTAGGCGGTAGTGGTGCACGCCTTTAATCCCAGCACTAGAGAGGATTATAAAATGGGAGGAGACAGCTCTCAGACAGTCTCTCTCATTCTGAGGTTCTCTGGAGGCAGGATTGCCATTTCAGATTGAGGTAGAGGTAAGAGCTGGCTGTTTTACTTTTCTGACCTTCATGTTGAACCCCAATTTCTCTCTCTGAGTTTTTATCATTCATGCTTCACTTCTCCTCCCTTAGCTTCAATTCTCATGACTTTTCTGATTGAACAGCACATTTTGAGTCTATTTGCTGATCTTCATTTTCTCCATAAATCTGGCTAACAGTAGCCAGTAGTGACAATGCCACAGCCTGAATTCCTTCTACCAAACCAATGATCTCATCACTGTTAGCCCTTCCTCAAAGTCTCAGGACACAGACAACATGAGAACAAATTCTTTGCTAGTGTCTAACAGGAGTGGCATCTAGTTCAACACCCAGCTCAGTCCTTGCTCCCATCTGAAACTTCATGAACACAGCGTCAGTGTCCGCATGTCTATAGGCATGCTTGCCTTCTGAGCATCTATCGGAACTACCTGTTAGCTCTGATGACAGCGTTCTATGAATTTTTTAAATTGCATGTCACTTTGTTTGTTTTGAGACAGGGTTTCTCTGTGTAGCTCTGGCTGTCCTGGAACTTGCTCTGTAGACCAGGCTGGCCTCAAACTCAGACATCCATCTACCTCTGCCTCCAGATCTGCATGTCACTTCTAAAAATTATCAAATTTGGGGGCTGGAGAGATGGCTCAGTGGTTAAGAGCATTGCCTGCTCTTCCAAAGGTCCTGA
>NW_026067969.1:6460040-6462710 GCF_014885135.2 Alexandromys fortis
GAGAGAGAGAGAGAGAGAGAGAGAGAGAGAGAGAGAGAGAGAATGTGCAGGGTGTCCCCCTCCACCACTCTCCACCTCTTCCTTTGAAGCAGGGTCTCTCCCTGAACCTAGGAAGAGTTTTCTCTGTTAGCCTGGAAGCCAGCAAGCCCTAGTGTAGAAGGAGGCTGCTTGTTCATCCTGGCTGCCCAGAACCAAAATAACCACATAGAAACTATATTAATTAAATCACTGCTTGGCCCATTAGCTCTAGCTTTTTATTGGGTAACTCTTACATCTTTTTTTAATATTTATTTATTTATTCATTCATTATGTATACAATATTCTCTCTGTATGTCTGCAGGCCAGAAGAGGGCACCAGACCTTATTACAGATGGTTGTGAGCCACCATGTGGTTGCTGGGAATTGAACTCAGGACCTTTGGAAGAGCAGGCAGTGCTCTTAACCACTGAGCCATCTCTCCAGCCCTAACTCTTACATCTTAATTTAAACGATTTTTATTAATCGGTATATTGCCACGTGGCAGTGGTATGCTGGCAAAGATTAGGCATGTCTGACTCTGGTGGCTCCACGGCATCTCTCTGACTCAGCCTTCTTCCTCCCAGCATTCAGTTCCATCTTCCCCGCCTACCTACGTTCTGCCCTATCAACAGGCCAAGGCAGATTCTTTATTCATTAACCAAGAAAAGCAACACACAGACAGAAGGACCTCCCACACCATCCTAGATATGCTTTCTTCTCCCATCTTGAAGCTGTTCACAGATGTTTGCTAGGACACCCATCCTCTTATACAGGAGCTGGAATCCAAGCTCCAGTCCTCACACTTGCAGAGGATGTGCTCTTAGCCACAGAGCCATCTCTTCAGGCCTAATTCTTTTTATTTATTTCTAATTAATTAAAATTTATGAGAGAGAATCTCAATATGTAGCCCTTGCTGTCCCGGAACTCTCTCTGTAGACCAGGCTGGCCTCAAACTCACAGAGATCCACCTGCCTCTGCCTCCCATGTGTTGGGATTAAAGGTATAGGCTGTCACACATGGTCAATTAATTTTTGGAGATAGGGTCTTCACATTTATCCCAGGCCGGGCTGGAATTTGTGCTCCCCCTGCCTCTGCCTTCTGAGCGTGGGGACCCCAGGGGTCTCCACAGCTCTAGTTCTTTTTATTTCTTCTTCCTTTTTCTTTCTTTCTTTTTTTGGTTTTTTGAGACAGCGTTTCTCTATAGCTTTGGAGCCTGCTTTTTCTTTATTTCTTTATTTGTGCTCCCCTGCCTCTGCCCCCTGAACATGGGGACCCTAGGGATGCACCCCAGCTAGCCCTGCATTTCCAGACCTTTGCTGATAAAACAGAAGAGTCAGTGGTCAGGTTTGGTAACCTTGGTGACTCCATTCCATATGCTTTTCCTGTGACAAAGAAAACTTAAAATGAGGAGGATTCTTTTGGCTCATGGCTTCAAATGCCTCAGGAGCAAAGTCCCTTGCATCATAGCAGCCAGGAAGCAGAGAGAAGTGGCCAGTACCCAGACGGCCTCCTCTCTCCCTCTCTCCCATCTTGGCCTGGAGCTTACTGGATGTTGTCACTGAAGGTAAGGGGAACCTTCCTTCCTCCCTGACTCTCCCTCCCACATGTGTGCAATATTAATATAGGTGCTTCTCAATCCCGTCACATTAACAACCAAGACTGACTATCAGTTGGGCCTTTAATCTTAGCACTTGGGAGGCAGAGGCAGTTAGATCTCTGTGATTTTGAGGCCAGCCTGGTCTACAGAGTGAGTTCCAAGACAGCCAGGCTACATAGTGATGATACTCTGTCTAGAAAACAAAAACAAAACCTAAAAACAAAACAAAACACTATTGGGCTGGAGAGATGGCTCAGCAGTTAAAAGCACTGAGCACTGACTGCTCTCCCAGAGGTCCTGAGTTCTTAATTCACAGCCACATGGTGGCTCACAACCACATATAATGAATGGGGGCCGATGTCTTCTGGCATGTGGACATGTCATACATACATAAAATACAAACATAAATAATTTTTTTAAAAAAGTGACTATCACAAGTGTCTTCAAGGGACACATATCAAGGAAACAGGGTGTCATTGAGTCCAGCAAATTGATTTGGGTTTCTTACCATAAGGCACTAGTGTGGGTCTGCCCCAGGCAATGAACGGAGAACAGCTGACAGGAGACATTCTCAGAAGTGGGGGTAGGACTGAGGTGTAGGCACAGCAGAGGAGGGGAGGGGAGGATGGAAAAAATGGGGAAAAAGGAGTTAGGATGCAGAGAGGTCTGGAAGAGGGTAGCAAGTTTGTATCCTCCTGATGGACAGGTCTAAGGGAGACAGAGAAGTCAGGAAGTCTACCTGCCAGTCCTCAGAGGCAAGCTGAGCCAGCCACAACCAAGGAGAACCGTGGTTCAGGGTGAGGTGGAGGTCCCTGGGGAAGACTGCATGGAGGGAAACTAGGGTTGGCCAGGGGATCCTCAGGTGATCAGGAGGGACACTTTGAGTGATCCCAAGCTTTTCAGAGGATGAAGAACTGTGGCCCTTCCCTGGTAGGGAAATGGGCAGAACCACAGAGGTGAGAGGCTTCAGGGGAGTAGAGTAAGCTGGAAAGAGAAGAAGAGAAGCATGGAAAATCAAGACATGGAGATAGACATGGTAGACATGGAGAGGGAGA
>NW_026067969.1:6469016-6469691 GCF_014885135.2 Alexandromys fortis
GAGAGAGAGAGAGAGAGAGAGAGAAGCAAGCCTGCTGGCGCCCTGCACCCTGGGCTCCATCACAATCACTCAGGTGGGCACTTGGGCCTGTAGTCCTTGGAGACTGTTCTAGCTGCCTTGCTAGGGCTATGAACACAGGAAAGGTCAAGAGAAGCCAGGCCCAGATGCAGGTGCAGGGGTGCAGAGTGGACATAGTGGCGGCCCTTGGTCCCTGGAAGCTCAGAGGCTCATAAGAGCCTCTGTTGGCAAGGACCACTGGAAAGCCTCAGCCTGCTCTTCCAAGCCACCTGCTGTCTGTTGCCCCTGCCAGCCCTGGATGCCTGGGGGAGCAGGCAGGAGAAACCATTTCCCTGAACCCCAGCTGGGGAAGGGAAGTTGGCTGCATTGATGGCTCCTGCTTTTCTCTTCAGTATCCTGTACCCAGCAGTGGGCAGCCAAGCCCTACTGTGTCTACTCTGTACTCTCAAGTGCTGCAGAAGCCAGGAGAAAGCCTTCCTCTGCATGAGTGTGCTATGCTCCCTGTGGGTGTGTTGTGATCCCCATAAGTGTGTTGTGTTTTCATAAGTGTGTTGTGTTCCCCATGGGTATGTTGTGATCTTCATGAGTGTATTATGCTCCCCAAGGGTGTGTTGTGATCCCCATGGTTGGTTTTTTTTTTTTTTTTTTTTTTTTTTT
>NW_026067969.1:6469967-6480917 GCF_014885135.2 Alexandromys fortis
TGTTGTGATCTCCATGAGTGTGTTGTGATCCCCATGGGTGTGTTGTACTCCCCATGAGTCTGTTGTGTTCCCCATGAGTGTGTTGTGATCCCCATGGGTGTGTTGTACTCCCCATGAGTCTGTTGTGTTCCCCATGAGTGTGTTGTGATCCCCATGGGTGTGTTGTACTCCCCATGGTTGTGCAGTGCTCCCCATGAGTGAGCAGTCACACACAACACTCAGGACATTCTGAAAGCACATGGAGGCAACACAGACACTAGCACATCCAGAAACATCTGTGCACTTAGAGTCGCTGAGTGTGTGCACATGGGTGCAGAACTACACACGAACATATGTGGAAGCATGAAGGTGTTCACAGAAATGGTGAAGCCATACAGAGAAGAACATAAAGATACACAGGCATATGTATTCTTCCATACTCACCCACCTCTGCATCCATGGGGAAGTTCATCTCACAGGCAGGAGTGTTTACCCACACATAAATGCAGCCTGAAAACCAAGTGCCAGCAGGTACACTCAGGCACGTGCAAGACACACACAGGTGTCAGTGGGCATAAATATACACAGGTGTGCCAACCCACACTCAGGAGTGCAGACATGGAATGGCACACACACACACACACGCGCACACACATCCCTGTAGACCCGTATCAGGCACACCATGCCACAAACACAGGCACCTGCCTGCCACACCTGCAGACATATACATGTCCTTGTACATGTCTACAGATAAACACTCAGGGCTTATGCTCCCACTCTTCAGAGTGCTCCCCGAGAGTGGCTCCTGAGTTCCAGGGATGCCCTGATTCTCAGCACAGACATTCACCATGTGGAATATTGAGAGCTCTCGCATTCCCACAGAAGGTTGCCCCAGGCACTCTGCAACATCCCACTGGGAAATAAACCATCACCTGTCTGTCCTAAGCCAGGGGGCGTCAGTCTCGGCAAATCATGAAGCAGTCCTGTCCCCAAGCCAGTCTGTCCCTATCTTTCCAGGAGAGGCACCTACCACCCATTTCTTCACACTCTCCAGGACTCCAGACCCCAGAGGGGAGGAGGAACAGCAACCCCCTTTACCCAGCATTCCTTTGGCCCCATCCATCTAACTCTGTCTCCCTTTGGCACCAGGCCAGGGTGGCTGTGGTCAGCAGAATGCCTAACACTTCTCTTGTCCCAGAGGAGATCAGATCCTGAGGACCAACTGGCTCTGTAGTATCCATTGTGGGAAAGGCCAGGAGAATTGGGTGAGGACCAGAGGGTGGACCTGCCCCTTAGACCCAGCCCATTTGCCCATTTGGATTGACTGACTTGGTGGGGTTTTATTTTTGTTAATAAAGATTTAAAAAAAAATAAAGTCTTAACTATTTTGTCTTCATTGTTGTGTCTGTGTGTGTAAGTGCATGTGAGTGTGGGCGCCCATGGAGACCAGAAGAACCGAAGTTCCCCAGAATGGGGACAACCGGGGGTCATGATGCACTTGATGAGGGTGCTGGGAACAGAACTCAGAGTCTGTGCTTGACTCTTTTCTCAACTGCTAAGTCATCTCTCCAGGCCATGGCTTGGTTGGTTGGTTTGTCCATCTGTCTGTTGTGTTTTGAAGCTCATGGGCAATTTTATCATAGTTTGAAAGAAAACCCAGCCAGGCTAGTGACACATACCCTTAATCCCAGCACTCGGGGGCAGAGGCAGGCGGAGCTCTGTGAGTTCGAGGCCAGCCTCATCTATATAGGGTTTTCCAGGCCAGCTGGGTTACATAGTGAGACCCTGTCTCAAAAAATCAAAGAAATAAAGCAAGTCAACCTGCTGCAGGGCAGTAAGCTGCCAATCTCAGCAGCTACCCAGAGAGGGTCAATGGAGAGGCAAGAGGAAAATCCATGACCTTTGAGCCTGCATGGAGATCAGCCATGTCGTAGACCAGCGGCCACATGGTAGGGACGGGGGCCTTAAAGATAGAGTGAAAACCCAAAAGAACCAGGGAAATAGTAGCACTGAGGATCTAGCCTGCATCTAAAAGAAAGATGGAAGAGAAGAGGAAGTCATACCTTCCTGAGTCCGGATTCAGGACAGTGGACAAACACAGCAGAACCTCATGGTGGCTCCGTAGCAACCACCTGTTGGTCTGGTTTTGAGACGGGATTGCTTATACCCTAATGTGGCTGCAAACTAGCTACACAGACGAGGACGATCTTAAACTCTCCATCCGCCTGTCTCTGCCTTCCAAGTGCTGGTGTTACAGGCAGACACCACCATCATGCTCAGGTTTATGGAGAACCTCCCACATCAGGTCAGGCCTTGCCTCCAACACAGGATTCTTGCAGTCCAAGCCGGTGGATTGAGACAGCAGAGGCTCCCATTAGGAGTTGGGCTGAGCCTCCCTGCTGTTCCAACTCCTCCCATGCCCCCCAAGTCACCCCAAGCCTGTGGTCTTTCCACCCTGCCTCTGGGCAGCACCTGCCCTTCCCCACACACTGGCTTTTTTTTTTTCCAGCTGCTCTAAGCTGCCAGTTCCTGTTCAAGTTGGCCTTAGTGTTCCCTGGTGACTGATCTCCCACCCAAGCCTAGTCCCTCAGCCCCTGAACTCACCACAGTTCTGGGGAGAAATGTAGAGAGATGGCCCAAGTCTTGCCCCATGGGAGGGAGGAGTTGTCCTGTTCTCAGTGGCACACACTATACCCAGGTTTCACGAAAATGTGCAGTGTTGGCAGGCTGGTACATACCTTCAGTTACCACAATTCAGGAAGCAGAGGCAGGAGGCTCAAGAGTCAAGCTAGCCTCGGCTACATAGAAAGACCTTTGTTGTTGTTTTAACTCCACCCGCCCACCCACCCACCCGTGGCTGGCAGGTGGCCAGTAGTACCCAAAAGAGCCTCAGGAGACACAGGCCTACCCCCGCCCCCCCCCCACACACACACACCAAGTTTAGAAGGCCTGGGACAGGCAGGCTTGATGAGACCAGTGAAGCCAGGCTCAAGATTAGAACTCAGAGCCCTTCCCCCTGGCTGGAGCCTCTCTCCTTTCCTAGCTGTTGAGATGAGAGGTGGGTGCAAGCTGCCGTCTCCCCCACACTCCCAAACTGCAAATCTGCAGGTGCCCAGACTAACTGCCCTGGCCTCTCCCTGAGAAGCCAGGCCACTCCAACCCACACAACAGCCTCTCTCCTAGCCGGGTTCTGGGCTCTGGAGTGTTGAGGCGGCTGCTCACTTGTATGTCCAGCTGTCTGCCTTTGCTGACTTGGTTTCCTCATCTGGAAGGTGGAATGTTATGTCTCTCGGAACCTCTGCAAAGAATCGGTACTTTGTATAAAAATGTATAAACGTCAGGCTTGGGTCAGACGGCTCAGCAGATAGAGGAACTTGCCACATAGCCGGACAACATGCATTCTGTCTCCAGGACCTGCACTGACCTGGGGACAGACACACACGTGCCACACACACACACTAAGTAAATAAATGTAAACGATAAAATAAAACGTATAAATGTTCCCAACAAGCCCGCCAGAGGCTTCTTTTCAGGATCAAGATTCAGGAACGACCCCAGCCTGGGCTTACAGCTGAGCAGCCCGAGGCTCAGAGGATTCTCGAACTTTCTCAGACACCCAGACACACAGCGAGTGCGCTGAGCCCTTGGCAGTGGCAGGCTTGTGGAGGAGGGCAGGGCGGTCAATTGAGCGCCAATGGGCGGCGGGGTGAGCGGGAGCAGGGGGATGCCCGGGAGTGCCGGGGAGGCCCCGCCCCCGGGCCCGGCCGGGGTCTGCAGCCGTCAGCGTAGAGCGCGGCCCCGCCGAGGGATCGATAACTAATTTCAGCGCCGCAGCCGCCCGGGTTTTTTCCCGATAATTGCGCGCCGGCAGCTGCGAGCCAGGCCCCCAGCCCGCCGCGCGCCCCCGCCCGCGCGCGATCAATTGACACCGCCACCGGGCGCCGGGAAAACTCATTTTTCTCTCCCTCCCCGGCTCCCGGTGGGCGCGGGCTGAGCTCACGGTCCCCGGGTTGGTGGTGGCCGTGGGGCCTGGGCGGAGGCGTTTGGCTGACCTTCTGCTTCTCCAGTGGGGACCAAAGATGCACCTGCCACCCCAGGCTGGAAAGAGGCGGTGACGGGAGGAAGGACGGAGAACGCAGTGGGTTCAGGTCTAGACTCCACAGCCTAGTACTGAGTGCCTCAGGGCACTGAGTCCCATAGAATCCCGGCACGATGTTAGGCACGTAGACCTGTGAGGTGGCATCCAGGGACAGCTCAGTGAACGGTGTTGTTTAGAGCAGGGAGTGCTTTTCGGTTCCCAGCCTGGCTTTGAGCAACTACGGTGTGCCGGGCCTGGTCCAGGCGTTTCTAAACAGAGAAGCCAAGAATCTGCATCTCCCTGCAACTGGCTTCTAACAGGGTGTGCCATAAAGGTAGCGAGCAAGAAGGAAACAGTGAGGGAGATGGTAAGGGCCAGCGGGTGAAAATAAAGCAGAGGTAAACGGGATAGACTGCGGGACATCACAGTGCAGTCCAGACACCTAGTCAGGACCAACCTGCAGGGCTCCGCTCTGAGGCCCCTCCCCGGGCTCTCCCAGGCAAGCTCCAAGCTGCTGCCTGTTCAAGGTCGCAGGAAAGCTGCAGACTTGGCATTCTCTGAGGAGGGAGGGTGGAGGAGGGAGAAGCCGGCTGTGGGTGGGAGTCTCCCTATGGGAGAGTCCATGAGATGGAGAGAGAAAGGGAAGGGGCTAGAGAGCAGGGTGAGGGTGGGGGTGGTTACCCACCGACAGAGAGAGGAGAAAGAAGACAGCCCCTGCCTGTGGCCAAGGACTCCGGGAGCCTGGGGGGTCTGGGCTCCAGAGAGAGGTTGGGGACCACCCCAAGGTCACAGGAGGCAGAGTTAGGCTCCTGGGTCCTGCTACCCAACCCTGGAGGAGGACAAGAGAGGCCTAAGAGAAAGGATAAAGAGGAAGAAACTCGGTGGGGAGGGTGGGGGTTTTCATTGGGCAGAGGCCACAGGGCTTCCCGGGAGCCACGTGGAGGATTGAGAATGACTGACAAGGCCTCCGGGAATCAGATGTGCTGACTGGCCCCACCCCACCCCCAGTTTCCAGAAACCCAGCAAAAGAGGCTTAAGACTCCCCCTGTGGCAGTGAGGGAACCAGGCAGGGGTAGAGGCTCACAGCTGCTGGGGGAAGTGGTGAGGTCAGGACTCTGCCCTGCCTGCCTCAGTTTCCTCATTTCAGAGCTGAGGGTGAGGTCCTGATGCTCTCTGTGTCTTCCTTTCTTCTGTGTTACCAGCTCTGGGACAAGCCCAGGGCAGTGACTCAGCCAACAGGAAGAAGGAAAGGACTGGCGGCTAGGGTGCTAGCTGTGCTTGGGACTCGG
Source organism: Alexandromys fortis (assembly GCF_014885135.2). Lineage (NCBI taxonomy): Eukaryota > Metazoa > Chordata > Mammalia > Rodentia > Cricetidae > Alexandromys > Alexandromys fortis. The sequence goes on from NW_026067969.1 coordinate 6,475,314, forward strand.
GACAACACAGAATGGGTGTCACCCTCTCGCTGGGCCACCTGCACACCCATCCATCCACTCATCCATCTAGCCGTTCTCCTGCCTAAATATTTACTAGGTTGTTTAGCAAGGATTGGGTGAGTATCTGCTATGGGGAGGCCCCATGTACGGGGTCAACACAAGACTGCAAACTTCCCTGTGTCTTCCTGCCCCGTTCCTCCACATCTACCTTCCTTGTCCTTTGGAGTGTGATCAAAATCACGAGAAAGAGGCAGCAATGGACTTCAGCCTGTCATGTGACCTAGGCAGGCCTGGTGAACTCTCAGTGTTTTGATTGGTCGAGGACCAAGAGTGGAGCCCTTGCACCCTGCTTGGGAATTTGGCTCTAGTTAAACATCGTCTCTGGGTGAAGACTTTCCACCTAGGATGCCATGCAGCCCCTCAGTCTGCCAGAGTGGAAAGAGGGACCCAAGACCAAGGGCGGCGCAGAGTCAGTCACACAGCTAGGAGGCTGGGAGGAGTAAGCTCAGGTCTGTCTGTTCCCAGAGCTTACCCCTTACCAGGGACCATGGCATCCCAGACAGAAACTGGCCGTGAAGTCTCATTGTCCTTTCCCTCGGTGGCTCTGGCTGCCAGTCATCTCCAAAGGCCTCTGCGGGTCCAAACAGCAGCTGCTTTGCACGACCATCTGGTGACTTTGGCCTCTTGGACATGCCCTGGGCCAGGACAGCAGGCAGGCAACACTTTAGAGAGACAGGAACCCTGCTATCCAAGCTGGACAGATGGGCCAGCCCCAGGAGGACCCAACCACCTCTGCTGTCCTGTCCTGTGCCCTTGGGTGGTCCTAGCTTTCCCCAGGTGTAAAACGCCATGGTGACTGATTCAAAGGAGTCCACCATGCTAAGATGAAGGGACATATTCGATGACTAGAGAGGGTTACAGTGAGGACAAGGTCATGATGCCCGTTGGTCTTCCCTAGATCAATGGCTTCATAGATATCGGAGAAAGCAATGGGCCCAGCACCATGAGCTGAGAGCTAACCACAGCGGTGGTGGTGATGTGTCCTCAGACACTGGACACGTGGTCTCTGGGCCCTGCCACATCTCCTGGGTGGACCTGTGTCTGCCAGGTTGAAATCTTGGTTACCTGGGAATGGGAGGGAAAAACACAGCCCAGGACTCACTGAACTCAAAGCCACGGCTGCATCTCATGACAAAGGGGTCTTCAAGCCAGGACCAACAGGCAAAGAAAGGAGGTGCCATTTCTGTGTGGAAATCATGCATGAAGGTTCCCGTGCAGGCTGCCAACACCTCGAAGGGGCTCTTGGCAGCAGAGCCAAGCTGGGCGGCATAGGTGGATCAGCAGTCCCGAGCCTCTTGGCCCCTCTTGGCTCGGTGGCCTAACCCAGGTCAACTGTGGAACCAGCCCCTGTGGCTCAGGCACAATACACAGTGCCTGTATCCGCATCTCATCTCCTTCTCTGATGCCACCAGGTGAAAGGTACTGTCCCCACGGAAACCTCAGCAGTCCCACAGAGGTGGGCAGAGGAGGGGACCCAGGCCCAAGTACCAAGAGGCATGCGTTTGACACATTCCTGTCCTGAAACACATGACACACACGGCTGAAGGGAGGAAAGATTTGATCTGGGTCACAGTGGGGGCTACAGCCCACCATGGCTGGGGCATCCTGAGAACAGACTTGAGTTAGCTAGTCACCTGTGTCACAAGCAGAGGGACGGGTGCTTGCTCTTTAGCTCTCTCTTTTTCATTCAGCCCGGCAGTTAGCATAGATCAGGTCAGCTAACCTAATCCAGATGATCCTTCATAGGCATGGCCCGAGGCTCGGCTCCTTGCTGATTCTAGACCCTATCAATATTGCATCCAGAATCAATAGTAACTATTGCAGAGGCCTTTGAACGGGCAATTCTGGTGGCTCCAAGGGCTGGGCCCTGGCTTTAGCCACAGAGAATCAACAATGCATGTCCACATTAATTCTCTCCCCTGCTGCCTATTACCTGTCTCCCCTACCGTTCACCTTTGCCCCTAGGGGCACACCCCCCAAAATACTAGGTACACCAGTGCTTTTTTAAAGCCTCCTCCAGCCGGGCAGTGATGGTGCACACCTTTAATCCCAGCACTCGGGAGGCAGAGGCAGGCAGATCTCTGTGAGTTCGAGGCCAGCCTGGTCTACAAGAGCTAGTTCCAGGACAGGCTTCAAAGCTACAGAGAAACCTTGTCTCAGAAAAACAACAACAAAAAATAAATAAATAAATAAAAAATAAAAAAAATAAAGCCTCCTCCATGAGAACTTAGACCAAGATTTGTCATGGCGGGGTGGGGTGGGGGGAGTGATGACCTCAAATAGACAGGTTGAAGTCCTAACTTCCAGTACTCAGATTGTGAGACTCAGGGAGGTTTGCCTATAATCCCAGAAAGGGAGGTAGGAACAGAAAGGTCGCAGGTCATCCAGAGCTACTTAGTGAATTTGAGACTAGCCTGGGCTACGTGAGATCCTGTCTCAAAACAAACAAACATACAAAAAAGTGGCCGCATTTGGAGATCAGGTATGTGGTCTGAACATCACCTCCTACTGCCCCCCTCTTAAACTGCTTTCTCTATTGTGGATGCTATTCAGAAGTCGTGGCCTGAGCTGGCGGTGGTGGCACACGCCTTTAATCCAGCACTCTGGAGGCAGAGGCAGGCAGATTTCTGTGAGTTTGAGGTGAACCTGGTCTACAAGAGCTAGTTTCAGGACAGGCCCCAAAGCTACAGAGAAATGGTGCCTCAAAAAGCCAAAAATTAAAAAAAGAAAAAAAAGAAAAGAAAAAAAAGTAGTGGCCTGGGCTGGAGAGGGAGATGACTCAGGGGTAAAGAGCACCTGCTCTTCTTCCAGGTAACCAGAATTTGGTTGCCACCAGCTAGATCCATAGTTTACAATCACCTGTAACTCCAACTCCAGGAGATCAGAGGCCTCCTGTGGTATCTCTGCTCATATACATATATCCCTCCCCACATACATACACATAATTAGAAATTTAAGAATAAAGAGGGAAGGGAGATGGCTCAACAGTTAAGAACACTTAAGAACACTGGGTGCTCTTGCAGAAGACCCAGGCTCAGTTCTCAGCATGAACATGGAGGATCACAATCATCTAAGACCTGTAACTCCAGTCCCAGGGGATCTAACGCCCTCTGCTGGCCTCCATGGACACTGTGCACACACCACACACACACACACACACACACACACACATACACACACACCCGGAGTTATGGCTGTCAGATGCTTAAAAGAAATCCCACCCTGGCTCAGAAATAAGAAGTAGATAGGCAAGCCGGGTGGTGTTGGCGCACACCTTTAATCCCAGCACTCGGGAGACAGAGGCAGGCGGATCTCTGTGAGTTCGAGACCAGCCTGGTCTACAAGAGCTAGTTCCAGGACAGGCTCCAAAACCACAGAGAAACCCTGTCTCGAAAAAAAAAAAGAAAGAAAGAAATTGATAGGCATTTATTAAGGGGTAAACTCACAAATCAGAATTCTCCCCTTGACCGGTTGAATCACACGAACCAACGGAGCAGCCGACTGGCACGGAGCAAGGGAAACGAGAGAGAAGGGGCAAACGCACACTCAGCTTCCCCTGTCAATATTAAGAGAGGCCACTCCCCAGTAGGCAGGCTAATACAAGCTGTAATACTTCTTACAGCACACACACACAATTCATATACATCAGAGGCAAAACACTCTTTCGTTTTGGGTTTTTTGAGACAGGGTTTCTCTGTGTAACACCTCTGGTTGTACTGAAACTCTCTTTATAGACTGGGCTGGCCTCAGACTCACAGAGACTGGCCTGCATCTGCCTCCCAAGTGCTGGGATTATAGGTGTGCACCACCGCCACCTAGTTTGAGGCAAAACACTCTTTTAAGCATAAAATTAAACAAACCAAGTAGTGCACTTTGGAGGTGGGAAACTCTGGTGCCGGGAACGGCCCTTCTGGAAGAAGCCTCGGGGAGCCTGTTTGTCACAATCCCGCAGTGCCAGCTGTCAGCACCCTGAAGCAGGTCCTCACCACCTGGAGTCCTTGTCCCCACCTCTGTCCAGCCCTGTGAGTGGTGAATGTCGGCTGTTGTAAACCACCCCACCAGCGGCGTTAGTCACAGCAGCACGGACTGCGCTTGCGCGGTGGGGTCTTTATAGAGCTGCTGTATTAAAAGGCGCAGAGCTGGGAGAACTGGGGTTTTTCTGAGGGGGAGGAAGGCGAGGTCCGGACACTCACAAAGCGAAGGCCACTGTCTGGAGACACAGGGGATGGGGGGTTACCAGCTAGTTACAAACCATGCTCTCCGACTCTGGGATCAAGCCCCAGCACTAAGATGAACTTAGGTTGTACCCCAGCGCGGATTCCAGTTGGGGTCTCCACTACAGCGTACACGCCTTTGACTCAAACTGTACCCCAGGACCCAGGGTGTCTCTCTCCTCCTGCTTTCTTGAAGCTTTTCTCTGCTCCCTCATTCAGCCTTGTTGGAGGCCTCTCCTTTCTGCCGGCTGCAGCGCGCATGGTTTTCAGCTCATCCCCCATCCCTCCTTCCTTTGAAGGCTCTCCCGCCAGCTTCACACCCACCCACATTCACACAATCTCTCCTCCATCTCCCCTCACCCCTTCCAGGCAGGTCCTCAGAGTGCTCTCTGCAGACGCTCTTAAGGCCTGCTGCAAACCAGGGCACAGTGCCCTTGGGAAGACCATGCCCTGTGCCTTCCCCCAGCTCCCTGCCTGTGCTGAGCCTGGAGCAAGGGGATTGTCTCTCTCCTCTCCCTGCATCAGGACCAGCATGTTCTCTATTATACACATGGGGATCTAGGGCCCAGAGAGGTAGGGCCTCTGCCTACGGAGGCACAGCAGTTAAGTGTAGACTAGACTCCTCTCAGGCCTCAGGACAGGCTTCTCGGCGGGAGGAGCAAATTTAGAGAACAGAAACAAGTCCCAAAAGATGGAGCCAACACAGGCCTTTCCCTGAGGGGGATCACGAGCCTGATTTCCCGGTATTCCTTCACCGCTGTGCTTACTCTGGTGTGACCCTGACATCCCAGGGCACTCTGTAGAGACCCTGTGTGCCAGCGAGTTTTATGTCCACTTGGCATAGGCTAAAGTCATTTGAGAAGAGAAAACATCGAGATTGGCTTGTGGGCCATTGTCTTAGTGATTGATGTGGGATACCCAGCACACTGTGGGCAGTGCCACCCTGGGCAGGCGATCCTGGCTGCTCTGAGAGACAGGCTGAGCAATCGGTGAGGGACAAGCCGGAAAACAACACTCCTCCAGGGCCTTTCTTAAGTCTCCACCTTGAGGTCCTGCCCTGACTTTCCTCAGTGACGGGGTGTGACCCGAGATTTGAGAAGCTGAAGTAAGCCCTCTCCTCCCGAAGCTGCTTTCGGTCATGCTGCTTATCACAGAATAGGAAGTAAGATGGGGGCTGGAGAGATGGCTCAGGGGTTAAGAGCACTGGCTGCTCTTCCAGAGGACCTGGTTCAATTACCAGCAACCACATGGTGGCTCACAACCATCTGTAATGAGGTCTGGTGTCTGGTGCTCTCTTCTGGCCTGCATGCATACATGAAAACAGAATATT
>NW_026067969.1:6481373-6486928 GCF_014885135.2 Alexandromys fortis
GGTTGTGGGGGGAGAGCTGGGGTGTGGCTTTGGGAAGAAATGGAGAAGGCTCCAGGGAACGTCTGTGTGAGGCCTGGAGCCAAGCGAAGGATTGTGTCTGGGGCCGAGTGGTGCAGCCCTTGCCAGTGTGTGCAAACAGAAACCAGGTCGCCTGTCTTTGTCTAGCACAGGGCTGTAGTAAAGCCCCTCTCTAGTGGCTGGGAGCTGGGAGAATAAGAGAGAGGCTCAGGCAGAAGAGGAACAGAATCGGGCCACAGACCTCAGGCCTTGGGGGACCTAGTATTCAGAAGAAGCGAATGTCTGAGAGGACATGGCAGAGGCCGTGTGCTGTGAGCTGACAGTCACAATGGCAGCATGGCAGAGAGGCCTGTTTTGTGGATTCCATCGGTGCCACTGTACACAGCAAACCTGCATTGACCAGCTAGTACTAAGAGACTGATGGAAAATATAGGCCTGTCCTAGCCTATCAGGGCATCCTGGGACATTCTGCAGGGTCCTGCGTGTGAGAAGGAGGAAGGGAAAATGGGAACAAAGCCCACCCCACCCCTGCTCAGGTACTCCTGGGTTAGGATTTATTTGTTTGAGACATAGTCGCACGCTGCAGTTCTGGCTGGCCTGGAACTCACACTGTAGCCTAGGGTGACCTTGTACGGCTGATTCTCCTGAGTGCTGGCTGGAATGGCAGGTGATTGTCACCACACCAAGTTGTTGAGATGTTGGGGAAGGAGCACAGGGCTTTGTGCATGCTAGCCACATCCCAGCCACATCCCAGCCTTTCTGACCCCAGCTGCACGAAGCTCATTCGCAGCTATGGTGCTGTAGGAAGTGCAGTAAGGTACTGGGTCCTTTTCACAGCCCTGGATTGCTGTCAGAGAGGTGTGGTGCATAGCTCGAAGCAACCCAGTAAGAGCTGCCTCAAGCCCACACTAGCCAGCAAGGGGAGGCAGGGCCCCCCTTTCCTCTGACCTCTGCCTGGCCTGGGTAGTTGGGGGATGGGAATGTTGGACAGACTGGCAGTCCAGGCTCTGGTCCCCTGGTGACACAGGGAGGTCTCAGCCCCTCCTCCTATTCTGTGGAGAGGCCCAGGCTGCGCAGGTGGGGTCACAGAGAGGTCATGGAGGAAGGAACCAGTGTGTCCCCAGCTGCAGGCGAGCTCTCTCCTTTTCCTCTCCTCTCCTGAGGTCACTCTTCATCCTCCCTCACAGCCAGACAATCGCAGAGGACCTGAAACCTCCTTGGGGTCTGGCTAGCTCAGTCCATTTTCCTTCTTCAAATATGGTCTTGGCCAAATCACCGTCTCCCATTGTAAATGAGGGAACACACCTTTGCATCCAGGCACTGACACTGTCCTCCGCTCAGCCTTCCTGCACCCAGATATCTGTCTTCCCTCAACTAAAGGGTTCTGAGTCCCCAGTCTTGGTCAGGCTCCATGCCCTCAGGGTGCCCTCAAGAAGAGGGTATTTCCCGAGTGACATTCAGACTGGCTTGTAGGACAGGGGTGCACTCAGGAGAGAGGGTGCCCTCCAGTGAGAAAGAAAGCCAAGAAGGCTACCTGGAGGAGGCCATGGCTTTCCAAGATCCAAACACAGAGCGACAGAGCGGAAGGAAGTCAGAGAGAAGGGAAAAGCATTCCAGACAGAGGGAGCGGATCACCTGGAACCTGGCTGGAGGTAGTGAGGTTGGGGAAGGCTGGCCCACATCCTTGAGCAGACGGCAAAGCAGACAGCCAACAGGAAGGCAGAACCCGCCCCCGTATCTCTGTGTTTTTTTCTAAAATATATTTAATGATTTATTTGTGTGTGTGTAACATGTACATGAGTGTGCGCCTGTGTGCACACATGAGGTGGTCAGGGCAAGACCTCAGAGGGCTTCCTCCATTGGTTTCCAGAGGGTTTCTCCTTGACCTAACTATGCCTAGCTCTGCAGGCCTCTGGACCTGATCCCCTAACTTTGACATCTGCCCAGGGACTCCACCCCTTAGTCCCTGGCTCCACCCCTAACCCCTCTTCTATCTGCTTTCCCCTCCCAGAATACCCCCTGCTTAGTGAGTGAGCTTGGAAAATAACAAAGTCTCTTTTTACATTTAATTCATTATTTATTTATTTATTTGAGACAGAGTCTCACTATGTAGCCCTGGGTGGTCTGAAATTTGTTTCTTTTCTTTCTCTCTTTTTTATTTATTTATTTATTTATTTATTTATTTATTTATTTATTTATTTGAGACAGGGTTTCTCTGTGGCACCCTAGCTGTTCTAGAACTGGCTCTGTAGACCAGGCTGGCCTTGAACTCACAGAGATCCACTGCCTCTGCCTCCTGAGTGCAGGGATTAAAGGCATATACTACCATGCCCGATCAATNTTTATTTATTTGAGACAGGGTTTCTCTGTGGCACCCTAGCTGTTCTGGAACTGACTCTGTAGACCAGGCTGGCCTTGAACTCACAGAGATCCACTGCCTCTGCCTCCTGAGTGCAGGGATTAAAGGCATATACTACCATGCCCGATCAATTGCTAATTTTAATTCTGTGCATGTGTACTATGTACGAGGGAGAGGGGAGGAGGGGGGAGGGTAGTTTGCAGTACCCTGGGAGGCCAGGAGAGGGAGCTGGAGTTCAAGGGGTTTGTGAGTGCTCAGAACTCGGGTCTTCTAGGAAAGCAGTAACTGCTCCTAACTGCTGAGCCATCATCCCAGCCAGGCTCTGAGTTGAGTCACTTAACCTGGGGCATGCGCAGTCAGTGTGTTCCTGACCCTGGCTGTCAAGAACATCCCATCTGCATCCTCAATCGGCCTCTAAGCAGTTTCCAATCCCTGCAGTGGCCAACACACCCTGAGTCCAGTGACCAGCAGCACCTGTACCAGAGGTGGTCTTGGGCTGCATCCATGTTGGTACCAACTTCTCAACACCTCCTGCCTCCTGCTTGCCTTAGCCCATTTTGAGGAAGCCTTGACTTCGTCACAAAGAGTCGGGATGACTCACTCTAGTTTGCTTGTAGACTACCAGATGTAGCCCCTGGCTATAGACTGACAACCCCCCCAGTCCACCAACGCTGTCTCACTCGGATGACAAACGAAGATTTTTAAGGCATCCAGTGTTCAACCCGGGACCAGGTAGGTGACCCTACCCCTGTGACAGGCACACAGACCCGATACCTCAGGGAACACAGCGAAGAGCAGGTATATGACAGCTGGTGCAGAGAAAGGCCCTAGAGGCCTTGGAGACGTGAGTTAGGAGCAGGACTCAGGCTTCTAGAACATGGCAGAAGGCTTGAAGGCCTGCTGGCAGGTGACAAGGGCTGGGTGGAGATGGGGGATGTGTGGGTGGGATAGGTTGGGGGGCAGTGCAGTCATGGGGGCCAGGGCTCTCTCCCTGAAGACTGGCTCCACAGGCTGAAAGTCAGGTCTTCTCAAGGGCCCCATGGCACCAGACCCAGATGATGTAGGAAAACTGACCCTGGGACAACCTTTTGGCGGTGCTGCCCGGGGGAAGCACCTGACAGAGGGTTCCAGACATGCTGGCTGACAGCGCTGGGCTTCTCGGGCCCAGACAAGGTCAGGTACACAGGAGTTTTGTGAGGTTAGCCCCATAATACATGGCTGTGTCTTTGCACTGATGTTCTAGAATTTTCCACCGCCAGCTCCTCTTTCTTGGTTCAGCACAAGATCCATCGAGAGCTGTTCCCTCTTGAGTCTTCTTGGGTCAGGCTCGACCTGGGCCAGCCCATGAGGCAGGAGAAGTAAGCCACACTGACGGCTCCAATTCTCAGCTCCATGGAAACAAAGCAAACTGGTGGGACTGTCAATCATTTTCCACTACAGAGGGCTGGAGAGGTGGCAGCTCTGGGAACAGGTGGCCGGGGGAGTCCCAGCGTCATACTTATTACGGTCAGGTGGTGAGACCAAAGGGCTCCTCTCCTCCACGCCTGAGGATCAGGGAGGATTAAAGATCTGAAACCAAGGCAGACAGGGACTGGGTGGCGGGAGGGCTGGCTTAGCAGGCAGAAGTGAGTCCATTCTCAGCAACGCAATGTCTACGTCTACACCGTCCCAAGTAGCCGCAAGTGCCACTGTCCTTGCTATTGGCCAGGAGGTTAGAGCTGAGGCCTCTGGGTCTCTGTTCTCTTACGTAAGCATGGCAGTCCCAAATTTTTGCTGGGTGGCTCGCTGTGTAGTCTAGAGACTACATTTCCCAGTTTCCTTGGCCATGTGACCAAGTGCTGGCCAAAAGGATGTCAGCAGAAGTGGTTTGGTCCCACTTTGTAGAAGTTTTCTTTAAAAGCTGAAGGCAGGGGGCTGGAGAGATGGCTTAGAGATTAAGAGCACTGACTGCTCTTCCAGAGGTCCTGAGTTCAATCCCATCAACCACAGGGTGGCTCACAACCGTCTGCAATGAGATCTGATGCCCTCTTTCTGGCATGTGGGTATACATGGAGGCAGAATGTCGTATACATAATAAATAAATAAAATCTTTAAAAAAAAAAAAAAAAAGCTGAGGGCAGAGCAACTCCTATTCCTATCCCCCTGGCCATTTTCTCCTTCCTGTTGACAAGAACAGGAGGATGGAGGTTGGAGCAGGAGCAGCCATTGTGTACTGTGAGGTTAAAAGCCGAAGGGTTTCGTTTGGATGGTTTTGGGCAGTCTCACTCTATAATATAGTTGTTGAGGCCTGAAACGCTCAACAGTCTGAGACCCTGCCCAATCAACACCAAAGGGAAAAGATACTAACAACAACAGGGACCTAGCTCGGCAGTACAGCACTCCCCTACCTGACCAAGATCTTGTTCAACTCCAGGAAAGAAGGTGGGAGGGAGGGAAGGAAGGAGGGAGGGAAGGAGGGAGGGAGGGAAGGAGGGAGAGAGAGAAGGAGGGAGGGAGGGAGGGAAAGAGGGAGGGAGGGAGGGGAAGGCAGGCAGGTGTGCATAGATACATTTTATGTTCAAGGTCCTCACAGCCTCTATCTTCCCAGAAGCCCCCAGTCTAGCTGGGAAGAGCAGAGGACCAGTTACCACCAAATCAAGAAGGAAAGGGCTTTCTTCCGAGGGCCCAACCTGTCTGTGCAAAGTGTCAGAGGTCTGTCTCCAGAGGGGAAACTGAAGGCTGTGTGGACCACAGTGCTGGGGGAAAAGCTGCCGGCAGGAGAGAGGGTGAGGACCTTGTTTGTTCTTATTGAGCCTTGGGTGTTCACAGCCAGCCAGCCCACGTGGAATCACTGGCAAAGTGGACAGAGGAGGGACTTAAGACCCCAGGCTGGCCCCGGACTAATCTGCTAAAGCCCCCACAAGCCTCCACACCACATGCCATGACACTTGGATGGACACCTGACCTTCAGGAGGCCCTGGGTGGAATGGAATGACATCTAGATGGGAACCCAGTCCGGTGGGCTCCCTTCTGCTCCCTGGAGCCCAAGCACTTGTCAGCTGCGGCAGCCTGGGTTTGAGATCCCTCAAACTCAGTCAGGGGAAGCTTTAGTCCAGCCTGGGTGGGCCGTGTGTGTGTGTGTGTGTGTGTGTGTGTGTGTGTGTGTGTGAGAGAGAGAGAGAGAGAGAGAGAGAGAGAG